>NC_057722.1:55367325-55386569 GCF_004010195.1 Chiloscyllium plagiosum | reverse complement strand
AGCTCACCCTCCCGCCCAGCTTTGTGTCATCTGCAAACCTGGAGTTATTGCATTTAGTTCTCTCATCTCAATCATTAATATATGTTGTGACTAGGTGGGTCCAAGCACTGATCCCTGTGATACCCCACTAGTCATGGCTGCCATTCAGTAAAAGACCGGTTTATTCCTGTTCCTGTTTCCTGTCTGCTGTGCTCAGTTGAAGCCAGTGTTGTGCCACAATGCCATGTGCTGTCAATGTGTGCAATCACCTTTTGCGTGGGGCTTTATTAAAAGACATCTGAAATCCAAGTAAACCACATCCCCTGGTTCACCCTCAATCATTCTATTAGTTAAATCCTCAGAAATTTCAGGAGGTGTGGGAAACATGATTTCTCTTTCATTATGTTCCAAAGAAGATTCTTACTGGAACGGGACTGTTAGCTCTGTTTCTCGCTGCCCACAGATGCTGCCAACCTGCTGACTTCAGTATTCCGTTTTCACTTCAAATCCTCAGCATCTGCAGTATATCATTGTTACTCCCTTGCAGAAACCCACCTTGTCTCTGTCTGACCCCCTCAGTATTTTCCTGTTATCACATCCTTTCCAGAGGGAGGCACACCCTGAGTAAGGATATGGCTTTGGGGAAATTGGAGACAGTGTGGTCATTTGGTGCAGAGGGGAAGAGGTGCTTTTTGCTTTTTTTGGCTTATAGTTTGTCAGTTTTTTTTAAACAGGATAAACTGAAGCCCAGGTTCAGGGTCCGACACAGAATGGTAATATCACAGGTAAACTGCAGGTTCACTGGTTGGTGATAATTATTCATGTGTCCATCTGTTACACTCAGATTGAAGGCAAATATGGGAAATAATTGCAGATTACAGACCAAATGATCAGTGTGATTTTTAAAAAAGTCAAATTAAGAGCTAAGTAATTAAAATGGAGATGCAAGGCCAGGTAATGTGTTGTTCCCACATGATGTAGGAGCTGAAGGACAACACTTGGCTCATTGTGTTGATTGCTTGAGGAACTCTGACTCAGAATTGATGAACTGGAGTCTGAGCTCAGAATATTGTGACATATCAGGGAGGTGAGAGATACCTGGACATTGTGTTTCAGGAGGCAGTCACATCCCTGAGATTAACTACCTCAAATTTGGTCACTGGTAAGGGACAGGAGGGAGTGACTATGAGAGAGGTAATGCTGTAGGAGTCATAGCCCTTGAACTTGTGTAACAGGTTTGATATTCTCACTCCCCATGGGAATGAACGTGGGGGCTGTAGGAACGATGAGGAAGCTGACCATAGCAACATGGTACAGGAAGCCATTCAAGAGGTGGGAGAAAAGGGAAATGGGATTGTAATCAAAGATGACAGAGTCAGGGGAATAAACAGTGTTCTCTGTGACCAGGATCAGGAGTCCCGCACGGTGCCTGGATTCAGGATATCTCACTGGGCTGCAAATGAACTTGGAGTGGTCTATATAGATACCAATGAAATCAGCAGAAAGAGGAAAGTGAATCTACTGAGGAAATATGAGCAGCTACAGACTAAATAATAAAGTAAAACCAAAATGTTAATAATCTCTGGATTGCTACCTGAGCCATGCGCAAATTATCGTAGGCTCAACAAGATTAAAGAGGTAAACACGTGGCTCAAAGATTGATGTGGAAGAAAGGGGTTTGAATTCATGGGACATTGGAACTGGGACTGGGGAAGGATGGAGCTGTTCCAATGGGACGGGCTCCACCTGAATCATTCTGGGACCAGAATCCTGGGGAATTACATCACAGCCTCAGAGTGAAGGGATGACCCTTTAGAACTGAGATGAGGAGAAATTTCTTCAGCCAGAGGGTGGGAACTGTATGGAACTCATTGCTGCAGAAGGCTGTGGAGGCCAAGTATTTGAGTGTCTTTAAGATGGAGATAGATATGTTCTTGACTGGCAAAGGGGTCAAGGACAACAAGGGGAAGGCAAGAAAATGGGGTTGAGAAACATATCAGGCATGGCCGAATGGTAGAACAACTCGATGGGCCGAATGAGGTAAAAACGACTTCAACCCCAGGGCATCAATGTGGATTTTAACAGTTTCCTCATTTCCCCTTCCCCCACCTCATCCTAGCTTCTAACCTTCAGAAACTCGATCCCCTGACCTGTCCGGACTTGTCCGACCTGCCCAGCTCCTTTTCCACCTATCCACTCCACCCTCTCCTCCCTGACCTATCACCTTCATCTCCTTCCCCACTGACCTATTGTACTCTATGCCACTCTCTCCCACCCCCACCCTCCTCTAGCTTATCTCTCCACGCTTCAGGCTCTCTGCCTTTATTCCTGATGAAGGGCTTTTGCCCGAAACGTCGATTTTGCTTGTCCTCGGATGCTGCCTGAATTGCTGTGCTCTTCCAGCACCACTGATCCAGAATCTGGTTTCCAGCATCTGCAGTCATTGTTTTTACCTATATGGAATGAGCTGCCAGAGGAAGTGGTAGAAGCTGATACAATTGCAACATTTAAAAGGCATCTGGATTGGTACATGCATACAAAGGGTTTAGAGGGATATGGGCCAAATGCTGGCAAATGGCACTAGATTTATATAGGATATCTGGGTGGCATGGGCGAGTTGGACCAAAGGGTCTGTTTCCATGCTGTACATCTCTGACTCCCTCTCTTCAAAAGGATGATTTCCTAAAGAGTTCAAGTCTTTGTAGTGCAGCAGGTGCTCATTTATTGCTGTGGTTTGAAGTCTGAAGAGTTGGCTGCCCCATCAATCAACAAAAATATTTAAGCACAGGGAGCAGATAATAAAGTAAAAACTGAACTGTAACACTGCTCACGACAGAAGAGCATTTTATCCAGTGGACATTATACTTTAAAACATCTGAAGACTTTTATGCTTTCACACTGGTGGTTAACATTGTGGTGACTTGGTTTTTCAAAATCAATTCATCACAGAGCAATTGCAATAAGAACATGTTTAACTAATCGTACCCGATTATATCATCACAGGTGAAGCAGACAACATCCTTATGGGGATCTGAGGAAGAGGCACTTGACTGGAAACATTAACTTTGATTTCTCTCCACAGGTGTTACCAGACTTGCTGAGCTTTTCCAGCAATTTCTGATTTTGATCCTTATTGAACTTACTTGTGAAAAGCAAGATTAATTCAGATTAGTATTTCCTTATGTTTCAAAGCTGCTGAAAGATGTTTTGTATAGGTTCAAATCTGTGAAAATACCAAGGGATCGAAAATACAGATCCCAAATCTGAACTTGGTGGCACTGGTCTGGTGCATGTCGGCTATTGCCTTCAGCTTACTGCCTCATCCCATACTGATTAAAAATAAGATTATTCCCCAGAATTGGGTCCTTCCCAATATTTTAAAGTTGGCCCACTTTCATGCTGAAATGGATGGAGACAGAAAAGTCTGGTCCTGAGAGCCTCAGAAGGAGCTTGATTCACCACTCAGTTAATGCTGGATCTTTAGAATAATTCAGTAAGGTTCATTCCCCCACTCTATCCCTGTATTCCAGCAAGTTTATTTCCCATTAATGCTGAAAATGTGTTGCTGGAAAAGCGCAGCAGGTCAGGCAGCATCCAGGGAACAGGAGAATCGACGTTTCGGACATATGCCCTTCTGATATTTCCCATTAATGCCCATCCAAATTTCTTTTGAGTTATCTTTACACTCAGCACCTTTTGTAGGCAGAGTTCCAGGCAATCCTATGGATTTGGCCCTCATCCAATTATGGCAGCGTCTGAGGAGCAGGAGAGTTGAAGTTTTGAGCATAAGTTCTTCATCAGGAATGAGGGGGGGTAGCCCAATGGGAGGGTGGTGGGGCTGGGGATGGGGTAGCTGGGAGTGCGATAGGTGGATGGAGGTGGGGGTGGGGGTGGTAGTGATAGGTCAGAGACAAGAGTGGAGTGGATTGGTGGGAAGGAAGATGGTCAGGTAGGACAGTTCACCAGGCCATCCCAAGTTGGAAGGTTGGATCTAGGATATGGTGGGGAGGAGGGGAAATGAAGAAACTGGTGAAATCTCCAGTGATCTGTATGATTGGAGGGTTCCAAGGCAGAAGATGAGGCGTTCTTCCTCCAGGTGTCGGATGACTAGAGTTTGGCGTTGGAGGATGCCCAAGACTTGCATGTCCGTGGTGGAGTGGGAGGGAGAGTTGAAGTGGTTGGTCACAGAGAGTTGGGGTTATTTGGTGTGTGTGTCCCAGAGATGTTCTCTGAAACGTTCTGCAAGTTGGCATCCTGTCTCTTCAATGTAGAGGAGACCACACCGAGAGCAATAGATGACGTGTGTGGAAGTCTGCAAGTTGGCATCCTTCCACTCTGCCAAGGACATGCAAGCCCTGTTCCTCCTCCACCACCACCCCCTCCCACTCTGCCAAGGACATGCAAGTCCTGGGCATTCTCCACTGCCAAACTCTAGTCACCTGACACCTGGAGGAAGAATGCCTCAAAATCCACCTTGGGACCCTTCAACTATATGGGATCAATGTAGATTTCACCAGTTTCTTCATTTCCCTTCTCCCACCCCCCCCATCTCATATCCAACCTCCAACCCGGCACCACCCTCTTGAACTGTCCTACTCGTCCATCTTTTTTCCCATCTATTTGCTCCACCCTCCTTCCCGACCTATCACAATCATCCCCCACCTCCCTCCACCTATCACATCCCCAACTACATTCCCCCCAGCCGCACCCCTCCCATTTATCGCTTGGCTCCTTTGAGCCAGCCCCTCATTCCTGATGAAGAGCTTATGCTCGAAACGTCAACTTTCCTGCTCCTCAGATGCTGCCTGACTGGCTGTGCTTTTCCAGCGCCACACTTTTCAACACTGATCTGCAGTCCTCACTTTCTCCTCCTCCAATTGAGTTTCTGTTTTACTCCAAATTGCTCTAGAACTATTTTCTCTAGCTTATGTTAATATGATCACTATTCCTTTAATGTTCCCCAGCTGAAGCTTTATCCACTTGGCCTCTTTCTTACAAACAAGTCCAGCAATACCTCCTTCCTACTTAATGTATCTCTTGCTAACACACTTGAACAGGAACAGAGGTCCTTGATGTCCTCACTATCCACTCATACTGGGCTGGAAGTGAACCAGACATGGTGCACTTATTGCAGATCCAGCAACAATGAGCCCATTATTGCTGCTTCTCCTTTGCTGATCCCCTTGACATTTCACTGACCTCATTCTTTTCTGCTCCCCTTATTGCCTGGCTCCCCCAGTTCACTCAGAGAACGGGACAGCATAATAGGCAGTAGGAGTGATGCAGTGAGGAGTCTTTCTGAGTGTTTTTATGTATCAGAAATGTACTGCATCAAGAAAATCTCCTGAATACACCAAAACTCTTGTAGTTCCCTGCTCTTTATATTGTTCCTATTCCAGTCTGCATTAGGATAATTAAATTTTAATATTATTACCACTCTGTAGCTTTTGCACATTTCTGTATTTTTCTTGTAGATTTTCTGCTCTGTTGTTGAATAAATGTACTTAATTGTTTTTCATGATTCTCGCCATATAAATGTTGTCCTTGACCAGTCCAGGACATCTTTCTCCCCAACACTTTGATATTATTCTTAATCAATACTATCATTTCTCCTCCTTTCTTTCCTTCCCAACATTTTCTGAACTGGAATAATGAAGCATTCCCGTCCTGTCTCTTTGCAAACTAGATCTCCATTATTATCGCAGCATCCTATTCCGAGGTGGCTCCTTGTGTCTGCAACTCCCTTACTTTAATTAGCAAGCTCTGTGAATTTTTCCTGATTTATTTTAATGGTTATGCAGTGAGGTGTATACTGCTGAGAGAACTGGGTTACTTATTTCTTTCCAGGAATGCCTGTTGAATCACAATTTGGTGAGACCACCCAATCGAGACTCAGCAGCTGAATCTCCACCTAGAGAGAGCTGACTGTAGCTTTAGTACTCACTGATGGCCTGGTAACCTGTGGCTGCTGCACAAAGAACATTGCCTGAAGACCCAGCATCACTGATGTTCCTTCACTGAACAGTGCAATTTCAGGTGTCCACTGAGAGAAAAATCTACATAATAGCTGAAATTGAAAAATAAAATTGCCACAGGCTGGGAGACCAAATTTCAACAACACCAAAAAAGGGCCTTCTTTGCTCCAAAATGTCCACTGTCTTCTTCAACCAAGGATTCACTGTGGTTGAAAGGGCCTGTGTCTGACTCTTCTCTGACAGTTCAGCCCTCACTCCATCTCTTCCCTTCCACAACAGTACTCACTCACCATCCCACCAGTCTCTTCATGCAAAGGACCATTAGCTGCCATTTCTGCCACCTTATGCACCATGCCACCATCAGACACACATAACGCTCCCCTCGCGTCAGCTTTCCACAGGGAACAGTCCCTCTGGGACAGTTTGGTCCACTCCTACCCCTACTCCCAACACTATCTTCACCCCCAACATCTGCCCGCAACCCCATGGCATCCTCCCATGTACTCGCTGAAGGTAAAACATCTACCTATTTACTTCCTCTTTCCTCATTATCTAAAGCCCCAAACACACCTTCCAGACATAACAGTGATTTAGCTGCATTTCACTCAATCTAGTCGACTGTATTCACTGTTCTCAATGTGGTCTTCTCTACACTGGGGAAACTGGATGACACATATGTTCTGTCTACAAAAATGACCCTGAACTTCCTGTTCCCTGCCATTTTAACATATCACCATGTTCGTGACCAACATTTCTGTCTGTGGCTTGCTGCCGTGCTCCAGGGAAGCTCAGCAAAATCGGGAAGAACACCACCTCACTTTCTACTTGGGGACCCTGAAGCCTTCATAACTCGATACCCATTTAATCATTTTCAGCCCTGAACACTCCTTTACTTGTCTTCTCCCAAAACCCATGTACCACACCTTGTCATCACATGGACTGCCACTGCAAACAACCTATTACAGTCACTAATAGCCCCCATTAGCAGCTATTCATTCTCCTAGAGTGACCTATACCCAATTCTTTCTCTACCCAACAGCTGTTCTGTTTGTCTGGGCTCCATTTCCACTTATCATTTACTCCCCGATCCCCACTCCCACCCCCTCCCCAAACCCCGACAATTTATCCACACACCTCTTAAAACTTGAGGTTTCCACCTCTATTACTCTCCCAGGCAATACATTCCAGATTCCCATCACCCTCTGGTTGAAGATTCTTTTTCCTCAAATGTCCTCATCCTTCATATATTGGTATAAAATGCCTCAGTCTCCTAAAATACATGAACATTTCTTCTGCTCATCAAATGGATAAGCAAGTTTCAAATGAACGTATAAAGTGCTTGCATTTGTAATCATTGATGGTATCATTTCACCCTCTCTTTTTTAGCAGATCTTCATCAAGTGGGTTAAGTTTTGTCACAATACATGTATAGAGGAGCCATTTTAACAGTTAATTAAACCTTTACAAATCAACAAGTTAATTCAAACAGTGCTGATAAAAATTGTTCCCAACAGTTTCATTACCTGATGAAATTATATTCTTGCCTCTTGTACATTTGGATTTTTAAAGTAAATTTTTTTTGTGTCTTCTAGCTATACTGTAAGTCGCAAGTGTATATCAAGCATTGGTTGAATTTTATGAATGTATTCGTGGATTGTAATGTTAGCAAGTTGGAGGTAATTCTAAAATTCATTTTATATTGGTGTTAACTTTTATATGAATTGCATTTGGTTGCAATAGTTGAACCATTTAGTATCTATGTCTGCTTTAAGGAGGTGATTAATGTAAGTTAATTGAAGTTGTTAGCTTATCAGAAATAAATTGTTCCAGTTCTAGTTTGTCCAAATGCAAATTAAATTGTCATCATCTGGACTTTTGAATCCAGATTTTAACCCTTCCATTATGTTGTTCTTGTATTCGAAACTTCATTTAAAAATTTTACCTTCCTCTCTGCGTGTCCACTTTATTGGACCCTCCTGAATGGTTTGTAGTTGTTGTATGTTCAGCTTCCTAAAATGCCATAGCCAAACCCATACCTTCCTAAATGCTTTTATAACACAGGGCAATGTCACTAAGTAGTCAATCCATTTGAAAGTTAGTTCTTGTTAATCTTGAAGTTTTGCTTTGTATGATTGAAGTTCAAAGTAATAGTTGATTTTGACAGATAGGAATTCAATTTATTAGATATATCCATCAAAGATATTCTTCCAGCATGACAAGAAATTGCATTATTGAATGAGTACTGTCCCAGTATCATTTCAATTACATATTAATTTACTTAATCTTCCTATTTTTAAACTCTAATCGATGCTAAGATTACTGCCATGTGGTCCTGCTTTTCAGTCTCTTCTGTGGTTCTTTAAATTCTATTCTCAGTACCTCATTCTTCTTTCTACCGATGTTGTTAGAGCCCTTGCGGACCATGGCCTTTAGCTCTTCACTCTCCCTCAACGGAATGTCTTGTAGCTGCTCTGTGACATCCTTGACCCTGACACCATGGCGATAGATGCCATCTCAGAGTCACAGAAATGCCTGACTGTTGAATCCCATATTGCCCTTGATCTTTTCTACATTCCCATCAGTACAGCTGAGACACTTAGGTGATGCCACAAACTCGACTCTCAATACATTCCTCTGGTGAATGATAGCCCTCACCATTATCTAAAATGAAAAACTGGTTAGTGAGTGGGATAGACATGATACTCCTGCACTACCTCTTTCCAGACTGCCTATTGGTCACCCCTCTCTGCCTGGTCTTAATCTGTTGTGTGGCCATTAGACATAGTACCCACATGGCTTTCAGCTCTGTGTTTTCACCTTAATTACCTCTGCCATGATTTGAGCTCCAAGCCTGGAGCTCAGATTTTTGCAGCTGGAGATTCTTCTTGGCAACGTGATTGTCTAGGCTATAAGAAGCATTCACAATGTCCCAAATGGTGCAAGATAAAAATTCCAATGCAACTGAGCTTTTCTGACAACCTGTTTTCAGGATATTTACATTAAACTGGAGCTGTGACAGTAAAAAATGATATTACTCAACCATTGGCTGTAATGAGCATGCCAAGAGAAGTACCACGCAATTTTAAGATTGTGATATCCCCTTGGTCAAGCTACAACACATAACTACTTGTATATCAAGCAGTGGAAACAATATGAGCTGGACAGTCATGCAATCCCACAACCAAGGATCAAATACAAGCTCTGCAGTCCTGTGAAATCCATCTATGAATGGTTATGGACAAGTAAGCAATTAGCCCCATCCTCAATGATTGTGGAACATAGGACATCAATGTAGATGACAAGAGTGAAACCTTTGCAATCATCACCTAGAAGCATTGAGTAGATGATCTATCTTGACCTCCTTCTGAGGTCCCCACAATCATCAATCCTAGACTTCAATCAATTTGATTCATTCTCTTGCCATGTCAAGAAATGTTTGAAGACATTGGATGCTGCAAATATTTGCCTTGACAACCTTCCAGCAATAGTACTGAAATCCTCTACCCTGGAACCCACTGCAGCCTTCGCTGAGGCATCTACTCAATGTGGAAAACTGCTCATGCCTTTCCTGTCCAGAAACATAAGGATAAGTTTAATCTGGCCAGTTGCCATCTCATTAACCTCTTCTCAATCATCAGTAAGGAGAATTAAGTTCTAATCAGCAGTTACACTGATGCTAACTTTGAGTTCTGTAAGGGTCACTTGGCTTTTGGCCTCATTGCAGCGTTGATATAAGCATGAACAAAGGAACTGACTACTCCACTAATAGTAGTTAGCGGAGGCCATAACCCAATGGTTTTATTGCTAGATTATTAATCCAGAAACTCAGCTAATCTTCTGGAGATCCAGATTTGAATTCCAAGATGGCAGATGGTGGAATTTGAATTCAAAAATAATATCTGGAATTAGGAATCTACTGATGACCGTGAAACCAATGTTGATTGTTGGAAAAACCCATCTGTCTCACTAATATTCCTCAGTGAAAAAAATCTGTCACCTCACCTGATCTGACCACAGCAATATGGTTGATCCCGAATTGCCCATTGAAATGGTCTAGTAACCCACTCAGTTGTACTAATTGCTACAATGTCTCAAAGAAATGAAACTGGATGGACCAATCAACATCGACCTAGACACCAGAAACAACAATGACAAAAACAGCCCAGTCAACCCTGCAAAGTCCTCCTTACTAACATCTGGGGGCTGCTGCCAACATTGCGAGAGTTATTTCTCAGACTAGTCAAGCAAGAGCCTGAGATAGGGACACTCATGGAATCATACTTTACACACAGTGTCCCAGACACCACTGTCACTGTCCCTAGATATGTCCTAGCCCACCAACAATTAGGAGGGAGTTGCCCTGGGAGCCCTCAACATTGACTCTGGATCCCATGGAATCTCACTGCTTCAAGTAAAACATGGGCAAGGAAACCACCTGCTGGTTACCAGCTCTGTCCTCCCTCAGACGACGAATCAACATTCCTCCATATTGAACAACACTTGGAGGAAGCACTAAGGGTGGCAAGGGGCACAAAATGTACTCTGGGTAGGACACTTCAGTGTTCACCACCAAGAGTAACTCGGTAGTCGGGTCCAAAAGGACTGGGTTTGCAGCAGGTGGTGAGGGAACCAACAAAAAGGAAAAACATACTTGACCTCATTCTTACTAATCTACCAGCTTCAGATGTATCTGCCCATAACCTTATCAATAAGAGTAACCACCACATAGTCCTTGTGGAGACAGTGCCTCATCTTTATGTAGAGAATAACTGCAACTATATTGTGTGGCATTATTTCTGTACTAAATGGGACAGACTTCAAATGGATCCAGCAACTCCAGATAGTGGATCCTGGAGGTGTTGTGGGCTGTCAAAACAGCAGAATTGTATTCCCAGCATATTCATTACTCAACGATTACCATCAAGACAGGCTCAATGGAATGTGCAGGAGGGCATGTCAGAACCAGCACCAGGCATACTGAAAAATGAGGTGACAACCTGGTGAAGCTATAGAACAGGATTACTTGCATGCTAAACAGCATAAGCAGCAAGTCATAAGCAGAGTTAAGTGATCCCACAACCAACATGTCCGATCTAAGCTCTGCAGCCCTGTCACATCCAGTTGTGAATGGTGGTGGACAATTAATCAACTCACTGGAAGAGGATGCTCCACAAATATCCCATCCTCAATGATGGAAGAGCCCAAAACAACAGTGAAAAAAGTAAAGCTGAAGCAATCTTCAGCCAGAAGTGCCAAGTGGATGATCTATTTCTGCCTCCGCCAGTTGTCTTTAGCATTACCTGTACCAATCTACAGCCAATTTGTTTCACTCCAAGTGAAATCAAAAACAGACGGGGATATTGGAAACTGCAAAAGCCATGGGCCTTGACAATATTCCAGCAATATTACTGAAGACTTGTGCTCCAGAACTTGCTGCTCCCTAGCCAAGCTCTTCCAGCACAGTTACAAAACTGGTATCTAGCCAACTGAATGGAAAATTGCCCATTCTATACATAAAATGCAGGGTAAATCTAACCCAGCCAATTGCCACCCCATCAGTCTATTCATGATCATGATGGAAGGTGTCGTTAGCAGTGCTCTCAATCAGCACCTGCTCAGCAATAACCTGCTCAGTGAAGTAGAGTTTGAGTTCCACCAGGCCACTCAGCTCCTGATCTTATGGTTCAAACATTGACAATTGAGCTGACTTCCAAAGGAGAGGTGAGAGTGGCAGCCCTGGGCATCAAGGCTGCATTTGTCCATGTGTGGCATGAAGGAGCCTGGCAAAACTGGAATCAATGGGTACTGGGGGCAAATTCTCCACTGGTTAGAGTCAAACCTATTACATTGGAAGATGATTGTGGTTGATAGTCCATCTCTCACTCCAAGGTATCTCTGGAGGAATTTTTCAGGGTAATGTCCTAGGCTCAAAAATCTCCAGCTGCTTCATCAATAACCTTCCTCTATTATTAGGTCAGAAGTAGGGTTGCTCGCTGATGATTGCATTATGTTCAGCACCATTTGCAACTCTTCAGATACTGAAGCAGACTATGTTCATATGCAACAAGATCTGGTCAATATCGAAGTAATAGTCACATCACACAAATGCCAGATAATGACCATCTCCAATAGGAGTCAATCTAATCATCACCCCTTGACATTCAATGATGCTTACCTACACTGAATCCACCACTATTAACATCCTTGGAGTTAGCATTGACCAGAAATTAAACTACACTCACCATATAAGCACAGTAGCTATAAGAGCAGATCAAAGGCTAGGAATACTGCAGTGAATGACATCCAAGTCCCATGAATGAATGAAATTTTTTAATTAGCATGAAGGAATCCTGGCAAAATTGAAGTAAATGGTTATCAGGAGGAAAACTATTCATTGATTGGTGTCATGTCTAAGAAAAAAGTTCTAAGGTTATTGATAGCCATCATCTTGGTCTTATGTCATTATTGCAAGACTTCCCTAGGAACAATTTTCAGCAGTTTTATCAGCGTATAGAGTAAAAAATAGATAATCAATAGTTTTCTTTCCAGCATATGTTATTGGGAATCTTTGCAGTTGGTTGCACAATGTGCATGCCACTTGCAATTCCTCAGATAGTGCCAGTATAGAGAAAGAGCTGGATATCATCATCAAGAAGCCCCCCGCCAACCCACCCACCCCTGCCAGCATTTTCCCTACCACCGCAAGAATTGCAAAAACTGCACCCACACCCTCTTATCTCTGTCAGAGATTTAGATCTCATCTACAGATCTGTTGCTCCTGATGTTGTCTCCTCTACATTGGAGATACAGGACGCCAATTTGGGCGGCACGGTGGCACAGTGGTTAGCACTGCTGCCTCACAGTGCCAGAGACCTGGGTTCAATTCACGACTCAGGCGACTGACTGTGTGGAGTTTGCACATTCTCCCAGTGTCTGCGTGGGTTTCCTCTGGGTGCTCCGGTTTCCTCCCACAGTCCAAAGATGTGCAGGTCAGGTGACTTGGCCATGCTAAATTGCCCATAGTGTTAGGTAAAAGGGGTAAATGTAGGGCAATGGGTGGGTTGCGCTTCGCCGGGTCGGTGTGGACTTGTTGGGCCGAAGGGCCTGTTTCCACACTGTAAGTAATCTAAAATCTAAAAAATAAGACATGATGATGTATAATCAATAAATGACAATGTATGAGTTGACCATGGAGTGTAATCATTTGCAATTTTTGATGGATTTCAGGGGTATTTAATAACTTTAAATCTCTCACTCCATAGATTATAGCATTTGCGGCTCCTCGATATGTAGGTTGGGGGCCATTTAGCATGCCACAGCCCCTTCGATCACATATTGATGGAAATGACGCACATCCAGAAAAACTCACCACTGCTGAACAAGCTCTTGCAGACAGCCTGGATTCCCCTAAATGCCCAGGAAAACCCTGGAGAGTCTTGCGACAGAATATATCTGCACCTTCCTTAGCTGAAAAATACCCTGACAACAACAACACTGTGCCAACAGCATTTAGTGACCTTGATTTACTGGACTTTTAGTCAGTAAAAGTCTCCTACTGCTTCTGGATTTGCATTGATCCAAAAATAATGAAATAAATATTGTAATAAAGTTTATTGTTGTAAATTAAAGTCCTTTGTTCCTGTCAATTCTACTCTTCTTACAGAATACATTTTTATCTATGGAGTCTATGAAAAGACATAAAGTTGAGGTCTCTAATGGCTCTTGCAGGTCGTCATGGCTCTGACAGCTTTGTAAGTTTAAATAATTTCACAGAAAATTATTAAAGGATAAAAGTAAGAAATGTTCATTATTCACCAAGTCAAATAAAGAGATTTGTTGACAATGAGAATTTGTAGCGATGTTTCATGTGTTCCCAACTGTCAAAATACATGAAGGATGAAAGGGCTAATCACATTTCAAACCCTCTGGTTTGTCACATCAAAGACTTCACTCCTTTTTTAGCATTTTGCTGTACATTTTCTCAATTAAAATGTAGTTAATTGATTTAAACAGAAGCTATAAGTAGCAAAGACAAAATTTTCTTGAAAGAAGGAAAGAGTAATTACAGAACTTCTTAACCGCAAGAGAGAATAAAGACGTGATGTCAAGGATATGACATTTGTGCAATCATGTCGGTTCTCACATTCACATACACACACTTTCACAAAGTAAAGGTTAGGGGAGTTTGTCCCGTACAAATAAAAGTACAAGATAGAGTCCTTACAATGTTGTTGAGGTGTAAAGGTGTAAATCCAATTAGAGAATGATGGTCTTTACATGCCATCCGAGGAGCTTGCTGACTGGTTTCATTTTCCTTTACAAATGTTAATTTTTAGTTCAGCTGTCTCCTGATTTGTTTGTGTTGGTTTCATTAAACTTGTCAACCTGTATGGACAGGTAATAGCTATGAGCATTTTCAGTTATTATTTTTGTTTCCTATTTAAAAAACACTTCAGTCCGTGAAAGTCCCAAATTAAGTTGGATGATGGAACCTAAATACGAACAATCCATTATTTATGCCATCTTGATACAGTTAATATAGGCAGTCAGATATCAGTCTAGATTTTCATATCAAGTTAAGTTTAGATTTGCTACTTAGATTCTGGCAGAAATATCGCAAATGTTTTGCATATTGTCATCTCATTTAAATAATTATTCACAGTTGGCAGGGATACAGAGGATTAAATCTTGTCAACTATAAGGAGATAACTTCAGAGGTGGGAAGGGATTATTTTGGAAAATCTTTTGTTGGCACAGATCCCCGATGTATTCCCACTTTGGCTAAGATGTGCATCAGCTCTGAATGCTGCACTTTATCAGCAACAGATGTGCCCTCCACTGTGGTTGATATCCAAAAGGTGACTTGGAGGAGGTCTCTCAAAAGCAGGCCTTGGGACCAGCACAGTTTCCTGTACTGCTACCCCCTTCCCCATTCCACAGGAGAGCTACCTGTTCCACAATAATGGGCTAAATGTTTGCAAGTACAGTTTAAAGGAGAAAGTGAGGACTGCAGATGCTGGAGATCAGAGCTGAAAATGTGTTGCTGGAAAAACGCAGCAGGTCAGGCAGCATCCAAGGAGCATGAGAAACGAACGTTTTGGGCATGAGCCCTTCTTCAGGAATGAGGAAAGTGTGCCCAGCAGGCTAAGATAAAAGGTAGGGAGGAGGGACTTGGGGGAGGGGTGTTGGAAATGCGATAGGTGGAAGGAGGTTAAGGTGAGGGTGATAGGCCGGAGTGGGGGTGGGGGCGGAGATGTCAGGAAGAAGATTGCAGGTCCGCAAGTAGGCGGCCTGTCTCCCCAATATAGAGGAGGCCACATCGGGTGCAGCGAATGCAGTAAATGATGTGTGTGGAGGTGCAGGTGAATTTGTGGCGGATATGGAAAGATCCCTTGGGTCCTTGGAGGGAAGTAAGGAGGGAGGTGTGGGTGCAAGTTTTGCATTTTGCATTTTGCATTTTGCTTGGTGTGGCTGTCCACCAACCAGGACCTTTGGCTGTCCCATTGGCCTTTCCATTTGTATAACCCACCCACCATCCTTAATTGAATGGTGTTCCTGGAGGCAAACTCTCAACTGACACCTTGCGGTGAGATTGCATGGATGAGCATCTGTTAAAAGTTATCACCTTTTGGAATGGCTCTGATTGCTGATGAAAGACTAAAGGCAATACTTTTCTAGCTGTAAAATCTGTGAAATTAAAGTCAGTTGTAGAAATGGGGATTTTTGATCATTCTACACTGAGATGGTCCATGGGTTTGATGCCTATCATTTCTGACTCCTCGTACTCTTTGCAAGTCATGTCTAACTAGACAATGTAATTTATGATTATGGCTATCATGATCTACTTCATTCCAGTTAGTCATTCTAACACAGACATAAAGGCAGGTAGTGCAGGAGTCTTCTGTGGCTATCCCCATTTCAAACAAGTAAGCTGTCTTGGAAAATGTAAGGGGTGATGAATTCTCAGGGGAATATAGCATAAACAGCTAAGTTTCTGGTATTGAGACTGGCTCTAATGCAATGAGAGATACGTCTGGTTCCAAGAGATTGATTGTTTCAGGGGACTCTCTAGTCCAAGGCACAGAAAGACATTTCTGTGGCCAGCAATGAAAAAGCAGAATGGTGTGTTGCTTCCCTGGTGCCAAGATCAAGGATGTCTCAGAGAGGGTGCAGAATGTTCTTAAGGGGGAGAGTGACCAGCAGGAGGTCATTGTACACATTGGAACCAACGACATAGGAAGGGAAAAGGATGAGATTCTGAAAGGAGAATACAGAGAGTTAGGCAGGAATATAAAAAGGAGGTCCTCAAGAGTAGTAATATCTGGATTACTGCTGGTTCTACGAGCTAGTGAGGGTAGGAATAGGACGACAGAGCAGATGAATACATGGTTGAGGAACTGATGTATAGGAGAAGGATTCACATTTTTGGATCATTGGAATCTCTTCTGGGGTAGAAGTGACCTGTAGAAGAAGGACGGATTGTACTTAAATTGGAAGGGACTAATATACCCGTACATGAAGGACAGGTTGCACCTGAACTGGAGGGGTACAAATGTTCTGGGTGGGAGATTTGTTAATGTGATTCGGGAGGGTTTGAACTAGTTTTGCAAGGGGGTGGGAACCAGAGCTACATAACTGAGAGGGGGTTAGTTGTAGATGGGGCAGTGACAGGATGTAGGGAATCTATTGGGAAAGTTTTTCACGCGATGAAACAAAGGGATCGGTTAAAGTGTGTCTGCTTTAATGCAAGGAGTGTCAGAAATAAGAGTGATGAAATTAGAGCATGGATCAGTACTTGGGGCTATGAAATTGTGGCCATAACAGAGACATGGGTTTCACAGGGGCACGAATGGTTGCTAGATGTTCCAGGATTTAGAACGTTTAAAAAGAACAGGGAGGGTGGAAAAAGAGGAGGGGGGTGTAGCATTACTAATCAAAGAGTACATCACAGCTATGGAAATGAAGGTTGTCAAGGGAGGTTTGTCTACTGAGTCAGTCTGGGTGTAAGTTAGGAACAGCAAGAGAGCAGCCACCTCATTGGGGGTTTTCTACAGATCCCTAATAGCAGTAGGAAGATTGAAGAACTCATAGGCTGACAGATTTTGGAAAAATACAGATGTAGTAGGGTTGTTGTTATGGGTGTCTTCAACTTTCCCAATATTGACTGGAACCTCCTTAGTGCAGATGGTTTGAATGGAGCCATTTTTGTCAGGTGTGTTCAGGAGGGTTTCCTTACTTAGTATGTAGACAGACCGATGAGGGGAGAAGCCATTTTGGATTTGGTGCTCGGCAATGAACCAGGACAGGTGTCAGATCTCATGATGGAAGAACACTTTGGTGACAGTGACCACAACTGCCTCACATTTACCATAGCCTTGGAGAGGGAAAGGAGGAGTTACCAAGGGAAGATATTTAATTGGGGAAAAGGAAATTATAACGCTATCAGACAGGAGTTGGGAAGTACAGAATCGGAGCAATTGTTCCACAGAAAGGGCACAACAGACATGTGGAGACTGTTTAAGGAGCAGTTGATGCGAGTGATGCACAAATTTGTTCCTCTGAGACAAGCAAGAAGGGGTAAGGTTAAGGAGCCTTGGATGATGAGAACAGAGGAGCTTCTTGTCAAAAAGAAGGAGGCAGGTTACATAAGGTGGAAGAAGCAAGGATCTAGTACAGCTTTGGAGGATTATAGGCTTACTAGAAAGGAACTCAGAAATGGACTGACGAGAGTCAGGAGCCACAAAAAAGGCTCAGTAGGAAAGATTAGGGAGATCTCAAAGGCATTTTACTCATATGTGAGGAAAACAAGAATGATCATGGAGAAGGTAGGTCAGAGATAGCGTAGGGAACTTGTGCATGGAGTCTGAGCAGACAGGGAAAGCCCTAAATGAGGTTTTTGCTTCAGTTTTCTTAAGGAAAGGGACCTTGTTGTGAATGAGAACTTTGAGGAGCTGGGAAACAGGTTTGAACAGATCATGATTGAAGAAGTTGATGTGCTGGAAATTTTGGCAGACGTTAGGATTGATAAGTCCCCAGGGCCAGACCAGATTTATCCTAAGTTGCTCTGGGATGTGAGAAAGGAGGTTGCTAAGCCGCTGGCGAAGATCTTTGCTTCCTCACTCTCCATGAGAGTCGTACCGGATGATTAGAGGGAGGTGAATATTGTTTCACTTTTCAAGAAGGGGAATAGGGAAATCTCCGGCAATTACAGACTGTGGTTAGCATCATTTTGGAAAGAATTCTGATGGATAGGATTTATGACTATTTGGAAAAGCATAGCGTGATTAAAGGCAGTCAGCATGGCTTTGTGAGGGGCAGGTCATGCCTCACAAATCTTATTGAGTTCTTTGAGGAGGTGACGAGACAGGCCGACAAAGATCGAGCAGTGGATGTGGTGGATATGGATTTCAGCAAGGCATTTGATAAGGTTCCCAATGGTAGGCTCATTCATAAAGTCAGGAGGTATGGGATAGAGGGAGAATTGGCTGTCTGGATTCAGAATTGGGTTGGCTGACAGAAAGCAGAGAGTGGTTGTTGATGTATTATGCCTGGAGGTCAATGGTGAGTGGTGTTCTTGGGCCTCTGCTCTTTGTAGTTTTTATAAATGACTTGGATGAGGAGGTTGAGGGGTGGGTTAGTATATTTGCCAATGACACAAAGGATGGAGGTACCGTTGATAGTATTGAGGGCTGTTGCAGGCTGCAGCGTGACCTAGACAGGATGCAGAGCTGGGCTGAGAAAATGCAGATGGAGTTCAAACTGGATAAATGCGAAGAGATGCATTTTGGAAGGTCGAACTTGAAATCTGAGTACAGGATTAAAGACAGGATTCTTGGCAGTGTGGATGAACAGTGGGATTTTGGTGTTCAAGTGCATAGATCCCTCAAAGTTGCCACCCAAGTGGATAGGGTTGTTAAGAAAGCATATGGTGTTTTGACTTTCATTAACAGGGGGATCGAGTTTAACAGCCGTGAGGTTTTGCTGCAGTTCTACAAGACCCTGCTAAGACCACACTTGGGATATTGTATCCAGTTCTGGTCGCCCTATTATAGGAATGATATGGAAGCTTTGGAGAGAGTGCAAAGAAGGATTACCAGGATGCTGCCTGGACTGGAGGGCTTGTCATATGAAGAGAGGTTGACTAAGCTTGGACTTTTCTCTCTGGCGAGAAAGAGGAAGAGAGGTGACCTGATCGAGGTATACAAGGTAATGAGAGGCATGGATAGCGGCAATACCCAGAAAGAGCGGGAGCAGCGGAGGAAGTGACGGCAAGCAGAGGGGCAGCCGGGA
>NC_057722.1:55315860-55366825 GCF_004010195.1 Chiloscyllium plagiosum | reverse complement strand
CTGTCGACAGACCTGCTGAGTTTCTCCAGCACTCTGTTTGTTGCAGACTTCCACCATCCACAGTAATTTGCTTTTATTTGATTGATTTTAGCACCCTGGCTTTCAACGCTGGATGTGGCCTGAGCTGTGAATCTGTCCTGTCAGTAAGTTAGTATGTCAATAAGAGATATGTTCATGACATCATCACTTTATCATTACATATGACCTGATGATATAAAGATCGAATACTTCACCTCAACTCAGACCACCTAAAGCATGCTCTATGTTATAACGGGATAGCTTAACATTAAGAGAAAGTGAGGGCTGCAGATGCTGGAGATCAGAGCTGAAAATGTGTTGCTGGAAAAGCGCAGCAGATCAGGCAGCATCCAAGGAACAGGAGAATCAACGTGAAGAAGGGCTTATGCCCGAAACTTCGATTCTCCTGTTCCTTGGATGCTGCCTGACCTGCTGCGCTTTTCCAGCAACACATTTTTAGCTTAACATTAACTCAGACACGTATGTGCCTGTGATTCTCGTAATTGAAGAAGATAGTTACTGTAATAAATTCCCCATCTAAATCCTACCATATACTGCTTAAAATAATCTGCTTCCCAGACAAAAGTTGCTGTCAGTAGACTTCATCTGACACTGGCAGGTAGTTTTAGAATGAATGATCTTTGTACGGGCTAGCTGTCTCTTCTCACAAGAAGCAGCGAGGCAGGTGGGAATTAGATGATATCTATTTAAAATGTTCTATATAATGCAGGGCAGGAAGTTGAGGTGGGAGTGTTCAACCAATTGGTTTTTCATATTAGTTTCCTGTGTAAAGCTGAATTAATTGCACACAGGGCTCTTGTTCATATATATTACCCTAATAACAACCAGATATGCTGTGTAATTACATTTCACTTGAGTCAACATGGACTTTGGCACGTTTCAGGAACAGCAGAGTGCAACCCAAGTACAATTCTACATCGGAAAAATCAGGTGGCTGTGTGATGCATTTCTTCCCATCCAGCTTCCTTATTCCATTTATAGTTTAGTGCTCATACACATCTGTTGAGTTGGAGGATCCAAAGTAATAGATGGGAAGTCTTCTTTCAGATTCCTCCTCTTGCTTCTCAATCTGTGTTGAATGAAGGTGTGCACCCCTTTCAGCAGGAAGATGCCAGCAATCAAGGCATAGAGACTCCCATAAATCAGAAACTGGAGAATAAATGAGGCAGATATTGGTTTTTCCAATGAAACATTTTTGAGACCATTGAGAGAAAGAGAAAATATTGCGACAATTAATTTCAATCAGTTATTATAGAATTAATGATACTTAGAGTTATACTTTTAACTTCGGTTCTGTTAACAGGGTTAATATTGTTGTTCAAGTGACTTTAGATACATTTGTTTGAGTTCAATTAGAACTCTGAACCAATAAAAAAGGTCAACCATTAATCATGAAATCTTTTCAGTGAAAGCAGTTGTAAAAATACAACTTTCACTATTTACTTTTTACTAAAATCTCTTCAGCTTTTCAAATTCTGGTGTTCATTCTGTGATCATTAACGTTGCAATCGATCGATCTGTCTCTCTATTTTATTCATTTGCTCCTCTCACAATCAAATCACTTTGTAAATAAAGATTTCATTCTAGAATCTAGTTGCCTGGAATTATTTACTGGAAGTGAATTAATAAATTCCTTATACGGTGTCAAAACGTGGAGTAGACATGCTATTGGATATGCAGGTAAGCCTGGTGATGGCATTCTGCAGAAATTGGGGGTAAGAGGTTGGATTTGAGATAAAAATACATAGAACCACCTGGAAGAAAGGTGCCTGTACAGGTGAGACTCCCTCAGTCTGTGGAAAGGCTGCTAGGTTCAACTGAATTGGCCCAATCGTTGGTGGTCTTCCTGCCTTGCTGAAATATTAATGAGGGAGGGGGCAGGGAATGAGTACAGTGCTGCTCAGTCACACTCAATTTTTTGTTGTCTCCCTTCTGCCAGCTCAATTCCTGGGATGGCCACAACATTCTCCCCTAAGCTGCTGAAATATATTGAAGCCAGCATAATTCTCAAATAGACAATCTACAGCAGCTTCACAGAATATTAGGTCCCTGGTGCTGTGAGGCAGCAAGGCTAACCACTGAGCCACTGTGCCACCCACTTTTTCTGCACGTTTGGACAGTGGGAGGAAACTGGAGCACCTGGCGGAAACGCACACAGACACACTGAGAACATACAAACTCCACACAGTCACTGAAGGCTGGAATCGAGCCTGGGTCTCTGGTGCTGTGAGGCAACAGTGCTAACCACTGGGCCACCATTCTATAAATACTGGTGAAATTTCAGCAACTCAGGGGTATGTGAATTGCCTCAAATCAGTCTGATTCAGCAATGGAGACTGCAGTTCCACTTCTATCACTTCAGCTAGGTATAACCGCTCAGACTAGAAGTACTGATGATATGTTCATGCCATCCTTGCCTGAAGACCTTTCCTCAATTCACTTGTGGGATGTGGGATGTGGGGGGTGGGTGTCGCTGGCTGGCCAAAAAGATATGACATACTAAATCCATGCCTTCTTCTTCACTCTAATGGCCTTATATGAGCAGGCAGCTGTTGCATCCTCAATAAGGCTATCTTGGATAACATGGTTTACGGTCACGCTATATCTGGATCAGCCTGACTTAGCAGATGTTCCAGTGGACTCCTGCCAATACTTATTATAGATTTTAGGAAGGTATCAGTTGGTTAGGACATAGAACATAGAACGTTACAGCGCAGTACAGGCCCTTTGGCCCTTGATGATGCACCAACCTGTGAAACCAACCTGAAGCTCATCAAAACTACACTATTCCATTATCATCTATATGTTTATCCAATGTCCATTTAAATGCCCTTAAAGTTGGTGAGTCTACTATTGTTGCAGGCATGGTGTTCCACGCTCTTACTACTCTCTGAGTAAAGAACCTACTTCTGACATCTGTCCTATAACTATCACCCTCAATTTAAAGCTATATCCCCTCATGCTCGCCATCTCCATCTGAGGAAAAAGGCTCTCACTGTCCACCCTATCTCATCCTCTGATCATTTTACATGCCTCTATTAAATCACCTCTCAAATTTCTTCTCTCAAACAAAAACAACCTCAAGTCCCTCAGCCTTTCATCAAAAGACCTTCCTCCATACCAGACAACACTCTGGTAGATCTCTTCTGCACCCATTCCAATGCTTTCACGTCCTTCCTGTAATGTGGTGACCAGAACTGTATACAATTCCCCAAGTGTAGCCCTACCAGGATTTTGTACAGCTGCAACATGATCTCATGGCTCTGAAACTCAATCCCTGTATCAATAAAAGCTAACACACTGCATGCCTTCTTAACAACCCTATAACCTGGGTGGCAACTTTCAGGGATCTATGGAAATGGACACCGAGATCTCTCTGTTCATCCACACTACCAAGAATCTCACCATTAACCCATGACTCTGTATTCCTGTAACCCCTTCCAAAGTGAATCACCTCACAATTTTCTTCATTGAACTGCTTTTGCTAACTCTCAGCCCAGCTCTGCAGCTTATCTATATCTGTCTGTAACCTGCGACATCCTTCGGCACTATTGACAACTCCACCGACTTTAGTGTCATCTGCAAATTTACTAAGCCATCTTTCTACACCTTCATCTAGGTCATTTATAAAAATGACAAACAGCAATGGCCCCAAAACAGATCCTTACGGTACACCACCAGTTATGAACTCCAGCATGAACATTTCCCATCAAGCACCACCCTCTATCTTCTTCTGACCCAAACCGCTAAATCACCCTCAATCCCATTCCTCCTTATTTTCTGTACCATGGGGAACCTTATCAAATGCTTTACTGAAATCCATTTACACCACATCCACCTGTTTGTTCACTTTCTCAAAGAACTCAATAAAGTTTGTGAGGCACGACCTACTCTTTACAAACTGTATTGACTATCCCTAATCAACTTATTCATTTCTTGATTATTATAAATCCTATCTCTTATAATCCTTTCCAACACTTTACCCACAACCAAGGTTAGGCTCACTGGTCCATAATTGCCAGGGTTGTCTCTACTTCCCTTCTTGAACAAGGGGACAACATTTGCCATACTCCAGTCTTCTGGCAATATTCCTGTACACAATGATAACATAAAGATCAAAGCCAAAGGTTCTGCAATCTCCTCCCTAGCTTCCCAAAGAATCCTAGATTAAATCCCATCCAGCCCAGGGGACTTATCTATTTTCACAATTTCCAGAACTGCTAACACATCCTCCTTATGAATCTCAATTCCGCTTAGTCTAACAGCCTGTATCTCAATATTCTCCTCAACCACATTGTCTTTTTCCAATGTGAATACTGATGAAAAATATTCATTTATATCCTCTCCTATCTCCTTGGACTCCACACACAGCTTCCCACTATTGTGCTTGACTAGCTGTAATCTTATCTAGTCATTCTTTTATTCCTGACATACCTATAGAAAGCTTTAGGGTTTTCCTTGATCTTACCTGCCATAGTCTTTTCATGCCCCCTCCTGGCTTTTCTTAGCTCTCTTTTTAGGTCTTTCCTGGCTAACTTGTAACTCTTAAGCACACTAACTGAGCCTTCAAGTCTCATTGTTACATACGCCTCCTTCTTCCTCTTAACAAGGGATCCAGCTTCTTTAGTACACCACACTTGACCACTTCTTCCCTGCCTGACAGGGAAGTAGCTGTACCTTGAACAAGCTCCACATTTCAATTGTTCCCATCCCCTGCAGTTTCCTTCCCCATCCTAGGCATCCTAAATCTTGCCTAATTGTGTCATAATTGCCTTTCCCCTAGCTATAACTCTTGCCCTGCAGTATTTTACTATCCCTTTCCATCGCTAAAGTAAACCTAACTGAATTGTGGTCACTGTCACCAAAGTGCTCACCTACCTCCAAATCTAAAACCTGGCCTGGACTCTGACACCATGACTAACAATGCCACATCTCCCCCTCTTTTACCACCTTCTCTGTTCTTACTGAAACATCTAAACCCTGGAACCTGAAACAACCATTCTTTGTCTCTGCTCCATCCATGTCTCCAAAACGGCCACAGCATCAAAGTCCCAGGTACCGACCCATGCTGCAAGTTCACCCACATTATTGCAGACGTTCCTGGTATTGAAGTAGACACACTTCAAACTACCTTCCTACCTGCCAGTACACTCTGATTTATGAACTCACTACTCTCAACCTCCTGTACACTGGAGCTTCAATTCAGGTTCCCATCTCCCAATTATGATTAGTCAGGTAGAAATGAAAGTGGCAAATTGAGTTTAAACCAGGAAATAGAAACTGATCACTTTGGTGAAGGCAAGAGAGTACTTAACATATGATAGGACATTGAGAAATGTGTTATTAAAGTTCTAGTGTCGGGGATGTATCAGGTATGAGGGATGATAGGATGATGGTCAATGTACACTAATTTATTTTTGTTATCTTGTTCTTTTAAACCTGCCATAGCGTTCCAGATTACCTCTGTATTTGACAGCCCCAACAGCTGCTTCTGAAATTCCTCAAAGTCCAGCAAACCAGACTCTCTGTACAACTCATCAGGGTGGAACCAAAACTAGAGCATCCATGGTACAATTACACGGGAAATATTTGTAGAGTCAGAATTTTCAGGACTTTGCACTAATGAGCCAAGAGCAAAATTTCAATCAGAGAATGCAATACAGCACTAAGCTTAGAGGGAAATAAGTACAGGAGTGAAATTAAAGTGAGGATTAGGAAAACAAGGTGAGGGTATGAAACAATATTGGCAATAAAAATCAAGCTAAAAACAAATTATGAAAGACATGAAAACAACTAAATAACTTAGCAAAGAGTTGGGCTTATTTCAAACTCAGAACGTATGTTGAAGGTGGAAGAAGTTGCCTGGATCTTAACAAATACCTCAGCCTGAATTTTCATGCTGATGTGCTCTCCATCTAAGTGAAAAATCTGGCAAATACTCAGATATTTGATGGTATAAGCTTCGAGAAAGGCATGAAATATGGAGGAGTATAGCACCTTTGAAAGTAGATAAATTGTTAACTCCAGATGTTGCTAAGGGAGATAGTGGAGAAAGTATCACTTTGCAATCCTTTCTGGCTGCATCTTTGGTGTTGGAGGACAATTGTTTATAAAGGAAGAAAGATTTGGATTTAATAATTACAGGCCAGCCAGCCTAACCTTGGTCCTGGGCAAATTATCATAAAATAAATTCCTGGAGGCAGTATGAAATTGTCATGTGGAAAGGTAGACAGCAAATGGGTAATGCTCAACAGGATGTTCTTGTGATAGGAAGGTTTTTTTCAAATGGGGTTCACCAGGTATTAGATTCTATACTTTTCTGGTACAAATTTCAATGATTTTGACTTCAATGTAGGACTTAACTTCTAAAGGAGATAGCTGAAGAGATAGTGGTGATCTTTCAAGCATCACTAGAATCAGAGAAGGTCCCAGAGCATTGGAAAATTGCTAATGTGACACCCCTGTTTAAAAAGGGATTAATGCAAAAAATGGACGATTACAGACCAATTAGCCTAGTCTTGGTCATGAGTAAGATCTTGGAATGCGTTGTTAAGGATGAGATTCCTGAATACTTGGAAGTGCATGGTAAAATAGGGCAAAAACAGCATGGCTTCATCAAGGGGAGGTCATGCCTGACAAATCTGCTAGAATTCTTTGAGGAAGTAATAAGCAGGTTAGACCAAGGAGAGCCAATGGATGTTATCTACCTGGACTTCAAGACGGCCTTTGACAAGGTGCTGCACCGAGGCTACTGAGTAAGATGAGGGCCCATGGTGTCAGAGGCAAGGTGCGAGCATGGATGGAAGCGTGACCATCTGGCAGAAAGCAAAGAGGGGGGATAAAAGTGTCTTTCTTATGATGTCAGCCTGTGACAAGTGGTGTTCCACAAGGCTCAGTTTTGGGACCACAACTCTTCACTTTATGCATTAACAATCTTGGTGAAGGAACTGAGGGCATTCTGACTAAGTTTGTAGACAATACAAAAATAGGTAGGGTGACATGAAGCGTTGAGGAGGCAGGGAGGCTGCAAAAGGATTTCGACAGATGAGGAGAGTCGACAAAGAAGTGATAGGTGGAGTACAATGTGGAAAAGTGTGAGGTCATGCACTTTGGTAGGAAGAATAGAGGTCTGAAGTACAAAGAGACTTGGAAGTTCTAGTCCAGGATTCTCTCAAGGTAAACTTGGGGTTGAGTCAGTAGTTAGATATTCAAATACAATGATGGTGTTTATTTTGAGAGGACTTGAATATAAAAGCAAGGATATACTTCTGAAGGTCTATAAGGCCCTGGGGGTCAGACCACATTTAGAGTATTGTGCACAGTTTTGGGCCCTATATCTCAGGAAGGATACACTGGGCATGGATCGTGTTCAGAGGAGGTTCATTACAACGGTCCCAGGAATGAAAAGCTTAACATATGAGGAATATTTGCGGAATCTGGGCTTATACCCGATGGAGTTTAGAAGGATGAGAGGGGGCTTCTAATTGAAACATACAGAACACTGAATGGCCCGGACAGACTGGATATTGGGAAGATGTTCCCATTGGTTGAAGAGACTAGAACCCGAGGGTATAGCCTTAGAGTAAATGGAAGACCTTTTAGAATGGAAATAAAGAGAAACTTCTTCAACCAGAGAATGGTGAATCTGTGGAATTCATTGCCAAAGAAGGCTGTGGTGACCAGGTCATTGAGTATATTTCAAACTGAGATAGATAGGTTCTTGAGTATCAAGGGGACAAGGGTTACAGGAAGAATGGGGTGGAGAAACAGGCTGTGGTGACCAGGTCATTGAGTATATTTCAAACTGAGATAGATAGTTCTTGAGTATCAAGGGGATCAAGGGTTACAGGAAGAATGGGGTGGAGAAACTGATCAGCTATAATTGAATGGTGCAGCAGACCCAATGGGCTGAATGGTCTAATCTCTCCTCCTATGTTTTATGGTCTTATGATTCCATGGTGGCAGAGTAAAGGAGCTGAACCTGGGGCTCATTGGCTTTCCTCCTTTTTGTTTCTTTTTTCGACTTATTCTCTTTTTCTTCCTTTTTCTTTATTCTTTGCTTTTTTAAATTTAAAGCCTAAAGAGCAGTGAGGGAAGAAATAGGTCTCCGGTAGCAGTGGCAGTGGCAGCAACACAAGTACAAGCCGGGCACAGTCCCAGCCCAGCCCAGGGTCTCCCACTGAATGAGGAGTAGGTCCCTGGCTGGCTCCCATGGACTGGAAGACCAGGTCGGGCCAAGGGTCCTGGTCTGCAGCTCGGCCCCTGAAGGAGCAGAAGCATTGACAAAAGGAACGGACAGTGGATCAGTGGCTGCGTCTAGAGGAGCATCTGATTGGGGAACAGGAGGATCCGCCCGGCTCAGCGCCCTGGAGTGGCAGCCTCGATCAGACATGGCGGAGACTTCTGACCCAGTATTCCAGCGATCATGGCCATCTTGTCCCAGCCTTTCCCAGCATGACATCCTCATCCCAGAATGGCAATCTCATCCCGGAATGGTGATTTTGTTCCAGAATGGTGATCTTGTCCTGGAAAAATAATATTAACCTGGAATGGCAATCTCATCCAAGAATGGTATTCTTGTCCCGGAATGGTGATCTTGTCCAGGAATGGCATTTTCATCCAGAATAGTGATTTCTTCCTGGAATGCGATCTCATCCAGGAAGGCGTTCTTATCCTGGAATGGTGTTTTCATCCCAGAATGGTAATCTTGTTCCAGAATAGCGATTTTATCCTGGAATAGTGATCTCATCTAGGAACGGCGTTCTTATTCTGGAATGGCGATTTTGTCCTGGAATGGTGATCTCATCCAGGAATGACCTTCTTGTCCCAGAATGGCATTTTTGTCCAGGAATGGCAATTTCGTCGTGGATTGGTCTTCTTGTCCAGGAATGGCGTTTCTGTCTCAGAATGGTGATCTCATCCTGGCAGCATCTTCAGTGTATTCCATTGTTCCTTAATTGACGTTTCCTGAGCCCAGGAGCTGTTAACTGAACTGTAGTGAACTTTGTTTTTATTATGTTTTACTTCTTTTACTTTTATTATGCTTTAATTCTGTCATTAATACAGGTGCCATGGTATAGCCACTTATAAAACTTTTCACTGCATTTTTCATGTAACAATGCACATGATAATAAATTTCTATTCTCTTCTAAATATTGGTCAAGTGTGTCATTGTGAAGAAGATGGCTATGGACTGCAGGAAGGTATCAATAGACTCATCAGGTGGAAATAAAAATGGCAAATTTCGAGAATTTGGAGCAATCTCTTTTGTACAGACGAACAGGCCAAAGTGGAACATAACAATTGACAGAAGAGTGAAGTGCACAGACAAACAGAAGAACACTGGAAGGAATGTCCACAGGTCCCTTTACAAGTACCATATGTCAATTCAGAAATGGGTCACAAACCGATGGGGTTTATATTTCAGAAAATCTGACTGTTGTCAGCCCATAAGCAGCAAAACAAGCAAGTCAATGTCGAGTGAGTTGGTAGCAGTAATGATGCATTCTTTCTGCAGCAGATCACGGCACCTTCTTCATTCGAATATGTATTATAAACAGGAGTGTTAATCTTGAGTAACCAAGACAATGATATGACTCTTCACTCTGATGCACAAGCAACTCGGATACAGGGAACATCCTTTTAAAGTTTGCTGATGCCACAAACTTTACAAAGCACTAATTGAGTATTGCTGGAGAAATGTCACCTCTTGTTAATGTTTTTATCTTGCATTCATCAGGAGAATTAGCAAGAATACTGCAATATTGAAAATTTTCAAAATAATGTGTCTTTTTTTCAGCAATACTCACATTCTGTACAATGACAGGACTGAATAGTGATGAAGGCAGTTACAGGCTTAGGATGACACTGACAGTATGCTGAAATAGGAGGGAGCATTGCAGATGATGTTCAAGTTGGGAAAGTAAAAAGACCTGTGAATCTGGAGGATTAAAATGGAAATACAACAAACTATAAACAGCATGATTTTGAAAAGTAGATGAGTGGAGCTGATCTTACTGTCCACATATACAATTTTTTAAACTTTACAGGATAACTTAAGGAAGTGGCCTTAAAAATGGTTGATTTAAGTTTATAAACAGGGGAAAGAATAAAGCCATCTTGCTAGAACTTTATAAATGACTGGTCTTGCGTCAGCTGGTGTACTGTGGGCAACTTTGGACACTACACCATAGGAAAGATGTCAAGGCTTGAGAAAGAACATAACAAAAGGTAGTCAGTATTTTATGAGGGAATATTTCAATATTCTTTCACAAGATGAAGTGTCACTAGACCTTGCAATAAGTGCCGACATTCAGCTTGCTCTTCTAATCATTTACTGTGCTTCCAAGTGAACCTATTTTTAATTATTTGTTCATGGGCTATTGGCATCACTGGCAAGGTGAGCAATTATTGGTGATCTCTAACTGTCCTTGAGAAGGTGTTGCTAAACCGTCTTCTTGAACTGTTGCTGTCATTGTGGTGTAAGTCACAGTGATGTTAGGAAGGCATGGAGAAAGAATAGTTTCAGGCTGGAAAAGTCAGAGCTTTTCTGAAAACAGAGAAGGTGGCACTATGGAGGTTTACACGAAAATGAAATGTTTTGTTACTCAGATTGGATGAGGGTCAATAACTAGATTCAAAGTTATTGGAAAATATGTAGTGCCAGTTGATAAGATATCTTTAAATCATACAGCTTTTGGGATCTGAACAACTACACCTGAAAATGTGGTGATATCTGATTCTATTAATAACTTATCAAACAAGACCCACAGTTTATGAGAAGATGAAGAAATATTAGAATTTTGGATAAAATGTGGGGTTGTGTACTTCAGCACTGTAGCTCTTCCAAAGAGCAAGTACATGATGGGCTGATTGGACACCATCTGTGCTGTGGGTTTCAGTAATTTAATGACTAATGTTATCATGTTAGAACAATTCAGCACATGTTGTTGATAAAGAATTTAATCAGATTGTCAGAACTTTATTGAGGCAAACGTAAAGACAGATCAATAAGTAGATTACCTGGGTAACAACGTCAAGCCCCAGACCGCTTGAATCAACTACAACAATAGTCAGGATGGTCTGAAGTATTAGTGCCATGCAGTTGTTTACTCCAAACAGCAAGGCATAACGTTCCATACAAAGGTTTGATGCAATATGGAATCTGGGAATCAATAAAACAGAATTGTCTCTCATGTTGAGTTGAAATTTGTCAACAATTTCTGTGAAAAAAGGGCAGTTTGATCAAAATTTGGTCTTTGCTTGTAACTAAATTTGAGTAACAAGCACAAGGATAGTGAAACCACCCAGGGTAAAGCAGCCTATTTGATTGGCACCACATTTACAAAAGATTATTCACTGCACCCTCAATGCAGATTAGCAGTAGTGGGTACCATCTTCAAGATGCAATGCAGATATTCACCTAATGCTCCTTTGACTGCACCTTTCAAACCCACAGCTACTCCTGTCTCGAAGGACAAGGACAGTAGATACGCAGGAATGCCACCATCTGCAATTCTCCTTCAAGCCAACCACAATCCTGACTTAGAAATATACTTGATGTGGAGGTGCTGTTGTTGGACAGGTGGACTGAGGAAGGAGCAGGGGCTCTGAAAGCTTCCGTTTTCACATAAGCCTGTTGAACTATAACCTGTTGTTTTGTGATTTTTGACTTAGAAATATATTAATATTCCTTTAGTGTTGATCTGTCAAAATCCTGGAACATCCTCCCTCTCTTACGGGCTTGTGGGCAATGTTCCTTCTAAGGTGTGCGGCACATGGTGATTGCCATCCCGATGCCATTCAGCATTGACTTCTGGTTTTGGAGGGCCACACAAATGAAATCAAAATTAGCAGCAATGCTGACTGTGTGTCCCCCTACAGCAAATGGACTGCAATGGGAAACTCAAGGGAACTTTAGAATGGGCAATAAATGCTGGTCCAGCCAATGATATCCACATCCTGTGAATAAGTACAAAACAAATCCCTAATTGTGATGCTATTAAGATTGCCACAAGTAGAATCAGTTACAAAATGGTCAAACATCATTATAGTAATGACTTTATGTCAGTTCTGGCTAAAATACAGAATTAATTGTGAGGTGGTATCTTAGGAATCAATCAATATTAGTATCAGTTGCAGATATCAAGTTAAAAGAAGCTGCACAATACAAGTTAGCTCTTCTTGCCTTTTAAAACAATTTTAGGAGAACAATTTAACGAAAAGGAAATCAGAGTGGATTTTCAACTTTACTGTTAGGGAGAAGCACAGAATGAAAAATCTATCAAGCAAGTTTGCTGACCATCTTCAGAACCCATTCCTTTTTGTTTCCAAATTGAATTGAATATTGTTCCCATTCTGGCCTCTATTAATCTTTGTTATTTTTTAACTAGGAGAATCGAAGGATTTGTGGCATTATCCCTACCTGGAGGCCAGAAACTCTAGGCTCGAGTCTCAGGCCAGGACTAGCCAGCTTTGGAAGGAATGTCCACATTGTGGTTCAATCAGCTGGGAGTCCTTGCAGTACCACTCCACTGTTCTCCAGAGGGGGGGAGTTAAAGTATGTGACAACATGCTAAAAAAAGGTGAAGAAAATTATCAAAGTTTGGATGGTGTCTGATTATTTTGTGCAATTTAAGCTCAGAGTGTGAGATTCTTGTGACAGATTGTGGACATGTTAGATAATCAATAAGGAAGTAATCTCCCACAAAGGACTAAGCAATTGTTACTGAATTTCATCCTCTGCTCATTTTAACATAACGATGGATTGTCATTTTTTTCAAAGGAACAGTTTCATCTTTAAAATTTCTATAACTGATCCTAACATAATACAACTAAACATATCCAAGGGCTTCCTCCCTAACAACTGCTAATGCTGTTATGTTGTGAATAATGTTTGGGAAGGCCTGGTAGCTGGTGGTCTGCCTTTTGTCTAAGCTGGGAACAATGCCTGACATTGAGGGAAGGAATGAGAAATAACATTAAAATAGTGTGGGAGTTGGACATACAGTCAGAAACCTTAGCTGTACTCACGTGGTTATGGTAATAAGCAGCATGTATGAGGCTTTGAATATCATATAACCAACATAGCAAACCCAGATGTTATTTGTAGTGTCCATGATGAATAGAGCAGCACTGCTAACTCCTGAGAAGATTCCCAGCACCAGTTCTCCCCAGACAGCCCAATCCAACGTAATATATCCCACGCCAAAGGAGGTAATGGCACCTATAAATGGTGAAAGTAACAAATCAAATCTTCAGCCACTATTGCAGTGCAGTTACTGAGGAATTAGGATAAAATCTATGGGTTAACATATTGTTACAACTAGTGGGCAGATGAGCAATTGCATTAAGTATTCATCAAGTAATATTGTTCACAAATAATTTTTAACCTTTTGATTTGAGAATTGCTTTAAATTTCTGACCAGGGCATTGTAGGAAGCTTATTATATTATTCTTCACAACTCTATCATTATTTCATATCTAAGGGGCTGAAAGGTGAAGTTGTAAATTGAAAAGAACTGAATTTGGATTTGGAATAAAATTGAAGTTAATTCTTATGTATTAAACAGCCTTGTTTCCTTAATTTCAATTCCATTTATTTACCAACATTAAACAGTTTAAACCCATGAAATGGTAAACTGGTCAAATCAAAATTGTGCAACATATGTACTATGGAGAACCAAAACCCAGCATATTGTAGCCAACCTTGATAAACTAGTGTGAAAGCAACTTAAAACAAACATGCATCTTATGCTCTTTTTCTAAAATCAAAACTTTCAAGTTTTTAAATTGGAGTAAACTGAGTTTGTGACCATCCTTAGGGCTGCATTTTTCTTATTGTGGTCATCTTTTATTTTAATTATTTGTTACTGGGGTATGGGAGGCTAGGCCAGTCCTTATTGTGCATCCAGAATAGCCCTTTAATTGAGTGGGTTGCCAGGCCATTTCAAAATGTAATTCAGAGCCAACCACATTGCTGTGTGTTTTGCGTCACATTTAGGACAGACCAAGTAGGATGTCAAACCTCCTTCCTTAATGGGCAGTAGTGAACCAAATGGGCTTTTATGACAATTCAAAGTTTGTGAGAAGATTTATGACAATGGTTACCATTAGGCTAGCTTTTTTTAATTCCAACTCAAATCTCAGCATCTATCATGCTCCAATTCAAATCCTTATCGTCAGAACAGTGGCCTGGTATTCTGGATGATTAGATTCAGTGTTATAATGACTATGCCACCACCTCCTCAATGATATTTCTAATCAATCCAATCAGCTATGTTGTGCTACACATCAGGAATAGATGGGACTTAAAACTAGGCCTCTCGATCAAGAGGTAGCATCTTGAGAGTTATCCAGTGGTTGATGTGCAGATATTTTCTAATCAACCTGTTCAGCACAGTTATGACACACCACTTCACCTCTAGAGCAGGTGGGTTTTGAACTCAGGCCTCCTAGCTCAGAGGTAGGGACATTATTGGTACACCACAAGGGTTCCTCATCTCAGCATTGATATTTCAAATCAACCCGATACTCACCAGCTTCAGTATAATTGAAATATACAAATAATGATGATGTAACTGATAATGTTACGCTTGCATCAGCAAAATAGATCAAAAGAAGAGATCAGATTGGAGAGCGAAGAGGCTTGTAAAAGGGAGAGGTCTTAGACACTACACTAGAGAGCTGAATCCATTAACCTATAATGCATAATGTAAACAAAGAGTATGAAAGTAATGAAGAACATGAGAAATACGTATTCTAGGATAAGGACAAAGTGGGAATACCAGAGACTAAGAGGATCAGTACCTCAGTAAAAGGCAGATCACTCTAAGCATGTGTATGCCATTACCCATGGCTCAGAGATACTAAGAAGTATCTAACAATGCCTGCAAAAGTGTTGACATAAAACATGGAATAAACCAATAGCTGACAGGTGTCATTCCAGGGCCTCACACCATGTGGCATGCTATAGGGAAAATTCATATCTTATAATTTTGTGAGATCAGGAATTTCTTTCCCTTTCTCCACAGAATACAGCAAATCAAACAGTGTTGGAGACTGGTGCCTCACTGATGAGAGTAGAACTGATGGCTTTGTTATCAACGTGCAGTGCACAGAACATTAAATGAAAGGCTGAATCTTGTTTTTTTTTTGGATAAGTCCACTTTGAATTGGGCTTTTTGGAGGGTTTTTTTCACTTCAAGGCATAGTGGGGTTCAATTGCAGTATATTAACAAAAACCTCATTAACCACCTACCACCCTTATTGTTGCATCCATCACATCCGACCCTGGTCCCATTTTACCATGTGCCATTTCCAGAACGCCATGCCACTTAGCAGATATGTGCTGAAAGACTGGTACCACGTGAGGCTGCACCATCTGCAGAAGGTAACTCCATACCTTGATAAGCACTGGCATTCCATAACTACCTTGCTTATCAAAAGCATTTCTGGAAGATGTTGGAGTAGGAGAAGAAGGCAGCACAATTCTGCAATACGGATCTACAGTTTATCGTTAAGGGGATAATACAAAGTAGATTGATGAGGCGCACTGTCATTACACAAAGATGTACACTCCCTTGACTGAAGATTGCTGACCAGCCATGCTGGTTGCGTAACTGTGCTAAGTGGCACAGAAAGGCAAGACATGGCATGGATATATTGTGAGCAAGCAGGTTGGCACTAAGTGAGCAAGTACTGAGAAAACAAGTAAACAACCCTGAGATGTAACTTGGCTCAATCCTTCAGCTGGTTCCTGTCTTCCTGCAGCCAATTGCAGCCCTCCAATGCTAGCTGCCAGTGCACCCAACAATACGAGTCTCTGTTTTCAGAGTGCATTGCCAGTGTATCAAAGAGGTGCCATGATGTTTGTAAGGGGTTGAAGCTACCAGATGGACAATAGGTTTGTAAGGCTAGTACCTGTGGATTGTGATTTGAGCTGCAGTTTGGACAAATGCAATATGGAGATTGTTCAAAGCAAGCAGTAAATTGAATATACTAGGTTCCCACTCTGGTTTCCACATCGAGTCCTCTCAATGTCTTCCTTGTTTAGTGTGGTTAGTAAGATAAGAAGATGAATATTAATGAGTCAAGTTGGGCTGTCAAAATGTTATTTAATAACCAATAATCCCCTTAATTGGCAAATCACCACTGTCTAGCAAGAGACTCACCACTTCACTTGTGAAAAGGATAAAAGATGGTGTGAGATGCTATAGATATTAATATGTACTTTGCTGGACCTCTTATCTAATTCTACCACTCATGTCACAATAGTCCATATCACTCAGACCCCTATAAGATTCTGCCTTTGATATTTACAAATTTGCAGCTTCCTTTTGGGGCACAGTGGCTCAGTGGTTAGCACTGCTGCCTCCCAGCACCAGAGACCTAGGTTCAATTCCAGCCTTAGGCGACTGTCTGTGTGGAGTTTGCACATTCTCCCCATGTCTGCGTGGTTTTCTTCCAGGTACTCTGGTTTCCTCCCACAGTCCAAAGCTGTGCTGGTCAGGTGAATTGGCCATGCTAAATTGCCCATAGTGTTAGGTGCATTAGTCAGAGGGCAAATGGGTCTGGGTGGGTTACTCTTCGGAGGGTCGGTGTGGACTGGTTGGGCCGAAGGGCCTGTTTCCACACCGTATGGAATCTAATCTAATAAATTTAAATTACCAAGTCAGCTCAGCAAGAAACAGAATTAACTTCTTACTATCTAATAACTCCTGATAATCGGTAAAGTTCTCATTCATTTCTCCTGTTACATGGAATCTTGCTGAAGGTGTGCCTCTTAGGTGGTACTAATATATATACATTACAATAATGTTTTACAAATGCAGATAGGATGCATTTTATAAGCAATCCTAAATGACTTTGAGATAATAAAAAATGTCATTGTAAATGTCAAATGTAATTTTTTTAATTAAATAGACCAGAGGTCAGAATTTTACAATGTGATATATTTTTTATGATGTTAGAGAACTACCTTTGATTTGTGATGCTATATTATTGTTAGATAGGTTACTTAGCAATTTTGTACATGTAGGAATGCTTATTTTCCAGTATTGGTAAGTTGTTTTCTTGGATATATTCATGTCATCTGATCGTTTTAGTGTGATGGAACTCTTATTGGGTTTATTGGATAGAATGTTTCCTGTGTGAACATAGAACATGCAGCAGTACAGTACAGGAACTGGACCTTCAGTTCACAATGTCTGTGGAGACCATGATACAATTCTAAACTAATCCCATGTGCCTGATCATGCTCCATATCCCTCTAATCATTCCCTGTTCATACGTCTGTCTAAATGCCTCTTAAACTTTGCTATTGTATCTGCTTATAGCATCTCCCCTGGCAGCCCGTTCCAGACACGCCCACTACCGTCTGTGTAAAAGCTTTTCCTTGCACATCTCCTTTAAAATTTCCTCCTCTCATCTTAAACCTACGTTCCCTAGTCTTTGACATTATCCACCCTATCTAGGATCTCATAATTTTATATACTTCAATCAGATTGCTCTTCAGTCTCTGACACTCTACAAAACCAATACTAGTTTCTCCAAACTCTCCTTATAGCTAATGCAGTCCAATCCAGGCAACGTCCTGGTAAACCTCTTCTACACCCTTTCCAAAGCCTTTACATCCTTTCTGGAGTGCAGTGGCCAGAACTGCACACAGTATTCCAAATGTGGGTTGATCAAAAGCCTAGACAATTGCAACGTGACTTGCCAACTTTAATACTCAATGAATACAGATGAAGGCAAAAGTCTTCTTTACCACCTTATCTACTTGTGTTGCCACTTTCAGAGAGCTATGGACTTTGACACCAAGATCTGTTGGTGTATTAGATCCCTCTGGTCCGAAGGATCCAGAAATTTTCAGTACACTTGCCTCTTATATCTGACTCCCAAAATGCACCACCTCACACTTGTTCAGATTAAGCTCTGCAATGTAAAGATACTGAAAGCAACTCTGACAGCTGTTGTCAAACAGTAAGTAAATTGGATGTGATATCAGGGTAGGATGCAAGATGGTAAGGGGTATATCGTGCCAGGTAGCTAGGGTGCCAACTAAGAAGGAGAATACTATAGGTAAGGATGTCAGATGAATTTGGCTAGGGTGCCTAGTTTGTCAGGTGGGTGATGTGCCAGCTATCATGTAAGAAGGATTCCTGCTCAGTAGGTTGCCAACTGGGGAGGACATAGTACACAAGGGATAAAGAGACAGATGAGCAGGAGATAAAGTGGCAGATAAATAGGCTGTTGTGGTGTAGGGTGCCAAGATGTAAGGTAAGTAGGGTCCCAGCTAGATAATGTACCAGTTAGGGATAGAGTAGGGTGCTTGGGGTGGGTTGGCAAATGAAGGGTACAGTACTAGGTAAGTAAGTTGCCAAATGATTCAGGAGTACAATGCCAAGTAAGTAGAGTGCCAAGCAGGTAGGGTACAGGTGAACGTATGCCAGAGGGTTTTTTGAATAAAGTTCTGGGGGATGTGTAGATGGAGGTGTGTGAAGTAATTATTGAGTCAGCTTAATAGTTACTCAGGAGTTAGACAATATATTTAATATGTGGCAAACAGTTTTGTAGTGCTTATTATTTCACTTAATTTCATTGGAGTCCTCTGAAAACCCTGATTTAAATTGAAAATTCAATTTTCCAGGCAATTCCTTTGGACTGGGGATTCTGTAGTGTCTCCATGTGCAACACGTAGCTAAACTAGCATAGCAACAGTTTGGCCAGAAAATCCGTGCCATTGAGTTTTGTGCAGCAATGTTTACATGTGTCATTTACAGTAATGTAACCTAAAATCAAAGCTGTACCTGTAAGAGTTGTCAGTGCCTCTACACCACCATTATACACAGAGACGTTCTTGGATGGTGCAATATGATCCCAGAGCACTTGAACATAATTGAAAATCTGATAATAGCCACAAGTAGCAATGGCCCACCAGAAAGACCAATAAAGCAGATTTCTTGATGAGTAACAATTCTTAAAGTCAGACCAAAGCTGCAGTATCATTTTTAGAAAAGTGTTTTTCTCCTTTATATTCAGCCAGTGGGTTAACCATTTTTGTTCAGAGAAGAAACTTTTCTCGGTGGATCCTTGCATATTTTTCTTGAAGTTCATACAGCCATTGGATATGTTTGATTTTATTGAGTCATTCGAGGATTTATCTGAGGATTGGAAGAATATGCTTTGCCTGGGCATGGGTAGTAAAAATGATGTTACCAGGGCTACAGTCACTGATCCCAATGAAATGACATTTAGATCGAAATAGGAGACAATATCCAGAGAAACCAAAAGTTGTGCCATTGTTGATCCCACTGTATAAGCAGTCAAAGTAATACTTCGGCAGTAACTGGTCACTTTCTGGTAATGCTCAGCATCAACAACACTATAAATATATGAGTAGTAAGCCACTTCTGTAGCTGATACAAGACCATTGTTGAATTGAAGATAGTGCATAGCCATCATTCCGTCTGCAAAGAGTAGCAATATATAATTAATCACCAAAGCAACACCTTGTATAATGATGACAGGCTTGTATCTTAGGTAGTCAGTGAACAAGAAGACTGGGATCAGTAGTGCCAAGAATGAATACGTCCAAATGGGGAACAATTGGTTCGTAACCTGATCAAAACAGAAAGTACTTTAAGTTTACTTGGATTTTGACCAGAACAGCCACAATCAATAAATTGTATTTTTAAATAGGTTATTGGTTATATTTGGAAATGATTCAATTGATATTACTGAGGAAGTGTGGAATAGAATATGTATTCCATGAATTGACAAGTAAATCAGTTGCTTGTTCTCAGCAATGTAGTCTGGCACATAATGTGGGACTGAAAGAATTTTGCATTGTCAGAGATGCAGCCTTCAAATGAAATGTTAAACTGAGAACCCATTTATTCTCTGAGCTGGAGAAGTTAAGCTGGAGATTATTCTTGATGCTCTGATGAATAAGAGTTTCTCAATCAAAATTGCAAAAACAGTTATTTGCCATTATCATATTTTTGTGTTCTTGCCATGTGTTAGTTGGTTTCTGCACTTCATATAATGATTTCATTTTAACAGGAACTTATTGACTGTAAAGTTTTTTTTCAGCAGATCTGGTGGCTTTCTTTCTATGGCATTTCTTTGTTATACATGAATTATGGTAAGTACAAGTGGGATATAGCCAACTGCTATGCCTGCTTACCGTGAATCCTGTTCTGATCACAGGTTGGCCAAAAGGCAAATTACAATCATCAGAGATAACATTTTAAATGGAAACTAAAGTCCTTCACAGATTGGATACTAGTCTCTGTGACCTTTTGTTTGTGGCATGTGACCTCCTTATGACTTTAAAAATCACACAACACCAGGTTATAGTCCAACAGGTTTAATTGGAAGCACACTAGCTTTCGGAGTGTCGCTCCTTCGTCAGGAACGACGCTCCGAAAGCTGGTGTGCTTCCAATTAAACCTATTTGACTATAACCTGGTGTTGTGTGATTTTTAACTTTGTACACCCCAGTCCAACACCGGCATCTCCAAATCCTTATGACTTGATTGACATGAAAAATAATATCCAAAATAATGAACAGAGATGACATAAGGTTTCACTATTCTTAAACACATTCTGTTTATAGGATGCCCATTTGTTAAATAGACTTTTCATGAATACATAAGTTATAAAACAGGAGTTTGAAATAAAAGTGATTTTGCTAAGTAGAAGTCACAACAACAGCTGAGTGTGCAGAATGTCTGAAAGTACACAGTGTAGCATTCTCACCTCTGAAAGTTGTGGGTTTTAGCCCAACTCTAGAAACATGAGTACTTAATCCAGGTTGACACATTATGCTGAAGGCGTGCTGCACTTGATAAGTTGTTAAACCCATTACACTCTCTCACACACTAGCTATATACCTCAATCAACTCCTAAAGCAGATTACGTGACCATTCATTTCATTACTCGTTGTCTGCAAATTGATTACTGTGTTTCCTACATTACAGTTCTAACTTTTAGAAATACAGTGTAGTGTTTTGGGACAATCTAAGGTTGTGAAAGGTGCAATAGAAATGCAAATTATTTCTTGCTATCATCAGAGAAATGGTCATTCTAAACCAACTGAAACCTTTAGAGACGAAAGAAAAACATTCCATATTTGAATTCATCCAAATGCATGTGCCCACATCAGCTAAAATAATTCTAAATCATATTTGTTTGAAACATAAGATAGTGAAATGTACAAATTCAATCATATTTTGTTTTTGTACTAGAATTTTCTGAATGCATACCTGATCAATGGTGAAATTTTTGTATGGTCCAACTAAATATGGTGTCAGAAAGGGCTCTGCAGGCTTCATTGTTGCAAAAAATCCATATGTGCATAAGACCAGTGTAGGATATACCCATTTCTTATCTCTCACTGTTTTCCAACAATCCATAGCTGTAAGGTTTGAAAAATCACAATTCTACGAAATGTCACTGATTGTCAACTCCTTTTCATCAGACTTCTGCAGTTCATTTGCAGACTATTGAAGTAGCTAAGCTGCCTCTTTTGAGGTGAGCTGACAGAATGGAAATGGAATTGATTAAATTGACTGGATTGCAATGCCTCGCTGAATTGAATGATTGGCTGCCTTACCCAATGATTTAATTACAAAACGTATTTCACCTTGGTTGGACTGAAACTTTGATCTCTTTGTGTATCACTTTATATGAATTTATGACTTTGAAGTTATTCGGAAGATAACAAAACACCATAAATTTACACTACCATTTGCTTTAATTCATCTATGTAACTGAGTCATTAAGTTCTCTTTGAGTCTGAGATTGATGATAAAACTGAAATGTAGAATATGATCAAAATGTGAAAAGAAACCAAAACTATAAACTGATCAAGAGTGAAAGCAATATCACCATTTATTGAAGAAATAGATTTATGAATAAATGCAGAAAAGTAAGCATGAATCCCAAACAATGAAATGTCCTAATTCCCTCCAAACTGCACTTATGAAAGTAGGTTGGTGATCAGAATTTTTTGAACAGGCTGAAACTCCATTTTGTAGAAGAAAGAGGATTGAGGTTTGACTTTTCCCATCCCATGAATGATATGGCAAGTCACTTGGGAGAAAATAGTGAGTTCAGAAAAATGAGATTCTTAATGTTAAGAAAAAAGTCTGATTCTTCAACAGTGGTTTGAACAGCAAAATGGAATCTTGCTAGTAAGGGTCAAGAGGTTGCTTACATCTCATTAGTACCTAATTTCACCGCATTGGTGTGCACTTTCTATTTTCCCACATGACAAGTAGAAACTAGGAGGCATCAATTCCCATATTGAAAACTATGTTAGGTATCTAACGATCTCCAGCTCACCACTTGCTCCTCCGATCTCCAGCTCACCACTTGCTTCTCCAAGCCTCCATCTTAGACAGCAGGCCATGTACAGTCCAAGATTGTGCAATGACTGTCCGCATCCTTTGTCCATGGACATTAGCGTCAGACACCAAACAGCCTCACCATATCATCATAGCATGTCTCTGACTCTGTTAAAATAAGTTTTCTATTTCAATACTATAATTTAGAGCTTAACGGGCACTTTTCATTATAATGCGTGGCAAGGATATTTTGCGTGAAGGAACAAGAACCCACCCTAGGGTTCATGCTTGTTCTCTTAATGTTCACTCACATTGCACTTGGATGCTCACAGCATCTCTGCCTTGCCTTTTTGCATGATACCATCTCATTCTGAACTTAAAGGTTCACAGTGCTTCTGTCTTGTCTTGCTGATTAGCACAAACACAAAGCCAAGTGCCTTTTCATGATTGTCAGCAGTGATTAGTCAAGGGGGTGACACACTGCTGTGTGGCACTATGCCATATCTATGGCACACCAGCACCACATACGTGGCAAACACTCTAGCAATGCTTTGATCAAATGGTCATATCTTAAAGTCTATGGGGAATAGCCCTTGGTCAAGTAAAAGGCTAATGTTGTCAGTCATGGATTCCATGTCAAGGGCAGTGTCTAATCTCAGTTTAGAGGCTTGAACACAGACAGTCAACTTTTTGTGATGGTCAGAATGTCTGTACCACTGCGGTCTGGAGAGTATACTATAGTAAGTCTTGCAGGCTCAGTGCAAAAACTTCAGGGTTTGCAGTAATCAGTTGAGGACCTGGACAGAAAGCTGTCAAGGGTCTGATCACTCATCACCTGGGGCTGTCCTGACAAGTCAGAGTCAGTCCTGGAAGTTATCTTAATGATGATCACAAGGTTGGCGGGGGGGGGGGCGCAGTGGAGGTGGGGTTATCAAGAGCACCTACTGTGGTAGGGAAATTGCATAAGTCATTTGTGGGAATTGGAGGCGGAAGGTTGAGATGTTGAGGGGACAATAATTGTGAAGGGGGAAACTCAACATAATGCTTTGGAGGAAATGAATAACAAGCATTGATACTATGCAGCACACTTTTTGGAGTGGGATAATTAAGGAACAGATGATCAGCTTGATGATGCCTAGATTGGTCATAAGGGTCTTGCAGTACAGTCCACATAGAGAGGTCTTGATGGTGCTCTGCTAAATTGAAACCCCAGACATCAAAAGGACACAATGGCTGCTGAAGACCTGGGAGAGCAAAAGCAGACTTCCGAGGAATAGGATGAGGATGTTGAGCAGGAGGAATAATGGAACAGTGTGACATCAGGACTTCACTGACAACTGTATCAAATAGCTGGGTATAGTCATCTTTAATTGAGTGCAAGTATGTTGTTGATTGAAAGACAGATGGTCATGACTTTTTCTCAGAAGCAGATGGATTTTCTTTTGTTAGTTTTTTTTCTTTGCTTTTGCTGTTGTCAGGAAGAGGTTTTCCACTGTTTCAAGGCTTTCCAGCAACTATGCCCCAAATTGAACAATGGCAAGATATCATGTAATGTTGGCTGTTAGGAAAAGAACTCTATTCCCTTAAACATGATCTAAAATTTGTTTGGTGCTAAGGGTAATCTTGCAGCTTGATTCCTGTAGCTGCTGTTACAATGACTGTTGATCAGACAGGCGATGATGTAAAATAGTAACATAAATTGATACTTAGCTGATTTTTGGTAATTCCAATGAGGCAACAGGATAGTGGTTTTCAAGATCATGAAACAGTATGATAGCGTTGCCATAGAGAAGGTGTCTCTACTTGCATACAAAATGAGAACTAGGATCCATAAATATGAGATGGTCAACAAATCCAATACAGGAGAAACATCTTTACCCGAGAATAGTTAGAATGTAGAACTATCTACCATGGAGAGAAGTCGAGGTAAATAGCATAGATGCATTTAAGTGGGAGTTAGATAATACATGAGAAAAAAAAAGTGGAAGACTATGTTAGATGAAGAAAGTAACAGGAGGCATAATGAAGCCACCAATCTGTTGGAATGAATGACCTATTTCTGTGTTCGAACTACATTCTGTGTAGAGCTAGTCAGCTAAGATGGTTAACAGTGTGGTGTTGACAGTACAGGTTCAGTTTCCGTAACAACTGATGTAATTCTTGGAGCCTGTCTCTTCTTATCGCAAAATAACATTATGGCATCATCAAACCATGCTTAGAAGTCCTTAGGTACCAAGAATGCAATGTGAAGAGGTTAAAAAAAACTAATTTCTGATGAAGTAAAGCAATTTTGATTGAACGACAATACTAATAAGACAATTACACGAAGGTGATAACCTTTTTTCAATGTGATATCCAGTTGTTATCCTGCAGCTGATGCTGTAAAAATGAATATCTTGTTAGTTTGTACATCCAACATTTTCTGGATAGGCTTTCAGATTATTTTCAATTCAATTATTTAATTGCAGCACAGATTTGATCATTCTTCAATTTGAATATTGCAAAATGTTATAGTTAAAGCCATTGTGGCTGCATTTCAATGGATTTTCACAAGCAAATTTCATTAAGAGAGCAGGCAGAAATTCCTTTAGCAATATCATCATTTTTTTTTTCTCTAATGAATGTTTGTATGCATTGAAATAAAAAATAATTATTTATGGAAGTTTGGATTGCAAATAACATTCTGTTAAATAAAATCAATCTGGTAGTCTTAATCAGGCAGGTTGCAAGGATGGCTGATGTGGCAAATGGAAGTATCACAATAGTAAAGTAAAACAAATGAAGCTGTGACTGAGGCTGATTAAATAAGTTTTACTTTTTACCACATCAATACGGTAAATGAAGTTGGTATACTAAATTATGATATTGGGTTGATGCCAAGAAGTAGAAAAACCTTTGTCCTGTGCAATTCTACTTTCACCACAACCCTCTCCACAAACACTTGCCCCATCTGTCATCTATCACCAAGTTCTCATAAAGCTACTTTCTCTTTTTCAATGCTTGAATCTAAGTTGCATAGCCATTTGTACGATTCCTAATTTAATGACAGTTCAACGGTCAAAAATGAAGTTGGGTAAGCTTTCACATACTACTTTGAACTAGGTTGATATTTCATGCAGAGTTGAAAAGATCAGGTCCACCTTCTCTTGCTGAGACATCAAGGTTACATTCAAGCATTAGAGCCACTATAAAGGAGAGAGAGATTGTTCTTTGATAGCAAGGATTTGAATTATGAGAAAAGACAAGAGAGAACCAGGCTTCTGAATTTGACATCAGTGAGGTGATTTCATAGAAGTAAAAAAAGCAGTAAATGAAAAAGATAAATCTTGAATATATTACAGCAAACCTTGTTTTAACTGGTACCTTATGAACAGGCACTCTCGTTAAACCGACAAAAATTATACACCTCAAATACCATGAAGTTCACTGTATTATTCTGTCCAATTATCATAGTTGCTTAATTTATTTATCTCAATGTAAATATATTTGTTGTTCAATCAAATGGCCCCGCAAAATATCTGTTTTTGATTCAATTTTGAGTCAATTTCTCCTCCGTGATGTCCGAGTAGTCAGTTGAGAGTGAAGTGAGAAGGCTGATAAGTTTTATTCATGGCAATGTTGCATATTACTTAAATGATTTATGCTATAAATAAACTACAACAATGATATGTATATCCCCTCCATTATATTTCTATTATTTAGAGTGTATTTTTACATTGATTATGTGGACCTCTTGATTATCCGAAATATTTAATCAATTGGCACACTCCTGGTTCCATAGGTGCCAGATAATAAAAAGTTAACTGAATTTTCAATTGTGGATAATGGACAAAAAAATATAAGTTCAAGCCAGTAAAATGTAAGCTTAGGACTTATATCCCCAACTCCATTTCTCATACAAGGAGTTATCAATGTTTAGAATGAACTTCCATCAATGTATTTGAAGCAGAAATGCCTGGATGCATTTATGAAAAAAAATGGGAGTCCCACAGTGATCTGTGCTGGGGCCACAACTACTTACAATATATTAACAACTTGTATGAGGAAAGTCAATGCACTGTAGACAAGTTTGTGGAATATAACAAAAAAAGCTGTGAAGGCAAATGGTAAGGGTGACACAACGAGTCTGCAGATAAGTTATAATTCATAGACAAGTTAAAGGAGTGAACAAAAGCTGAGTAGATAAAATATAATGTGGGAAAATGTGAGGCTATGCAGCTTGGCAGGAAGAATAGAGGAACTGAATATTATTTAAATAGAGAAATGCTACAGAACAGATGGATTAAGTAGTCATTGTCCATAAATCACATTCAATTGTAGCCAGGAAGCTATATGAATGTTGGCATTTACTTCAAAGGGAATGGAGCATAAAAGTAGGTAAGTTTCACTAGAACTATACAAGAGCTGAAAATGTGTTGCTGGAAAAGCGCAACAGGTCAGGCAGCATCCAAGGAGCAGGAGAATCGACGTTTCGGGCATGAGCCCTCCTTCAGGAATCAGGATCCTTCCTGAAGAAGGGCTCATGCCCGAAACGTCGATTCTCCTGCTCCTTGGATGCTGCCTGACCTGCTGCGCTTTTTAAGGAACACATTTTCAGCGCTGACCTCCAGCATCTGCAGTCCTCACTTTCTCCTCGAAGAACTATACAAGACACTAGTCAGCCCATCCTTGGAAAGCTATGAGCACTTTTGGGCACCTTTATTGAAGGAGAGAAATATTCAGTCAATTGACATATTCCAGAGAAGGTTCACCAGGCTAATTCTGGGTATGGAGGGACTATCTTATAAGGAGAAGTTGAATAGGTTGGGTCTGTAGTCATTGGAGTTTAGAAGAATGATAGATGAACTTTTTGAAAATATAAGATTCTTGGGGGATTTGACAGAGAAGATGCTTAAAAGTTGTTTAAGCTCAGTCCAGCCTAGAGGATATAATCTGAGAGAAAGGGGCCACCCAGACATTGCAGCGATGCGGAGGGCTTTCTTCCCTCAGAGGGTAGTGAGTCTGTGAAAATATTATGGCTGAGGAATGTCAAGGCTGGGCCATTAAGTATTTATTCTAGGCTGAGATAGACAGATTTTTAATCAGTAAAGGAATGTGGGGATAAAGCATGGAAGGATTGAGATTATCAGATTAGCTATGATGTCATTGAATGGTGGAGCAAACTTCATGGGCTGAATGGCCTATTTCTGCTCCTACATCTTATAGATTTATTGGAGCTAAAATGGGAGAACTTAGAATGTAGTAATTTGCAGTTTCATTTCCAAATAGAACTCATTCTTAGTTCTAGTCAAATTTATTACCTCCTTGAAGGCTACCCCTTCAAGGAGGTAATATTCCTCCAATTTCTTGTGCTTCACCCAGTGTTTGTCAATATGGCAACTCTCTGATCTTGCTTTGATCATTTTCCTCCCATTCAAGTCATTGTTAGCTTTCCTCTTTCAGTAAATTAACTTCTATTATTCAAACCACAGCTTTGCCTATTACCTTTTCCCCTCAAATCAACATGAATGCATCATTTCCTCATAATTATTGCACAAAGGACCCTCCATGTCTCCTGCCTATAAGAATCTGAGCTAATTTCCAAGCAGCCCAAACCAGGTGGACAAATTGTAAATAGAATTCTGTATAACTAAGACTATATTTTGCTGTTGCTTTTTCAGTCTATCAATATTCTATTCCCTCAATACTCAATCATTGCAGTCAAATATATTACTTCTCCTCCATGGTCCAACTTGTGATCATCATTCTCTTATGGTCAATCCTGTTTAATCCAATGAGGTTGCTTCAACTCATTAAATGGTTTCTCATTAAATGGATCTGTTTTCTTTTGATCTGGACACATGGTCATCTCTTGTGTCTGTTATGTTTTTATTCCTTTTGTGCTCCCTGTCAAATTCTACATAATCTGTTGTGATGGGATGTTTTGCAAACTTGGTGCCAGCTTCTACATGTTATTCCAAGCAAGAGGTGAAAGGTTTATTGCCAGCTTGAGTATGCCAGCAAGAAGAGCTCCATGATAAAACATGGGATATCGCAGACCATTGTACAGCTAATGTAATACATTTGAATTCATAAGGAAAAGTTAGACTTTGGTAGTGTGGGGTACATTTGTAACATAAAATTTGAAGACATAAACAAAACAAAGACCACAAAACAAAGATTTTTTATTCTTAATTATTTAGAATTGAGTATTATCTCTATTATGCCTCCTCAACTGGAATTGGCTGCTGGGTGAGAGATAGCTAAGGCTAACTATTCACTACCAGCATATTTCTCAGTTGTTACATTTCACCCTATCTCTCCTTGTAAAAGAATACTTGCAAGTATACAATATCTCATGAGAGAAAGTGAGGGCTGCAGATGCTGGAGATCAGAGCTGAAAATGTGTTACTGGAAAAGCGCAGCAGGTCAGGCAGCATCCAAGGAACAAGAGAATCGACGTTTCGGGCATAAGCCCTTCTCCTGAAGAAGGGCTTATGCCCGAAACGTCGATTCTCCTGTTCCTTGGATACTGCCTGACCTGCTGCGCTTTTCTAGCAACACATTTTCAGCTACAATATCTCATGACCAAGGGAATCCCTAATGCAATATTATGTTGATGATTTCCCTCTTAAGGGACAGCTGAATTACCAGCCATAAAATTACTTTCAAAATTACTTAGCCTGTATAACTTATTTAAGACCTACCCTGACGGTCAATGACAAGAGATCATGTTAGAATAACAGAAATATTTTGACTTCACACGACATTGCCCAGCTAAAAATTCATATGGAAATGTTGCATAGTTTTTTTATAATAAGAGCTGAAGAAGCTTTTGACTCATAGAAGTATCTGAGTGTAAATACTAAAACTTGTAAATAGGATATTATTCCAAGAAAAAGGTGAAATGTTCATTGCCAGTATAAGTATGTCAACAGGAAGAACTACATGATATAACAATGGATCTAATTGTACCATGAAGTAGATAAGAAGTGGTTAAAATATAAAAGTTTATAAAATCTTAGGGCTAGGCATAGGGTGAATAGCTAAGGTCTTTTTCCCAGGATACTGGAGTCCAAAACTGTAGGGTAAAGGTTTAATGTGAGAGGAAAGATTGAAAAGGGGACTGAGGAGCAACCTTTCCATGCAAAGAGTAATATGTGTATGGAATTAATTTAGAATACATGATCAGTATATGTTATGTGTATTTTTTGAGTTATGTAATACAATCTTGCTTTTTGAGGCATAAGAGGGAGAATTTGAGAGAGTGGTACTAAACATCTTTCAAATTAAGAATTTGCTTAACAGCAGCTCTGATTAGTTTAGTTCCAGAGTGTTAAAATACTCTAAATACCAAGGAGAAGAAACATCCAGAGCCTGTAGATAGAAAGCATCCATCTCTCTCTCTCTCTCCCTCTCTCTCTCTCTCTCTCCCTCTCTCTCTCTCTGTTTCCATTTGGGGAAAAATAAGAAAAACAAAGAAAGCTTCGAAGGAAGGATTGTAAAACAAGAAAAGGCCTAGGTTCCTCTGATCAATCACTGAAATAAAGAATAATAATAATCCTGTAAACAATAGTGTGTCACCACTGCTAACAGTGAAAGAAGGTCAAAAGTCACATGACACCAGGTTATAGTCAAACAGATTTATTTGAAATCACAAGCTTCAGGAGCGCTGCCCTTCATCAGGTGAAGTGAACAGAGCATCTATGCCTGATGAAGGGGCAGCGACTTCTGTGCCTGATGATGGAGCAGTGTTTCGAAAGCTTGTGATTTCAAAAAACCTCGTGTTGTGTGACTTTTGACCTTGTTCACCCCAGTCCAACACTGGCACCTCCACATCAAAAGTGAAAGAACTTTGAGAAAATATCTTTCCACGTTATGGTCTGGACTTCTGATCTTTGGAATTTATTTTACTCTAGGAGAAAGTGAGGACTGCAGATGCTGGAGATCAGAGCTGATAATGTGTTGCTGGAAAAGCACAGCAGGTCAGGCAGCATCCAAGGAGCAGGAGAATCGACGTTTTGTTCCTGAAGAAGGGCTCATGCCCGAAACATTGATTCTCCTGCTCCTTGGATGCTGCCTGACCTGCTGCGCTTTTCCAGCAACACATTTTCAGCATTTATTTTACTCTGTCATTATTCTTTTTCAATCCGGGGAATAGCTCTTAAGCCATTTGTCTTTTGTCTGTGTTAATTGTGCTTAAGTGTGTATATATTTAGAGAATTTTAAGGGGTATCATTTAAATTACATAGCAGTAAAGTGGAAATCTCTGTTTTTATTAAAATTAAATGTGTTAAAGAATTTTTTCCTGTTAATGATAAAACCTGGTGTGATTTTCTTTTGTCCTGAATAGTGGTCAGTGAGGGAAACTGGTTATTTTACAGTCTCATTGAAATATTACATATATTTACATACTGTAATGGTTTGTGAAACAGTGGGGTATGATTATCAGCACACACTTTCGGGGTGAAGTTGTGATAGGCTGGATGATTTCTCCAGAGGTTAGCATCAGGGTCACTGCTTATTTTTGATCGCGATTAATGATCTAAATGTGGGCTCACAGGGCATAGTTTTAAAACTTCAAGGTGACACATGACTTGCAAATGGACTGTGAGTGGAATGGGCAGATACACTGCAGATTACATTTAATGAAAAGAAATGTGAAGTGATCTATCTTGGGAGAAACAACGAGGAAAGATGATGTAAAATGAAATATGCAATTCTGAAATGTCTGCAGGAGCAAAAGAAACTCAGAGCATGTATGCACAATTAATTGAACTAGTTCAGGCTGTGATGACAGTGGTATAAAATGATGACAAATTTCAACTTTCATCATCTGATTTTGACACCTGGGATGGTGTAGTGGACAGCAAAGAAGGTTACCTCAGATTATAATGGGATCTTGATCAGTTGGGCCAATGGGCTGAGAAGTGGCAGATGGAGTTTAATTTAGATAAATGTGAGGTGCTGCATTTTGGGAAAGCAAATCTTAGACTTATACACTTAATGGTAAGGTCCTAGGGACCGTTGCTGAACAAAGAGACCTTGGAGTGCAGGTTCATAGCTCTTTGAGAGTAGAGTTGCAGGTAGATAGGATAATGAAGAAGGTGTTTCGTATGCTTTCCTTTATTGGTCAGAGTATTGAGTACAGGAGTTGGGAGGTCATGTTGCGGCTGTTCAGGACATTGGTTAGACTGCTGCTGGAATATTGTGTGCAATTCTGGTCTCCTTCCTATCGGAAAGATGTTGTGAAACTTGAAAGGGCTCAGAAAAGACTTACAAGGATGTTGCCAGTGTTGGAGGATTTGAGCTATAGGGAGAGGTTGAATAGGCTAGGGCTATTTTACTTATAGAGGTTTATAAAATCGTGAGTGGCATGGATAGGGTAAATAGACAAGGTCTTTTTCCTGGGGTGGGGGAGTCCAGAACTAGAGGGCATAGGTTTAGGGTGAGAGGGGAAAGATATAAAAGAGACCTAAGGGGCAGCTTTTTCACGCAGAGGGTGGTACGTATATGGAATGAGCTGCCAGAGGAAGTGGTGGAGGCTAGTACAATTGCAACATTTAAAAGCCATCTGGATGGGTATATGAATAGCAAGGATTTGGAGGAATATGGGCCAGGTGCTGGCAGATGGGACTAGATCGGGTTGGGATATCTGGTCGGCATATATGAATTGGACGAAGGGTCTGTTTTCATGATGTACATCTCTATGACTCTATGACCTTCCATATTCTAAATTGGTTTTTAAAAAGGCAAAACACTGGTTTATGATGGTTTCAGTGATCACATGGCCAGGTTGAGCCAGCTCTTAAAACCATCAATAAAAAGATACCAGTCTCACCTGAAAATGACATGATTATAAAAAGACAGTGAAATGCAGGTCTGGGGTCTGCAAGTTGATTCACATCTTACTGGAAATCTCACATATTGGGGTGAAAGTTGTCTACAGACTATCCAGCATGGAAAAGCAATGAAACAATACAAGGGAATAAACTAAGTGAACTGTATTTCAGGCAAAAGTGTTTGGCAGACAGAGGAGTAAAATGCATTGGTAGCAACAGAACTGGAAATGTCTTTCTCTCTCTCTCTGACCCAGTCTCTCTCAGCCTGTTGAAAATAGCACCTATGGCAAAATGCAAAAATATTTTGCCACGGATGAGCATGCAGGAAACCAATTAAACAATAGAATCAGGATAAAACTTAAATGCCACAATTACTCTAACATCTTTTTATATTGCCTATTCTTGATATTCCCTTTTGTCCAAGGCATTCCCCTCTTCGTAAACTTTATATCTATGTTTTTTTTTTGAGTGCTTGTTACATTTTATTATTTTCCTGAGGATAGTAAGTAATAGAATTCCTGTTTCTTTCATTCAAGAAAACCTTGTCATGGATTTTTAAACTTTGGACTGGAAATATGTTTTAATTGAAGTCTGATGTAGCTGTTTAGTAAAAAGAATGATCAATCCTTGTTGCAGCCAACTCAGCTGCTCAAAGGAAACCAATCCACTCTTCTCTTAGTCATAACAAAATAATAATATAGGATCCTGAACTGGAGATGTAGGGGCACAAAGTACAAAAGCAAGAACTTTGAGTTATACTTGCACGAAGCATTTATTTGGCTTCAATTGGATCATTGGGTTCAATTCTGGAAACTGCACTTCAGAAAGACAGGCATTAGATTACTGAAAACATTTACAGCAACAGTTACAGAGAAGACTCAGAAATGAGAATAGATTAGAAAAACAGTGCCTGTTCTCCTAAGAGGGCATACATTTGGGAGAAGATTTGATTGAAGTGTTCAAAGTCATGAATACTCCAGATGGAGAACTATGAAACTGTCTCCATGAGGGAGGGTGACAGAATCAGAGATCACCAATTTAATTAGCAAAATGACCATACACAACATAAATGTTTTTTTAAACCAACGAGTGGTTAGGATCTGTTAATGTACAGTTTGGGAGATGCTCTTCGGAGGATCTGTACAGAATCAATGGGCCAAACGATCTCTTTCTGCATTGTAGTGTTTCTATGAATGCATGAAGTTGAATGGTGACCTTGAGTCATTGAAGAGACAGCAACATCCTCCTTTGCCAAGATGGTGGAAGAGGAACAACGCACAGAAATTGCGCATGCGTGCTGGCCACCACTCAGCGACCAACATGTGCGTCTGCGCAGTTTGGATGACGGTTTGGTTGCTTGGCAACAGGAGAAGGACGCGGTCTCAGTGAAAGATGAGGCTCAAACGGTTTCTGCTGCGGTACTACCCGCCAGGTGAGAACGGGAGGACAACCCGGGGCTGGAGCCCTGAACCCCCGAGGTCCGGGGCTGGGGGCCGCTAACTCTTCGGGGTGGTGCCGGAGTGCCGCTGCGCTGGGCGAGCCTGCTCTGACACCCACCAAACTCGGGAGGGTGTTACTGGCATCACCGCGGCCGTCCCCCGCCCCCGCCCGCTGGATTCATCAAAAGTTCCTTTGCCTTTCAAGAATACTCATGAATTTTTTTTTGTATCTTTGCCAGGAATCATTTTGGAATACGAAAAAGGAGGGGAGACAAAGAACAAATCCATTGATCTGCTTGACTTGACTCCAGTGTAAGTGTGATGTAGCATTAAAATACAAATGACTTTTAAATAGTATCACATAGTTTTTACTGGATTCTGCCCAAGTCCTCTCTCTCCCTTTTTCAACTATGCATGTCATCATTTGAAAAATTACCATAGATAACATGAGAAATGTTTCTTTAAACTAGTGATTGGTTAGGATCTGGAACGCATAGTTTGGGAGATTCTCTTTGGAGGGTTGGTACAGACTCAATGGGCCAAAAGGCTTCTTTCTGCTATTATAGGGCAATAAGATGGCTCAGTAGTTAGCACTACTGCCTCACAGCACCAGGGAGCTGGGTTCAACTCCAGCCTTGGAGTTTGCACTTTCTCTCCGTGTCTGCATGGGTTTCCTCCGGGTGCTCCGGTTTCCCTCCACAGACCAATGATGTGCAGATTGGATGGATTAGCTATGCTAAATTGCCCCGTAATGTCCAGGGATATGCATGGTTTAACCATGGGAAATGCAGGGTTACAGAGATAGTGTGGGTGTTGGGTCTGGGTCTGAGTGGGATGCTCTTCAGAGGGTTGGTGCAGACTCAGTGGGCTGAATAGCCTCATTCTGCACCGCAGGAATTCTATGGTTTTCTTTTAAAAATAAAGGCAGCAAAGTGGTGAAAATTCTCAATACATTAGGCAGCATCTAGAGAGAGAAAAACGCTCCCGACTTTTCAGGTCGAGGATCTTACATCCAGTGAAAGTTTGCATTGTGCAATTAACCTGGGTCCCTTGTTATTGGTGCAAATAAGTAGATTTGAGATGCTGCCTCTGCTTTACTTAATATCTGCATGCAGCCATGCTTAATATGCTGGCTGCGCTCCTCAGCAGGATCCCAAATTTGCACCACTCTAGCAATCTTTAAAGCTCCAGTGTAGCACTTAAAACCAATATGCACCTCTTAAGGTAGAAGGGAGAATTCTGTTTGGAAGAACATTCTGCTTGAAACAGATGCTGAAACTGATTGCAAAAGAGAATTTTTCCGATACTACAGTGGGCTCCTTGCTGAGGAGATGGATATGAGAAATGCCCTCTTTCCGCAGGATGTCCTCAAGACAAGCAATAGCTTTAGCTGTCCATGCTGCAAGAAGTTCAGTGATCAATGAATGATCATGGTCATTCAAATGCAAATTACTGTATTACCAGTTGTGCCACTACCTTGTACTGGGTCCTAATGGTCTTCACCCAAAGGTTTTAGCCATGCTGCTGAGATGGTTGATGCAATATTTGTATTTTCCCAAAATTCCATGGGTTTGAGATAGGATGCCTTAATTTGGAAGATAGCAAGTGTAACTCTTTTATTCAAAAAATAGGGAAAAATAAAGCAGAAAACTACAGGTCAGTTAGCTTAACATCTATGATAGGGAAATGTTAGAAAGCTACAATTAAATAAGTCATAGCAGGATACAAAAATTAAAACAAATCAGACAGAGTGAATGTCATTTATTGAAAAGGAACTCACGTTTAACCAATCTATTGAAGTTCTTTGAGGAAGTAATATGAGGTGAGGATAAAGGGGATTCAGTGATATACTGGACTTAACTATGGTAAAGTGCCCAAAAATAAGTTAGAGCAGAAAATAAAAGCTCATTGTGTTGCATAGTATATTAGAGTCATAGAGATGTACAGATGGAAACAGACCCTTTGGTCCAACCGGTCCATGCCTACCAGATATCCCAACCCAATCTAGTCCCATCTGCCAGCACCCGGTCCATATCCCTCCAAACCGTTCCTTATTCATATACCCATCCAAATGCCTCTTAAATGTTGCCATTGTACCAGCCTCCACCACTTCCTCTGGCAGCTCATTCCATACCCGTACCACCCTCTGTGTGAAAAAGTTGCCCCTGAGGTCTCTTTTATAGCTTTCCCCTCTCACCCTAAACCTATGCCCTGTGGTTCTGGACTCCCCGACCCCAGGGAAAAGACTTTGTCTATTTATCCTATTCATGCCCCTCATAATTTTGTAAATCTTTGTAAGGTCACCCCTCAGCCTCCGACGGTCCAGGAAAAACAGCCCCAGCCTGTTCAGCCTCTCCCTGTAGCTCAGATCCTCCAACCCTGGCAACATCCTTGTAAATCTTCTCTGAACCCTTTCAAGTTTCACAACATCTTTCCAATAGGAAGGAGACCAGAATTGCATGCAATATTCCAACAGCAGCCTAACCAATGTCCTGTACAGCCGCAACATGACTTCCCAACTCCTGTACTCAATACTCTGACCAATAATGGAAAGCATGCCAAAACCTTCTTCACTATCTTATCTACCTGCGACTCTACTTTCAAGGAGCTATGAACCTGCACTCCAAGGTCTCTTTGTTCAGCAACACTCCCTAGGACCTTACCATTAAGTGTATAAGTCCTGCTAAGATTTGCTTTCCCAAAATGCAGCACCTCACATTTATCTGAATTAAACTCCATCTGCCGTTTGTCAGCCCATTGGCCCACCTGGTCCAGATCCTGTTGTAATCTGAGGTAACCCTCTTCGCTGTTCACTACACCTCCAATTTTGGTGTCATCTGCAAACTTACTAACTCTTCCTCTTATGCTCGCATCCAAATCATTTGTGTAAATGACAAAAAGTAGAGGACCCAGCACCGATCCTTATGGCACTCCACTGGTCACAGGCCTCCAGTCTGAAAAACAACCCTCTACCACCACCTTCTGTCTCTTACCTTTGAGTCAGTTCTGTATCCAAATGGCTAGTTCTCCCTGTATTCCATGAGATCTAACCTTGCTAATCAGTCTCCCATGGGGAACCTTGTCGAACACCTTACTGAAGTCGATATATATCACATCTACCACTCTGCCCCCATCAATCCTCTTTGTTACTTCCTCAAAAAATTCAATCAACTTTGTGAGACATGATTTCCCACGCACAAAATCATGTTGACTATCCATAATCAGTCCTTGCCTTTCCAAATACGTGAGGAGAAAGTGAGGACTGCAGATGCTGGAGATCAGAGCTGAAAATGTGTTGCTGGAAAAGCGCAGCAGGTCAGGCAGCACCCAAGGAGCAGGAGAATCGACGTATCCTTCAGGAGAATCCTGAAGAAGGGCTCATGCCCGAAATGTCGATTCTCCTGCTCCTTGGATGCTGCCTGACCTGCTGCGCTTTTCCAAATACATCTACATCCTGTCCCTCAGGATTCCCTCCAATAACCTGCCCACCACCGACGTCAGGCTCACTGGTCTATGGTTCCCTGGCTTGTCCTTATCACCCTTCTTAAACAGTGGCACCACGTTAGCCAACCTCCAGTCTTCCGGCACCTCAACTGTGACTATCGATGATACAAATATCTCAGCAAGAGGCCCAGCAATCACAACTCTAGCTTTCCCCAGAGTTCTAAGGTACACCTGATCAGGTCCTGGGGATTTATCCACTTTTATGCATTTCAAGACATACAGCACTTCCTCCTCTGTAATCAGGACATTTTGCAAGATGTCACCATCTATTTCCCTAAAGTCTATATCTTCCATATCCTTTTCCATAGTAAATACTGATGCAAAATACTCATTTAATATCTCCCCCATTTTCTGCGGCTCCACACAAAGGTCGCCTTGCTGATCTTTGAGGGGCCCTATTCTCTTCGTAGTTACCCTTTTGTCCTTAATGTATTTGTAAAAACTCTCTGGATTCTCCTTAAAAGACTGCCCAGCTAACAAGGAGCAGAGAGTGGCCATAAGGTTATCTGGGTAGGCAGGAATATGTGTTTAAGGTTACATTCACATCAGACATGACCTTATTGAATGGTGGTGCAGACGTGAAGGACTGAAAGGCTGGGTCCTTATTTATATGTTTTTATGTAGCTGAAAACACTACTTGGTGCTCCAAACTGCCATTACACACCCTCCAGCAATCTTAATCAATTACAACCTCATATTACTTGAACATACCTCTCATCAACTTTTTAGTTGCAATCTTTGAGTAGCATCTCATATCTAGCTCACATTGCCAGTTACTTAGTAATGAAAACATATTGGACTACGTTCACTAACATATCACCTGTCTCTTGCAGGGCAACATGTGACCTTTACCCAGACACAGCAGCAATCACCTATTGGAGATTGGGCACAGTTGCACATTGTAACTCTGATGCAGGAGACAATAATTACATTGTAGCTCTGAAGCAGTCAAAAGTATTGAGATCATGATTCCTACTTCTCCTTCTCACATTTCATTTCCGCTCTCATTTGAAAATTTCTTTTGATTCATAAGTTGCAGGTGATATAAACGTGCAGCTCTTGTTATCTTCCTTTTACTTCACCACAAATCTACTCTAAGGTAAAAACAATGACTGCAGATGCTGGAAACCAGACTCTGGATTAGTGGTGCTGGAAGAGCACAGCAGTTCAGGCAGCATCCAAGGAGCAGCAAAATCGACGTTTCAGGCAAAAGCCCTTCATCAAGAATACAGGCAGAGAGCCTGAAGCGTGGAGAGATAAGCTAGAGGAGGGTGGGGGTGGGGAGAAAGTAGAGTACAATAGGTGAGTGGGGGAGGGGATGAAGGTGATAGGTCAGAGAGGAGAGGGTGGAGTGGATAGGTGGAAAAGGAGATAGGCAGGTAGGACAAGTGCGGACAAGTCATGGGGACAGTGCTGAGCTGGAAGTTTGGAACTAGGGTGAGATGGGGGAAGGGGAAATGAGGAAACTGTTGAAGTCCTCCTTGGATGCTGCCTGAACTGCTTTGCTCTTCCAGCACCACTAATCCACAAATCTACTCTTGTCCAATACTCTGTCCTCCAGCAGATTATTAGGATTGCTGAGTTGTTGCCTTGGAAGAATGGCAGTGGTGCCGTGGAGCACATTCTGTTGTCCTCTCTCAGGATTTGGAAATTCCGGTGTTTGACTGGGGTGTACAAAATTACAAATCACACAACAACAGGTTATAGTCCAGCAGGTTTAATTGGAAGCACTAGCTTTCGGAGCGCCGCTCCTTCATCAGGTGGTTGTGGAGGATACAATTGTAAGACATAGAATGTATAGCAAAAGTTTACATTGTGAAAAATACCTTGATTGTTTGTTAAGTCTCTCTTCTGTTAGAATGACCATGATAGTTTCACTTCTTTCACATGTAAATCACAAAACTTTTTTAAGATTAGATTCCCTACAGCGAGGAAACAGGCCCTTCGGCCCAAAAAGTCCACACCGACCCTCCGAAGAGTAATCCACCCAGACCCATTTCCCACTGACTAATGCATCTAACATTATGGGCAATTTAGCATGGTCAATTCACCTAACCTGCACATCTTTAGACCGTGGGAGGAAACTGGAGCACCCGGAGGAAACCCACGCAGACACAGGGAGAATGTGCAAACTCCACACAGACAGTCGCCCAAGGCTGGTATTGAACCTGGGTCTCTGGTGCTGTGAGGCTGCAGTGCTAACCACTAAGTCACTGTGCCGCCCCATTCTCAGTTACATTCTCAGGTTAACTGTAACAATTAGTGTCAATGCAGATAAAATATTGAGATTAGATTAGATTACTTACAGTGTGGTAACAGGCCCTTCAGCCCAACAAGTCCACACAGACCTGCCGAAGCGCAACCCAGCCAGACCCATTCCCCTATACCTAACACTACGGGCAATTTGGCATAGCCAATTCACCTAACCTGCACATTTTTGGACTGTGGGAGGAAACCGGAGCACCTGGAGGAAACCCACGCAGACAATGTGCAAACTCCACACAGTCAGTCGCCTGAGGCGGGAATTGCACCCGGGTCTCTAGCTCTGTGAGGCAGCAGTGCTAACCACTGTGCCACCGTGTTGAAGGTATTAGCCCCCTGTGTTCCCTGTCTGTGCCATAATGTTTAGACTGATTCTAATCTAAAAAGTGAGTTAACAGAGTATTACATGGATTCATGAACCCAAGATCCTTGGGCTCATGTCACACTACAGGTGACCACCATTGCACTATACGCAAACATAGACACTCCTACGCACGCGCGCACACACACACACACAATCCTACAGGCACACACACCCACAGTTACACATGCACCCTCTCACAGACTTGGACACTTTACACCCACACACATATACACTCTCTCTCATAGACACTCATAACCCCCCACCCCAGACACACACACACTCCTACAGACACACACACTCCCATACTCACACATGCAACCTCTCACAGACTTAGGCCACTTTACACTCACATACACGCACACGCACACATATATACACACACAATAACCCACATGCTCACATACACCTATACGTTTGTACTTGCAGAGTTACATTGTACTTTGCTCAAAAACTGCATGAATCCATGTAAGACTCTGTTAACTCACTTTTTAGATTAGAATCAGTCTAAACATTATGGCACAGACAGGGAACACAGGGGTCTAACACCATCAACATCTCAACATCTTATCTGCGCTGACACCAATTGTTACAGTTAACCTGAGAATGTAACTTTTAAAAAAAAGTTTTGTGATTTATATATGAAAGAAGTGAAACTATCATGGTCATTCTAACAGATGGGAGACTTAACAAACAATCAAGTTATTTTTCAATGCATAATTTCTGTTGCATCACGCTGTAAACTTTTACTATAAGTTCTGTGTCTTCCAATTATGCACTCCACAACTACCTAATGAAGGAGCGGCGCTCTGAAAGCTAGTGCTTCCAATTAACCTGTTGGACTATAACCTGGTGTTGTGTGATTTGTAACTCTCAGGATGACAGCATTCCTCCATTCACATTTGCTGTTCATCAGTGTCATTGCTTAGCAACCAGCCAACCTAGATTTCTGCTGCTCATGCTGAAATGGTGCAATCAGAAATTGGGCCTTTTAGTTCCAGAGCTATTTTAGATCATTCTGCAGAACCAACTGCAGTCTCCTCCATTTTGTAGACATATAAGTAGCAGAACAAGCAGAGGCACATGACACACAGACACGAAAAGAACCACGAGTAATTACTTGACATTTATAGGTAATACAGTAAATATTTTATTATATATTTTATTAGGATTTTTGATGGTGATTTTTATTTTTACATTGAAATCAAGCACTTGATGTGTGATGTGACCTCCGCTTCTGTGACATCTTCCCCAATGGTTTCCTCTCATTTGTGTACTGAGACCTGCAAAAGCAATCCTTGTACTTAGGTGAATATCATGAATATCATGGATATCAATCACTACCACCCCTCCTCCCACCACCACCACCTCCTGTCTGATTGACTTGTGGTTCAGTGGGCCTTTGCAAAAAGAGGCAGTGTAAGTTTCCTGCCGGCCATCCATCCAGAAAGCAAGACTCTCCGTGTTCCAACAAGATTCTAACCACATTTTCTAGCTGAGAATGAGATAGTGGAATTGCTCCCTGAACACTTTGTCTGGATATGACCACATGCTATGCGCCCTCTTGTCCCTCTTCCGTCACTTTATCTTGATCTATGTTACTTATGCTTGTTCTTCCCAGTGCTGTCACTTAGAGTGGATATAAGCTACAGCATTCATGTCAATCTGTGCACAATCTTTGAAATCAGGATAAAGCCCTTCATATAAGATCATTCTCTATAGAATTTAGCAATTTCAAACAACTTTGAAAACCACCATATATTTCTACAATTCAGCAAGAGCTGGAGAAATCAATCAGAAACTAACCAACAAACAGTTCCGTTCTTAACTCTACACCTCACCAGACCCTCACTCCCCCAACTTCACTTCAGCTGTGAAGAGTCATCTAGACTCGAAACCTTAGCTTGCTGTCTCTCCATGGATGCTGCCTGACCTGCTGTCATCTCTAGCATTTGTTGTTTTCAGTGTAGATTCCAGCATCTGCAGTAATTTGCTTCTAAATAGTTGATGATTCCTTTTAGGAGAGGAAAGGTCATGGATTCTTTCCAGCTGCTGAATGATGTCAATCTGTACAAGGTTAAATGAGGATATCAGCAGTAGCTTTAAGATCCAAAATGATTGTATTGGTGGAGCAGTGTAACTAGTTTACTGATTTCACCATCTGCCTGCTTTGCAAATGTATGCTCCCTCTGTATGTACTAATGATTTCACTGAAATGGCAAACAGTGCAGCTAGCACCAGATGGATTCTCTGTGTACACCATTTTGAGGCAAAATGCTGCATGTGGCGCCAGAAGCAAGAACACAATAGAGCTGTGATTTAAGCTGATGAGTGTGTGGCCTACTCTTCTTTCCACCAAAATATGCCCACTCACACCTGTTGTGAAGTTTGTTTGTAACATATGATTTTAAGCATTTGTTATCCATTTTTAAATATTTATTTGTTCAGTTCCCTTTTGAATGCTTACAAAAAATTAATACTGCACAAGCTTGCAACTTATTCTGAAGGCCAGTGAACCACTGTGAAAGGCAGAATTTCCTAATATTTGACTTTACCTTCATGTTTGTATAACATATGCACATATTTCCAGACTTTCCCTTACTTATTAACTGAAGAAAAAGCCAATCCACGCAGTACCATTTTAGAGACTGCATTCAAAGGTTTTTTGAAAAAGAAAAACAATAGAACTCCATAAATTTATTCTGTTAATTAAGGATTGTGTAATATTGGCATGAATCTAGTAATCCTGTTCTTTTTAATACCATATTTTATAGCAAAATTAAACAAAATATTGCCTTTTTAAAAATTTATTCATGGGATATAGGTGTCACTGACAAGGTCCACATTTGCTGATCTGTAATTGCCGTATTAAGGGCTTGAGTTACCCTCTTGACCTGCAGCAGTACAGGTGATATATGTGCACCTATTATAACTGTTAGGCAGTAAATTCCAAGAATTGAACCCAGAGACACTGAAGAAGACATAGTTCCTAATGAGAATATGTTCCCATACATCTGCTGACCTTTTTCTGTTAGAGGTTGCAGGTTTGGACGGTTCTGTCAAATGAGACTAGCATCTTCTAATGGTATGCCCAGCTTGCAATCTGGGTTAGTTGTGGAGGGTTGAATATTTAATGTGATGGATGCATTTATTTTATATTTAACAAATTACTTTAACCTGGATTGTGTGAAGCTTACTTAGTTTTATTGAAACTATATTCATCCAGGTAAGTAGAAAACATTCCGTCACTCTCTGACTTGTGCATTGTAGATGGTGAACAGGCTTTAGGGAATTAGGAGGCAAGTCACTTGCTGCAGGATTCCTAGCCACTGACCGGTTTATAATAGCACTGTATTTGTATGGCTGGTCCAGTTAAGTTTCTGGTGAATGGTAATCCCCAGGATGTCGGTAGTGAGGAATTTAGTGATGCAAATGCTGTTGAGTGTCAAAGGGAAGACAGTTATATTCTTTTTTGTTCAGTTGGTCATTGCCTGCCACTTGTCTGCTGTGAATTTTACTTGCCATGTGAATTTGTCTATATATTGCTGCATATTGATATGGGTTGCCAAAGCATCTGAAAAGTCATGAATGGATACTGAGCATTTTTCAATCATTGGTGAATATCCCCATTGCTGTCCTAACAAAGGTCAATGATGAAGCAGCTGAACATGTTTGGACTTAGGACACTGAAGACCTTGTGATGGCCTTGCACTTAGATGATTGGAGTCCAACAGTCAAAACCATCTTCCTTTGTGCCAGATGATGCCTAACCAATGATTTTTGCCATACAGCTGTATAAACAGAAAATGTTGGAAATACTCAGCAGGTCATGCAGCATCTGTGAAGAGAGATACAAAGTTAATGGGATGAGCAGAAGTTCAGGATGTGTGGTGTAACACCCATCACCTACCATATATCCTGCATGATATTCAGTTATGTTGCTTTCAATATACTTTGAAATGTATGAATTGGAAAAAATTGAAGGCCTTGTTGATCATGGTGTGGGGCAATTCCTCGTGTATAAAAGAACTATCAGGTGGACTTGTGTAAGAGGTAGAACCATCAGAACAGATACAATGAAGAAATTGGAATAGTGGAATAAAGTTCTTACAGGGTGTGTGTTGGGAGGAAGTATAACCACTGTAATGATGGTCTCAGTGCTGTACCTACTAGTATCCAGTAGTGGATACTAGTGGATAGATTAGAGTGGTGCTGGAAGTGCACAGCAGGTCAGGCAGCATCTGAGGAGCAGGAAAATCGATGTTTCAGGCAGGAGCCCTTCATCAGGAATTCTGATTCCCGTGGATACTAGTAGATAGCTAATCTGTAGAAATGGAGACAGAGACTTTGATGATGAGAAGCGGAAGAGTCAGACCTGGACAATGAGAAGGTGAGAGGTGGATAGAAATTTGAAGTAAAGTCTTTGAAAGTTTTCAGAGCAAACACCTTCAGTGATTAATGTACTACTTGATCCGAGTGCAAAGGAATCTCAATAGAATTAGGATTAAACATCTGAGCATCCTGTCATTTGCTGTTTTAATTCTCCTTTTTTCATTTTCTGACCTCAATGTTCTGTTTCAGTGAAATCCACATAACGAAAGCATTTGACAGGTTTTTAGACAGATGGAATGTTAAAAAGGGCAAATGATAGTACAGATCTCCAATTAATCTCTGGATATCGTTCTATCAACTGTAAAAGCCAGCAGAACAATTCTATTCCCTGATGTTACCAGCACTTCACTGTAAAGAACCAGAAACAAAGAAATTTGGGTTTGTGGTGATCTTTGATGTTGCTAGCAGAGTATGTCCATCCTGTTGACTTGTCAAGAGGTCTTCTTTCTGGAGACTACTATTGTGAGCATCTCTGAGACTTTTGAGGCACTGTTCTTCAATCATGTCCAGAGTCATTGAGTGTGTACCTTGTCTTGTTAATTGCAGACCTCACTATCCTATAAGAGTTCCCTGCTGAAAAGGCAAATGTTCACGAGGCTGCAATGAGATTGTCCTATGAGGAGACGTTGAGCAGTTTCTGCCGATACTCATTGGAATTCAGAATAATGAGAGATGATCTTATTGAAACATAAGATTCCAAAAGGTTTGAATGGGGTAGACACTGAAATTATGCTTTGTCCTGTGGGGGAATTTAGAACTAGCAGTCATGGTTTAAAATAAGGCTTCTCCCAATTAAGATGGAAATGAAAAGAATGTTGTCTATTGGAGGGGCATTATTCTTTGGGATTCACTTCCACAGAGAACAGTAGAGCCTGAGTTCTTTAATAAATTCTTGGTTGTATGAAATAAATTTTTCATTGAAAACAGAGTCAAAGGTTTTGAGGAGAAGGCAGAAAATTGGAGTTGAGGTCACAATCAAATCATGTTATTGAATGGTGTACAGGTTTGATGGTCTGAAAGGTCTACTGTTCCTCTTATTTCTTGTGATTTTCTAATCTTCTTCATTGAAGTGCTGAAGTTGGTAGGTTCCTGCTTCCTGAAATTCTGGCAATTTTGTTCTTCATGCTGAAAGAGAGGCAGGCAAGAATTTAAAACTTGATCCAGTTTCAAAAACTTGTACAATTTAGATGAAATTTTTGTGGATGTTCCTTTTCTGAAATAATTTGTATAGACATTAATGTATTTAAATTAAGTAAATCATGCTTATGATTTAGGTCCTGGGGAGTGTTATTGAACAAAGAGACCTTGGAGTGCAGGTTCATAGTTCCTTGAGAGTGGAGTCACAGATAGACAAGATAATGAAGAAGGTGTTTGGTATACTTGCCTTTATTGGTCAGTGCATTGAGTATAGGAGCTGGGAGGTTATGCTGTGGCTATATAGGACATTGGTTAGGCCACTTTTGGAATACGGCATGCAATTCTGGTCTCCTGCTACAGGAAGGATGTTATGAAACTTGAAAGGGTTCATAAGAATTTACAAGGATGCTGGAGGGTTTTAACTACAGTGAAAGGCTGAATAGGCTGGGGCTATTTCCCTTGGAGCATCTGAGGCTGAAAGGTGACCTTATAGAGGTTTATAAAATCTGAGGATCATTAATAGGATGAATAGTCAGGGTCTTTTCCCAAGGTAGGAAAGTGCAAAACTAGAGGGCATAGGTTTAAGGTGAGAGGGGAAAGATTTAAAAGGGAACTAAGGGGCAAGTTTTTCACACAGTGTGTTGTGTGTGTGGAATGAGCTGCCAGAAAAAGTAGTGAAGGCTGGTACAGTTAGAACATTTAAAAGGCATCTGGGTGGGTCTATGAATAGGAAGGCTTTAGTGGGATATGGGCCAAATGCTGGCAAATGGGATTAGATTAATTTAGGATATCTGGTTGGCATGGACGACTTGACCTGAAGGGTCTGTTTTCAGCTCTATGACTCTATGCCTAAAGTATGCAGATATATCCAATAACTAATTGCTAAAATCATGAAAAACTCAGAATTTAAATTGTGTAGGCAGAATATCTTAGTTTTGCAATGTCTGTCTGAGTGAAGTTTTAATTTTTTTGTATTCCTGTCTATGCTACTCAAGATTTTCTGGTGTTCAGAATTGTTGGCATTAAAATGTATTTTTCTTTCACATAACAATTAATCTAGTGCAGATGTAGATGCTGTGGTTGAGGAAATCCAGAAGATTGAACCACTCATAACTGCATCTCGCACAGAACAGGTGAAACAGTTGGTCCAGAGGCTTCAGGAAAAACTTGGTCAGCATGATGATCACAAATTCTACCTGTTTAAGGTGAGAAATGTTCTTGATGTCAATTATGTTCTGCTGCAATGCATTCTGCTCTTTAGAGGGCAGTAGTTGTCAGGAAATGCTGACACTGATTTAGTATAAAGCTAGATTATTATTACACCTGTTGATGGTTCCCTTGATGTGGTATTTATGTATTTAGTTAACTAACTGGACAAATACATTGAGACAATCAGGCACATGAGTTGTTTTTATATTAAGTTTTTTTTTATCATGGTAATGTTAATTTTCAGGTCTAATTTATAAATTATAAAGGATTTGTGGTAGTACTTTGCAAGAAGTACAAGACATATGGAATATACATAAATAGATTATAATAATGAAACAGTACAGGACTAGATTTAGTTGCAATAACCCATGTTTCAATCCAGTTAATGTAATAAAAATATTGCTGTTTCATAACAAGAGAGTGCCTTTTTCCTTGCACAAATATATAAATCTTATGTGCGATAAAAGTGCCTGTCTATTTGAAAGTGTACCCCCAGTTTGTCTTTTTTAAAATTTTATCAATTAGATTTAACAATAGCTTAACTTTTATGGTTTTTTTATGGAATTGTAATTTGCTGGGATAACTGAAAGATGAAACTCTTTCAATCGTTGTTGTTCCTCAGGTTTGATTGAGGACAATTAACTGATTAATTAATATTCCAGTTTTTGGTGAGCCTCCAGTGAGTATTTATGATAGGCCAAAGTCAATTCATAATAAATATTGTTTTGTTTCTTCATATCAAATTTTATGTGTGAGGAGGAAGAGTGAAGGTGCTCATCTTCAAATATTTCTATTTAATCAACTTTATATGCAACAACAGTGATAGATTGTATAGTTAACATCCTTTAAAAACTAGCTTTACCAATTTTGTGATCTTGATTAAAAGATGAATTGACAGTAAAATTGACTTTAAGCTTATACAGATACAGAATAAAAACTATAGGATCTGAACTAAGACTGCTCCAACTCATTTCACATTGTTGCCGTAACTAACAGATAAAGGTAACTAAAGATGTTCCTTCTGGTTCCAAATACACTATTGTTGGCTGCTGCCAGCCTGTCTCAATCCCTCATAGGCAAAAGTGAGTACTGCAGATGCTGGCGATTCCCCAACGCTTGGAGGAAGAACGCCTCATCTTCCGCCTTGGGACCCTCCAACCCCATGGCATCAATGTGGACTTCACCAGTTTCCTCATTTCCGGAGTGTGGTACTTTTGCAGCACCACACTCTTGGCTCAATCTCTCTACATTAAGGAGACAGGACGCCTACTTGCAGAGCGCTTCAGAGAACATCTCCGGGACACCCGCAACAATCAAACCCACCGCTCTGTGGCCGAACACTTTAACTCCCTCTCCCACTCTGCTGAGGACATGCAGGGCCTGCGCCTCCTTCATCACCACTCTCTTACCACCCGACGCCTGAAGGAGGAACGCCTCATCCTCCGCCTTGGGACCCTTCAACCATATGCATTAATGTGGATTTCACCTGTTTCCTAATTTCCCCTCCCCCGACCTTACCCCAGTTCCAAACTTCCAGCTCAACACCGTCTTCATGACCTGTCCCATATGTCCTTCCTTCTCACCAATCTGCTCCACCCTCCTCTCTGACCTATCATCTTCACCCCCACCTCCATCTACCTATTGCACTCTCAGCTACCTTCCCCTCAGCTCCACCGCCCTCCCATTTATCTTTCCAATCCCGAGGCTCCCAGCCTCGTTCCTGATGAAGAGCTTTTGCCTGAAACATTCATTTTCCTGCTCCTCGGATGCTGCCTGACCTGCTGTACTTTTCCAGCACCACACTCTTGGCTCAATCCCTCATACTCACGCCAAATAAAACCCAAGGTTTGCTGAAGGTGTCACAGCTGGCCAGTATTGTTCAGAGGTAACTGGTGAGGTACCTCAAGAAGCATTGTTTAGATGTGTCTGAAGCCTAGCTTTGCATTTGTCCATGGTACCTGATACCTCAGTTGCACAATGTAAATGTTCTGACCAGTTTCTCCCTCACTTTTGATTTTAATACTTGCATATGTCGGCATTTCACTTTCCAATATGATACAGACATTATGCAGTAAATCTAGCACAGGAAGGGGAAATTTTGACATTGCATAATTGTTTGAAGAAGGATGAAAATATATTGGTAGCTTGTTATAACTTGCTCCTCACTTTATTTCCATATTATTCATAATTCTTATTTTTAAGTAGTTGCGTTAGGGTAACCAGTGTGAACACTGAGCAGTTATCCAGTCAGTAAACACTCTTATGAAAGTGAGGTCAAACTTGGATATAATTTTATGTGGGTTTGTATTTGAAGGTTGTACCAAAAAAAGCCAAAGATTTTTACTTTGGTTCTAATTGTTTTCTTAATGTAGGTACTTCGGGCACATATACTACCACTGACAAACGTTGCATTCAACAAATCTGGATCAAAGTAAGTATTCCATTTGCTGTATGAAATCTACAGTTCTATTTCAATTCTCTTGTTTGAAAAGTTCAGTATTATTCTTTTAATGTGCACAGAAACTGTTAGCCATCTGTTTGTGTTCTGATGAAAGGCCATCAATCTGTTATGTTGGCTGAGATATTTCTAGGGAATTGCAGTAATACAGTAGTAACTATGTAAGGCAGGGAAGTGGAGATCCCACCGAATTGAAAAACAAGACCTCACTATATGTATTTTCTTCCACTTCCTGCCTGGTTGCCGGAGAAGTTAATAGACTGACAAACCCATGGCAGGAGGCTGCAACCCTTTTGAGGTCAGTTATTGCAATCAGGAATGAGCAATCTGGGCTGAGGAGAAAGAAAGTTACCATGACAAGAGACTGACTATGAATGAGGTAAAAACAATGACTGCAGATGCTGGAAACCAGATTCTGGATTAGTGGGGCTGGAAAAGCACATCAATTCAGGCAGCATCCGAGGAGCAGTATGAATGACCCCGTCATCTGGGTGGTGGAAATCTGGCTTGAAGTATGTTTGTAGAGAGAAACACGTTAATGTTTCAAGTCCGAAGATTCTTCTTCAGAACTTCTTAAGTTCAACAGAACTTACCATAGGAATGACCTTCCCTGGAGAAGAAACATTAACCTAGGAATAAAGAGATATCATAAGAACAACCAATGACAATGTGTGTGCATACCATTGCACATCTGCAAAACTTAAAGACTATGTATGCAATACTTACACCAAGACTGATACGAATGAAACTTTCTAGAATTAACACTCTGATTTGCCAATTATAGCACATGCAATTTGTTTTATGACAAGGGAGATGTTTATTATACCGTTAATGTGCTGGTTGGCTTGGTGTAGTTATGTGATCTCCACCTTTGCTATAACCACAAACATACAAATGTACAAAATAGAAGTAGATTTGAGATTTTGGAGAAGGTTTGTAGCTCAGGTTATGGATCAAGTTGTAAGTTTGTTCACTGGGCTGATAGATTTGTTCTCAGACGTTTCGTCACCATGCTAGCAAACATAATTAGTGAGCCTCCGGTGAAGCACCGGTGTTCTGTCCCACTTGCTATTTATCTTTCTCAGTTTGTTGTGGTTGGTGATACCATGTCCGATTCTATTTCTTAGAGGTTGGTAAATGGGGTCCAAAACTATAGGTATGTTAATAGAGTTCCAGTTTGAATGCCAGGCTTCTAGGAATTCCTGTGCGTGTCTTTGTTTAGCCTGTCCCAGGATGGATGTATTGCCCCAGTTGAACTGGTGTCCCTCTTTGTCTGTGTATGGATATTAGTGATTGTTGGTCATGTCTTTTGGTGGCTGGTTGGTGCTCATGTATCCTAGTGGTTTGCTTCATGCCCGTTTATCCAATATAAATAGTTAAAAATCACACAACACCAGGTTATAGTCCAACAGGTTTAATTCCGAAAGCTAGTGTGCTTCCAATTAAATCTGTTGGACTATAACCTGGTGTTGTGTGATTTTTAACTTTGTACACCCCAGTCCAACACCGGCATCTCCAAATCATATCCAATGTAATGTTTGTTGCAGTCCTTATAGGGCACTTTGTATATAACATTCGTTCTGCTGGTTTTTGATATGGGTCCTTTAAATTCATTAGGAGCTGTTTCAGTGTGGTGGTAGGTTTTGTGTACTACCATTATGTCTAGAGGCCGAAGTAGTCTAGTCATCATCTCTGAAATGTCTTTAATGTATTGTAAGGTGGCTAGAGTCTCTGGTTATGTTGTGTCTTCCCGTATAGGTCTGTTGTGCAGGAATCAATGGACTGTACTCTTCAGATTCTGGATTAGTGGTGCTGGAAGAGCACAGCAGTTCAGGCAGCATCCAGGAGTAAAATCGACGTTTCGGGCAAAAACCCTTCATCAGGAATACAGGCAGAGAGCCTGAAGGGTGGAGAGATAAGTAGAGGAGGGTGGGGGTTGGGAGAAAGTAGCATAGAGTACAATAGGTGAGTGGGGGAGGGGATGAAGGTGA
>NC_057722.1:55306622-55315297 GCF_004010195.1 Chiloscyllium plagiosum | reverse complement strand
ATGCGTTGGAGGGCATCTTTGACCACGTGGGAAGGGAAATTGCGGTCTCGAGAGAAGGAGGCCATCTGGTGTGTTCTATGGTGGAACTGGTCCTCCTGGGAGCAGATCCGGCGGAGGCGGAGGAATTGGGAATACGGGATGGCATTTTTGCAAGAGGTAGGGTGGGAAGAGGTGTAATCCAGGTAGCTGTGGGAGTCGGTGGGTTTGTAGAAGATGTCAGTGTCAAGTCGGTCGTCACTGATGGAGATGGAGAGGTCCAGGAAGGGGAGGGAGGTGTCAGAGATGGTCCAGGTAAATTTAAGGTGAGGGTGGAATGTGTTGGTGAAGTTGATGAATTGCTCAACTTCCTCGCGGGAGCACGAGGTGGCGCCAATGCAGTCATCAATGTAGCGGAGGAAGAGGTGGGGAGTGGTGCCGGTGTAATTACTGAAGATCGACTGTTCTACGTAGCCAGCAAAGAGACAGGCATAGCTGGGCCCCATACGTGTGCCCATGGCTGCCCTACCTGCACTCTTCAGATACCCATTGTTCCTGAATATGTTGTATAGGTGTTTTTCCTTAGCTTCTCATAGTTCCTGGATGCTGCAGTGTGTTGTGGCTTGTTTAAATAATGTCCTGATGCAGCTCCATTTGTGGGTATTGGGATGATTCCTTCTGTAGTTGAGTATCTGGTCAGTGTATGTGGCTTTCCTGTAGATGGTAGTCTGAAGCTCTCCATTGGCTTTCATTCCTTATGAGGTTGCCATCAAGGTCATTGTTTTTGCTTTTAAGTGCCATGGGGCACTGAGTATACAAGTTGGCAAGTCATGTTACAGCTGTTAAAAAACTTTAGCTAGGCCATATTTGGAGTATTATGTGCAGTCTGGTCACCGCAAAGGATATGGAAGCTTTGGGGAGAGTGCAAAAGAGGTTTATCAGGATGTTGCCTGGACTGCAGTGTATTAGTATGAGAAGTTAGACACAAAGTTGAAGGGCTCATGCCCGAAACGTCGATTCTTCTGCTCCTTGGATGCTGCCTGACCTGCTGTGCTTTTCCAGCAACACATTTTCAGCTCTGATCTCCAGCATCTGCAGTCCTCACTTTCTCCTGAGAAGTTAGTCAAACTTGGATTGTTTTCACTCGAGTGTTGGAGGCTGAGGGCAACTTGAAAGAAGTACATAAAATTATGATTAGGTTGGATAACTGGAATCTTTTTTCCAAGATGGAAATGTTAATTATTAGGTGGAATGCATTCAGTGTGAGATGAGGAAAGTTTGAACAAAATGTGCAAGGCAGGTTTTTTGCACAGAGGGTGGTAGGTGTCTGGAACATACGACAAGGGGAGGTAGTAGAGGCAGAAGCTTTTAAGTTGCATTTAGACAGGCACATGTACAGGCAGGGAATAAAGGTATAGAGGGCATGGTCAGGCAAATCGGATCAGTTTAGAATGGCATCATGGTCGGTGTAGATATGGTGGGCTGAAGAACTTGTTCCTGTGCTGTACAGTACAATATAAGACTGATTTCTGAGTGCTTCTGGCATTATTTCAGACTTTGATTTCCAGAATCCATATTACTATAGCTTGTTTTATGAACATTCAACTTTCATTAGAACACCAATGTTTAGAAAAAAATTACAGATGCAATCTTTATTGTTGCATTTGCATGTGAAAGACATTGTAAATTTGAAGGTGGTTTGAGTTTGTAGTGGATGTTGAGATCAGAGTTCATATTTAAGGTAAACTGTTATTAGTTAATTAACTCTGGAATCCAACTTTATTCTAGACTTCTAACTTGGGTGAGTTTGCTGCCACAAGTGTAGCAGATTGCAATAATATTTTAATAGTTCAATCGATGTTACAAACACATAATTAGAATTACACATTACTGTTCCAAGAAACAGTGGAAGTTCAATGCCAGACTGTGAAAGTTCATTATCTTTCTCAGTCATTTGGATAATTCAAACTGAGTTCAAATTTAGTTAGATGCATTTACAATGGAAAAAGAACATACATTTTATAGACAGCATTAAGCTCTGTTTATCAAATTGCACTTCAGTCTGTACAAAATTAATGATCTTTACGTTTCTTACAAGTAAAACGGATTAGGAAACCAGAATAAGCAAGTGAATGAGACCTCCAAACAGCCAGGTTACATCACTTTATTGGAAATCAGATAAAATCAACTCTCACTCCACATAAACTTTAAATTGAGATTGTTATGATCAGACCCTAGGCAAAGTTACAGAAGTTCTTATGGTTCCAGATGGATAATACAAATTGTTAAGATCCCAGTGAGGACGAGCTGGCTCCCCTTCATTATTTACCCATCCCCTCGATCGGTCAAAAAGGATCCCTTTCCTTGTAGATACTTTTCGCTCAGACCAAATGCATTTATATTTTAAAAGGAGCTAATTTGCGTAAGTTTTCTTCAGTTAATAAGTGTGAGTAGATTAGTTTTTAAATGTGAAAAGGGAAAATAATGTAACACCCATATACAGATTAAGAATAAGAAGTGAGTTTTGTCTAGGGTGTTCATGAAGAGTAGATAGTAGAACATTGATTATTAAGAGGTCAATTTTGAAATTCTTGTCTTAGTTAGTTTAAATCTTTTTGATGATGATTGTCTGGCAGTACTCAGGGCAAGAGAGTCCTTTTGTAATGAGAATAAAGAACTGCAGATGCTGGAGATCTGAAACAAAAACAGAAATTGCTGATAACACTCAGCAGGTCTGACAGCAACTGTGGGAAGAAAGCTTGGTTAATGTTCTCAAAACGTTAACTCTGCTTTCGTCCTACTATTGCTGCCAGACCTACTGAGTTTCGCCAGCAATTTCTGTTTTTGTTTGAGTCCTTCTGCTGTCTTATCTTCTTTTGACTGGCTTATTAGGTAACTAACTTCTAGCACTTGGAATGACAAAGTCCTTTTGCAGGCAATGCAAGGGTGACTGGTAAGTGATTCTTCCACTGTAATCTTCACAGCACACTAATGCTTGAACTGAGGCTAGTATTCACAGGTACGTCAGTTCACCAGCACATTTTGTTTCACTAGCACACACAGATCAGCATTGTAGTCAGTTTTAAATCTTTTTTTGTATATTTCTAGAAGGGTAAAACACAAAAAATGTGTGTGAAAGGTGGCTTTCTGCTGAGAAAGGAGTGATAGTCTCCTCATTGAGGCTTCCTGCTATGTCACTCTATTTGATGTTTTGACCTGATATTCTACAGGACTTTATCATGCAGCATTGAATTTATATATGCAGTCTTCTTTTTAAATCTGTAATAGTCCTCTTTTTTTTTTGAAAATGCATTTTACAAATAATTACAAATAGAATGAGAGCTCCTCCTAAACTTAGGTACTTTGTTAAAAATTCCAAATGTATACTATCTCAATGGATAATCTTTTCTGTGATTTTGTTTTCAGTGCATATGGTAAAAAAAATATTGCTGGTGATGACAAATAGCTTTACTTTAAGATTACAAATTCTGTAAGCAAACATTGAATTAAAATGTTTCCTTTATATTTGATAAGGCCATAATCAACTTCTAGATTTTGTCAAAAAAACTATAAAAGCCAAGAATAATGATGAGTAACTGTTACAAAAAAAAAAGAAAGACTCTATTTCTTACTTCATGGAGTATTGGCAACTGCACTTCAGGAAGTTAAAAACCACACAACACCAGGTTATATAGTCCAACAGGTTTAATTGGAAGCACACTAGCTTTCGGAGCGACGCTCCTTCATCAGGTGATAGTGGAGGGCTCGATCGTAACACAGAATTTATAGCAAAAATTTACAGTGTGATGTAACTGAAATTATACATTGAAAAATTGATTGTCTGTTAAGCCTTTCATCTGTTAGAATACAGTGATAGTTTCACTTCTTTCATGTGTAAATCACAAAACCTTTTTTTAAAAGTTGCATTCTCGGGTTAGCTGTTAACAATGGTGATAGCTGGACAATATGTTGAAGGTGTTGGCCCCCTGTGTTCTCTGCCTATGCCATGATGTTTAGATTGATTCTAATCTAAAAAGTGAGATAACAGAGTTTTACATAAATTCATGCAGTTTTTGAGCTCAGAGTTCTTCATGAATGCATGCAGTTTTTGAGCAAAGTACAATGTAACTCTGCAAGTACAAATTCACCCCACAAAATATATGTGTGCATGTGGGTCTTTGTCTGTGTGTGTGTGTGTGTGTGTGTGTGTGTGTGTGTCTGTCTGTCTGTCTGGGGTGGGGGTTGTGAGTGTGAGAAAGTGTATATGTGTGTAGTGAGTGCAGAGTGTCTTAAGTCTGTGAGGGGGTGCATGTGTGAGTGTGTGTGTCTATAAGAGTATGTGTGGGTATCTGTGTGCGCGTCTGTGTGTACCTGTGTCCGTGTGTATGAGAGTGTGTATGTGTAGGAATATCTGTGTGTGTGTGTGTAGTGCAATGGTGATCACCTGTAATGTGACATGAACCCAAGATCCTGGTTGAGGCCCTCCCTATGGGTACCGAACTTAGCTATCAGCCTCTGCTCAGCCACTTTACTCTGCTGCCTGTCCCAAAGTCCACCTTGGAAGATGGTCACCCGAAGGTCCGAGGCTGAATGTCCTGGACCACTGAAGTGTTCCCCAACTGGGAGGGAACCTTCCTGTCTGTTGATTGTTGTGCGGTGCCCATTCATCCATTGTCGTAGCCTTTGCTTGGTTTATCCGTTGTCGTAGCCTTTGCTCGGAGGGCAATCAATTTTTCAATGTATAATTTCAGTTACATCACATTGCAAATTTTTGCTATAAATTCTGTGTTACGATCGAGCCCTCCACTATCACCTGATGAAGAGGCGTCGCTCCGAAAGCTAGTGTGCTTCCAATTAAACCTGTTGGACTATAACCTGGTGTTGTGTGATTTTTAACTTTGTACACCCCAGTCCAACACCGGCATCTCCAAATCATGATACTTCAGGAAGATACTGAGATATTAGAAAACATGCAATGCAGTTTCACTAAGACACAGCCATGTCTGAGGATATACAGATTAGAATAAAAAAACTGAAAAATGTTTCTCTCCTTCATTCAGCCAACACAGGGTTGGAGAGAATATTGTAAAATTGTTTAAACTGAATGGACAAGATGCAGAGCAGCAAACTGTTTCTACTAGCTGATGGTTAAAAATGAGGGGCTTTAAATATTAAAACTACAGAGGAGAAACAGAAACCTGCTTGCACAGAAAATTTCGCATGTGGATTCATTGTTTACAGATTAATGGCCTGTGCCGAATCTAAGTTATTGTTTAAGATTAGGTCAGATTGGTAGAAGAAGGAATATCAGAACAGGGCGGTTAAATACTCATGTATAGATAAAACACTGACAATGGCTGGCTGGTCTGTTTCTGTATCGTAAATTCTATGGATTTCAAAATGTCTTATTAAACAATTGGCAAAATTAATAGTTCCTTTGCCTATGTTAGCTTTATTACAGGAAGCTATGACAGGACTTGCAAAGTGTGGGATACTGCATCAGGAGAAGAGCTGCATACACTTGAGGGACACAGGAATGTGGTCTACGCTATTGCTTTCAACAATCCTTATGGGTGAGAAAATGAATTGCATTATTGATTGCAAATATTTGTTATTAAATCTGTAATAGTGATTTCCTGAGTTTTATTGGAAATTACAGTTACATTATTAAGTTATGATTTGGTGGTGCCGGTGTTGGATTGGCATGTACAAAGTTAACAATCATACAACACCAGGTTATAGTCCAACAGGTTTATTTGGAAGCACTAGCTTTCGGATCGCTGCTTCTTCATCAGCAGCACAACTACCTGATGAAGGAGCAGTGCTCCGAAAGCTAGTACTTCCAAATAAACCTGTTGGAGTATAATCTGCTGTTGTGTGATTTTTAACTTAGTATAAAGGTAATGAACATATATACACATCTTGAATTGTATATGTCTGTTCAGCATCTTTGCAATGCTTCAAGTTTAGAGAATTTTACTTATATAAAATTTAAAATATGCAATTGTCTATACATTGTGCATATCAAATTTTTAAGTTCCCTACTAATTTTATGTTAAACTCTTCTTTAAGCTATGTATTTGGAGCTACAGAATTCATATATAGAAACTTTATAAAATGCATATGAATACAATGTGATTATCTTAAACATAGTAATGTTGTTGTTGAAGAAAAATGCAGAAGTTTTTAAATAAACGGGTTATGTCTTCAAATAGCCAATATTCATATAACTGAACTATGAGATTTAGAGCTAGCAAAGCCTTCCATCTTTCTGTTGCTCAAATTAATTTTGATGAATCCCGAACTTCCAGCATCCTAGGGTTTACCATTAACCAAAATTTGAACTGAACCAGCTATTAGTGTGAGTATGGGAGCAGGTCAGAAACTAGGAATCCTGCAGTTCTGACTCCCCAAAGCCTGTCCACCTCTATCAGGCACAAGTCTGGAGTATGATAGAAGATTTCCACTTTCTGAACGAATGCAATGTTAACAACAGCCAAGATGCTTGATACCATGCAGAACCCAGCTTGCTTGGTTAATTCCACATCCACAAACATTCGCTCCGTCCGCCATTAAAACACAGTTGTAGAAGTGTGTAGAAGAATCTACAAATTCATCAAGGCTCCTCAGACTGTACATTCAAACGTATGGCCATTGCCATTTCGAAGGATATCGGAGCAGTATTACCTGCAAGTTTCTCTCTATGCGTTTCACCATCCTATCTTGGAAATATATCACTGTTCCTTCAATCTCGCCGGGTCAAAGTCCTGGAACGCCCTTTCCAACAGCATTATGGGTGTATGTGTATCAAATGGCCTGTAGCAGTTTAAAAGCATGGCTCACTACTACCTTCTCATAGTAATTAAGGCTCTGCAATAAATACTGGCCTTAACAGTGAAGCTCACATCCTTGAACGAATAGAAAAATCCTTGCATAATAATCTTTGTTGTCCAAATTCCAGTATAAGAATAGCAAAAAAAAACTCTAGTTAAAGTTTAGAGCCGACAAGATTTTATATTATAGCCCTGCGAGAGGTGGTGCTGCAGAAACCCAGAATTCAAAATAGATTATTAGACTGTTTCCAACCACTTCCCGTGCAGTTCATGCACTGTGCCATGATTGTATGAGTAATAGTGCACTGAACGTATGCAGAGTGGACAGATTATTTAGTCAACCAGTATCTAATGCTGTTTTGTGCATGGCCTGCCATTTTGGATCTTACAGGTTTTTGTTAATACCCTCTTGTAATCTCTCTCACTTAAACATTCATTTGACTGAATGAAAGCTCATCCATTAGTGCTATCTGACGAAGTGCTTTAGACTTTGCTATAACATGTGAGTGGAAGTACAGTATTCAATTTGTTTGAGGTCTTTATTTAAAAAATAAATGATATTGAAATATGTATACATCAGATAACTATATCATATTGACAAAAAAATCGATCTCATAAGCCCAGTGTCAGCTTCTATGGCAGCGCAGATTTTGGGTGGCTTCTGCTGTGCGAGCTGATAAATTGGTCACCAGAGGCAGCTACCTGGCTGGATTCACAAGCACTCTCATGGACTTGGTTACCAACCACGCTTATGTTGGAAAGGACAAGCTTTAAAGCTAAGTGCAAATCCATGTGCCAAGTTGATGTTGGATTCCTCCATGCTCTTTGACAGTGACAACAAGCCAGCAAATGTATCAAAACATCTGTGTTTGTGTGTGTGAGTGAGTGTGTGTGTTTGCGGGTTCTCCAGCTTTCTCCTGTATCACCCTCCTTTGAAGTCCTGACTTGTATCCTCTGCTGCAGAAACTGTGTCTTTGTACCCCTGGTGAACTGGGCATGAGGCTTCCTATACATGAATGCACGAAGCCTATACATGAATGCACGAAGCATTAGACATAAGATGGATGAGCTTGAGGCTCTTTTGGAAATTGGCAGATATGATATTGTGGGGATAGGGCCTGGGAAATGAATATTCAAGGATACATGTGCTATCGTAAGGACAGACTGACGGGCAGAGGGGGTGAGTGGCCTTGTTGGTAAGGAACGATATTCAGTCCCTTGCGTGGGGGGACCTAGAGTCAGGGGATGTAGAGTCAGTGTGGATAGAGCTTCGAAATACTTAGGGTAAAAAGACCCTCTTGGGAGTCATCTACAGGCCCCCAAACAGTAGTCTGGATGTTGGATGTAAGTTAAATCAGGAGCTGAAATTGGCCTGTCGCAAAGATGTCGCTACAGTTGTTATGGGGGATTTTAACATGCAGGTAGACTAGGAGAATCAGGATGGTATTGGGCCTCAAGAAAGAGACTTTGTGGAGTGCCTCAGAGATGGATTCTTAGAGCAGCTGGTGCTGGAGCCGACCAGGGAGAAGGCAATTCTGGATCTGGTATTGTGTAACGAACCAAGGGTACAGTCGGAAGTGACAGTACTTCTGTTGAATGAAGGGAACTATGGAGCTATGAGGGAGGAACTGGCCAAAGTTCAATGGTGCAATACTTTAGCAGGGATGAGCGTGGAGGAACAATGGCGGATATTTCTGTGTATAATGCAGAAGTTGCAGGATCAGTTCATTCCTAAAAGGAAGAAAGATCCCAGGAGGAGGCATGGGCGGCCGTGGCTGACGAGGGAAGTAAAGAAACATATAAAGTTAAAAGAGAAAAAGTATAACATAGCTAAGATAAGTGGGAAAACGGAGGACTGGGAAGCTT
>NC_057722.1:55299432-55304737 GCF_004010195.1 Chiloscyllium plagiosum | reverse complement strand
TTAAAGGATTGGACATTCTGGAGGCAGGAAACATGTTTCCGCTGATGGGTGAGTGCTGAACCAGAGGACACAGCTTAAAAATACTGGGTAGACCATTTAGGACAGAGCTCAGGAGGAACTTCTTCACCCAGAGAGTGGTGGCTGTGTGGAATGCTCTGCCCCAGAGGGCAGTGGAGGCCCACTCTCTGGATTCATTTAAGAAGGAGTTGGATAGAGCTCTCAAAGATAGTGGAATCAAGGGTTATGGAGATAAGACAGGAACAGGATACTGATTAGGAATGATCAGCCATGATTAAATTGAATGGCGGTGCAGGCTCGAAGGGCTGAATGGCTTACTCCTGCACCTATTGTCTATTGTCTTTTTCCAGCCTGCAAACCACTTCCTATAGAAATCAATGTAAAAGTTGGAATCAGGTTCTACAGCATCTTACTTTTGAGAAAGAAAGAATTGTACTCCCTAAGTGAAAATACCTTTCATTGCTAAATCCTTACATTGTTAAAATAAATAACTTTTAAAATATTTGGAATGCACATGTTTGTGTAATATTATCGCCACAAGCAAAGGTTGAGGAAGTTCTGGATGTGCTGTACTCCAGCACTAACACCCTGGAGATGGAACACCCTGAGGCCCTATTTATTGTAACTGGTGACTTCAATCAAGGCAATCTAAGAAAGGTGTTGCTCAAGTACCACTAGAACTTTACCTGCCCCACCAGGGGCCTGAAATTTTTAGATCACTGCTACACCACTGTGAAATATGCCTACCGCTCCATCCCCCATCCTCATTTCAGGAACTCCGACCACAGTGCCATGTTTCTCCTCCCGGCTTACAGGCAAAAGCTCAAGCAGGAGACCCCCCTCATGGATACAGGCCCAGTGCTGGTCAGAGGAGGCAGAAGATCAACTCCGGTGCTGTCTGGAATCGGCTAATTGGACCATGTTCAAACAGTCCGCAGGTACCTTGGATTAGTATGCCATCACCATCACAGACTTTATCAGCAAGTGTGTGGAGCACTACATATGGAGGAAGTCAATCCGGGTGTTCGTCAACAGGAAACCCTGGGTAAATCAGGACATACAGAACCTGCTAAAAACCAGGCGTGAGGCCTTCAGATTAGGAGACCCACTAAAATATAAGGAATTCAAGTATGACCTTCGCAGAGCCATTAAGACAGCCAAGGACCAATACCGATCCAAACTAGAGAGCCAGATGGACACCTGGCGACTATGGCAAGGACTGAATGACATCACAGGTTCTAAAAAGAGACAGTGCAAGATAGCAGATGATGACATATCCCTCTTAGATCGTTTCAATGCCTTCTATGCTCACTTTGAAGAGAATTTCAGCGGATCAGTAACACCTATTCTGATAAGTCATGACGAATCAATCCCAACAGTCACTGCATCAGAGGTCAAATCAGTTTTCTTTCGTGTCAATCCAAGGAAAGCAATTGGACCAGACGGGGTACCGGGGCATGCACTCAGAGCATGCGCAGACCAACTGGCAGAGGTCTTCTCAGACATCTTCAACCTCTCCCTGCAGCAGGCCACTGTCCCTGCCTGTTTCAAGAGGGCCAACATCATCCCTGTGCCTAAGAAGGCTCATGCAGCATATCTCAATGACTACCGCCCAGTGGCCCTAACTTTGGTGGTCATAAGTGCTTTGAAAGGCTGGTCATGGCATTAATCAACTCCAGCCTTCCCACTACTCTTGACCCACTCCAATTTACCTATTGGACCCACAGATCCACGTCAGATGCCGTATCACTTGCCCTTCACTCCTCCCTAGAACATCTTGACACCAAGAACAGCTACGTAACAATCCTACTCATTGACGACAGTTCAGCTTTCAACACTATTATCGCCTCGAAACTGATTACTAAATTTAGTGATCTTGGACTAAGCCCCACTCTCTGCAACTGGATCCTCAGTTTCCTGACCCACAGGCTACAATCAGTGGAGACTGTGGACAATATTTCATCGTCACTAACACTCAACACTGGAGCCCCCTCAGGGGTGTGCACACAACCCCCTACTATATTCACTATATATCCAGGACTGCGTCGCCAAATACCAGACGAATGCCATTTACAAGTTTGCTGATAGTCGGTCGAATCTTAGATAGTGACAAAGCAGACTACAAACGGAGGTGGAAGACCTGGAAAGATGGTGCACTGAGAACAACCCAGCTCTCAATGCCAGCAAAACCCAGGAACTCATTATTGACGTTCAGCGGGATGTTACTCATGCCCCCGACACATTAACAGCACAGAGGTGGAACGAGTGGAGAGTGTTAAACTCCTGGGAGTGGTCATCCACAACAAGCTTTTTTGGACTCTTTATGTGGACGCACTGGTTACAAAGGACCAACAACATTCCTTCCTCCTCAGGCAGTTGAGGAAATATGGCATGAACGTGAATACCCTTGCCAACTTTTATAGGTGCGCCATCGAGAGTACTCTGTCTGGATGTATCATTACCTGGTATGGCTACTGTACCATTCAAGATCGAAGACAGTTATAGAGAGTGGTGAACTCAGCCCAGACAATCACAAAGGCCAACCTCCCATCTATAGAATCCATCTACCAGGGCCGCTGTCAAGGAAAGGCCGCCAGCATTCTCAAAGACCCATCACTCCCCCCTCCCCCCAAACAATGTTTTTCTACAATTTCTACCATCGGGGACAAGGTACAGAAGCCTGAACACACGCACCAGTGTGTGTTTCTACCCTACTGTTGTTAGAATACTGAATGGACTTGCAAACTCTTAACATTCACCTGAATCTGTGGTTTTGTTTTTGCCACTGTTTACCTATTATTTACTTATCTATGCTACTTAACTCTGTGATCTGCCTGCATTGCTCGCAAGTCAAAGCTGTTCACTATGCCTCAGTACACGTGACAAGAAATTCTATTCAATTCAATTAATTCATTTCAATTCAATTAGAACTGGAAAATAGTGATTTGGTCATTATTGAGTTGTAAAGTTTTGTTAATTGATTGCTTAGAAGTGCAAAGTCAAAATGGTCATGGAGACTACGGTCTATTTCCAAAAAGCTAGGTGACTTTGGAAAGTTGTGTCCACCAAAGTTTACTTTAATTGTTGAGCAGACAAACCGACAAAACTCTAATGTATATATGTTTAACAAGCTTCTGGACTGAGGTAATCAGTGTGTTTTTTTCGTATATGCCCAGAATCTAGGTACAGTTTCTGGGAAAGTTTATACAGACAAGCAGAATTGTTTCTCAGTCTCTCTGTCTCTCTGTCTCTCTCTCTCTCTCTCTCTCTCTCTCACAATCAGTAAAATCAGAACTCAAAAAGAAAAATGAAGTTATTTATTTTAACAATGTAAGTATTTAACAATCAGGAATCCTAGCTGTTTTTTATCTGAATTTGAAATTTAGTCTGAGGTTTTTCCATATTCTTTAGCAATCAGATCTCATCAAAAGGAATTCAAAGGAATATGTGGGAAGTCAATTTATTTTTATCATCTGAATTCATCTCAAGACCTGCAAGGGTATTGTGTTTTCTCCCTTGTTGCCTAATTTTTCTCCAACCATAAAAGCTCTGCTGAATTGTGTATATATTTGTCGTGTGTGCGTGTATGTATGTATGCAAGGGGATATAGTTTAATTTACATATTTTCTTAGTTGATAACTAGTGTGCCACTTGTTTGATGTTTGTGAGAAATTGATTATTACTTCTGAATTTATTGAAAAATCTGATTCTAGGTGATAGTAATAAAGCGAAAGAGACGGACCATTTTTAGACTTTGGCAAATGTAATAGTCCCTTTCTTTTCCAATATTATTTTACTTTCTAATTTCCTGTTCCACTAGCAGTGTCTACTCCTTCAGCCAACTTGCCATCAACTTGCTGGGAAGGTCAGAACTTACAAGGAAGGCACAGGAAGAGGCAGCAAACTGAGGAAGAGGCAGCAAACTGAGGAAGAGGCAAGGGAAGAGGCTGCACTTTGCAAGGAGTGAACATAAGTCAGAGAGTTAGAGAGTGTGAGGGCCACAGATCACTGGAAAACAATTGTAATACGAATCTTGCAATGTTCAACAAGATTGCAGGCCCAATTAACTTAATGATGTTAAAGTGAAATAATGTTAAATGGAGAGAATGTGTAATGAGGACTATCTGTATTATCTTCTAATGTGCAAACAATGCCAATATCTAGTCTGGTGGCAGCAAGTGTTGAATTGAGTGTCAGTGCTTATTCTTGACATATGCTGGTGCCCATGCCCTGACCAGACAATGGAACTTGGGATTCTGAAAGAGAAGAAAATAGAAAAGGGGGGTTGAGTGAATCAAGACAGCTAGGATCAAAGGTTTTGTCACACCATCCACAGCTTGCGCACCATGGCAGAAAGCAGATTGTGTGTGAAGTTGTAATTGAGGGGATATATGAAGCAGGAACATGCCAGCATCCTGAATATTCTCAGTGACATTAGTTGAAACGATCTCTATCATATTGCAGAATATTCTAAAAAGCTCAAGTGATACAGCCTGTCTACCTCTTCATGTCCTGTGCTATTTCCTATGGTTATTTGTGGTCTTACCCAGTAAGAATAGATATTGGTATGCAGGGAACAATTTAAAGGTTTGTGGATGACAAAAAACTTGGTAAAATATAAACAATGAAGGACAGTGTAGAACCTCAAAAGGATATTGACAAGTTGGTGAAGTAGGCAGATAGGAGTCAGATGAATTTCAATGTGGGGAAATCTGAGGTGGTACACTTGGTACAAAGAACATGAAGAGACAGTATAAAATAAAGTGTACTATTGTAATGAATGTACAAGAGCAGAGAGATCTGGATACATTTGTACATAGATAATTAATAGTGTAGGACAATTAGAAAGAGCCACCAATAAAACACATAGTATTCTATGCTTCATTAATGGGGCATAGAGTATAAGACTCCAGAAATTTAAATTCCTAACTACTTGCAACTATTCCCTTTGTAGGTTCTACCTGCAGTAGATCCTGCAACCCCTCCCTGTCTCTATCTGATCCTTTCTCCTCTTATTGACCTCCTGGATTATGATCTTTGGGGATATATCAGAGTACCTTGAATCCCTGAAAGCATGTTGCTCAGTTGGATGTTTTCTTCCTTCTATTAAAGACTTTCTGACAAAGTTCTGCCATATGTTGCTGACTGACAACTTATCCTGAAATTTGGATTCTGCTGCTTCAACTTGATCAGGTGTGAGATTATTGCACATTGTGGTACACCAATCCAAAAGTGGACCGAGTTAAGTTACCCTCTCAAACAGTCTATAGCATTAGAGAAAAGTAGC
>NC_057722.1:55295852-55298932 GCF_004010195.1 Chiloscyllium plagiosum | reverse complement strand
ACTTCTTTCATGTGTAAATCACAAATTTTTTTTAAAGTTGCATTCTCAGGTTAACTGTAACAATTGATGTTCGCCAGACAATTTGTTGAAGGTGTTAGCCCGCTGTGTTCTCTGTCTGTGCCATGATGTTTAGGTTGATTCTAATCTAAAAAAGTGAGATAACAGAGTTTTACATGAATTCATGCAGTTTTTGAGCAAAGTACAATGTAACTCTGCAAGTACAAATTCACCCCACACACGTGTGTGTGTATAGTGCAATGGTGGTCACCTGTAGTGTAACATGAACCCAAGGCCCTCCCTATGGGTATGGAATTTAGCTATTAACCTCTGCTCGGCCACATTTCGCTGCTGCCTGTCCCGAAGTCTGCCTTGGAAGATGGTCACCTGAAGGTTTGAGGTCGAATGTCCTGGACCACTGAAGTGTTCCCCAACTGGGAGGGAACACTCCTGTTGGGGAACACTTCAGTGGTCCAGGACATTCGACCTCAGACCTTTGGGTGACCATCCTCCAAGGCGGACTTTGGGACAGGCAGCAGGGAAAAATGGCCGAGTAGAGGCTGATAGTTAAGTTCCATACCCATAGGGAAGGCCTCAACCGGGACCTTGGGTTCATGTCACACCACAGGTGACCACCATTGCACTATATATACACACACATATACACTCTCTCTCACACTCACAACCCCCCCAATCCAGACAGACACACACACAAAGACCAACATACCAAGATCACTTTTTGGATTAGAATCAATCATGGCACAGGCAGAGAACACTGGGCTAACACCTTCAACATATTGTCTAGCTAATACCAATTGTTAGAGTTAACCTGAGAATGCAACTTTAAAAAAAACGTTTGTGATTTACACATGAAAGAAGTGAAACTATCATGGTATTCGAGCAGATGAAAGACTCAACAGACAATCAAGGTATTTTCAATGTATAATTTCAGTTATATCACACTGTAAACTTTTGCTATAAATTCTGAGCCTTACAATTGTATCCTCCTGAAGAAGAAGCGGCGCTCCGAAAGTTAGTGTGCTCCTAATTAAACCTGTTGAACTATAACTTGGTGATGTGTGATTTTTAACTTTGTACTCAAAATAAATACTTTCTTATATGCAGTGGTCCCCATTGCTGAAGAGATCCTTATTAGGCAAGTTGTTGATAAAACATTAGCAGATTTTCAGTCACATTTGGTAGCCTTTGGTGTTTGTATCAGTCCGAGAATTTTGTTATTGAATGTGATTAATAGGTTTCTAGCAGCCACTCATCTAGAATATTTATGTAATGTCGCCAATTTACTTGAAGATGTGGCATTCAGAGGAAAGTTTATTTGAATTTTGACAAGATACTTCCTGATTGAGGCGGCACGGTGGCTCAGTGGTTAGCACTGCTGCCTCACAGCGCCAGGGACCTGGGTTCAAATCCAACCTTGGGTGACTGTATGGAGTTTGCACATTCTCCCCATGTGGGTCTCCTCCCACGGTTCAAAGATTAGGTGAATTGGCCATGCTAAATTGTCCATAATGTTCAGGGATGTATAGGTTCGGTGCATTAGTCAGGGATAAATGTAAGGGAATGGGTCTGATTGGAGGGTTGGTGTCGATTTGTTGGGCTGAAGGGCCTGTTTCCACACTGTGGGAATTCTATGGATTTACAGTGGTCAGAGCAAGCGTTGCTCTTGGAACAGGTAAACAAGCATACAAGGCAGCCTGGGAGCAAGGTGTGCAACCAGGAGCTGATTTGACGTAAGGCTAAGATTCATTCTAACTCTGCTAATGAGCTAGATACAGTGATTGTTTCCCTGCCTAGCAAGAAATCTACCAAGAAAGAGAAAAAGGGAGTATCCACCATTTTGAACTGCTGATGTTGTGGTGCAAGGAAGCATCACAAGTTACAAAATTGTCCAGCAAGGGCATTCAGTGTCATCACTCTGGCAGATTTGATCACTTTCAATAGTTTTATCAGATCACCTCTTAAAAAATAAATCTCACAGATTTCTTCCAGAACAAAGGAAAGATCAGCACCTTGAACAAGAAGAACTGGATGATATGACAACTACATACTTTTTTGGTCAAATTAATATTGTTGATCTTACAGCAAAAGGTAATGAGCTGGGTCAGAATTATTGGTCAGTAACCTTGAAAGGCAAGAATTTTGATAGAACTTTTTTTTGTGGATTCGCCAATACCGTGATACCTAATGGCTGCAAATGACTTTATACTGTACACCACTGGCCATCAAAAGTCATGATTCAGGGAGGACACATTCTTCAGTTAAAAGCCATTTTGAAGCAATGAGCCTGCCCAGAAGATTGATGTTCCATGCCAATATGGTGACTATATTTCATTATGTGAGGAACTGCCATGACCAGATGAATATCAAATTCTATTTTGCGACAACTTAGCTCAACCTCTTCAAGAGTAGACTTTCATCTAAAGAAGATTGAACAACATTTTCTGAAGATTTCTCAAAGCTTTCACTGCATATTGAAAGAAAATTGGATGACACTTTTTTGAAAAAGTTTCTCAGGTTTTCCAAGAGTTTTATTTGTGTTATGAACCGTCTCCAGTTGTGATAGAAGGGGATGAGCCTCTTTCTTCTTTGGATATTCCTAACCAAGTGATACACCCAGGAAATAATAATACGCTAACATCAGGTCTAGTTTCATTGCTTCAAAAAGTAAATTCTGTGGTACCTGACTTTTAATTTCTTGAGGAGAAAATGAGGACTTCAGATTCTGGAGATCAGAGCTGAAAATGTGTGCTGGAAAAGCACAGCAGGTCAGGCAGCATCCAAGGAGCAGGAGAATCGATGTTTCGGGCATTAGCCCTTCTTCAGGAATGAGGAAACTGTGTCCAGCAGGCTAAGATAAAAGGTGGGAGGAGGGACTTGGGGGAGGGGTGTTGGAAATGCGATAGGTGGAAGGAGGTTAAGGTGAGGGTGATAGGCTGGGGTGGGGGCGGAGAGGTCAGGAAGAAGATTGCAGGTTAGAAAGGCGGTGCTGAGTTTGAGGGATTTGACTGAGACAAGGTGGGGGGAGGGGAAATGAGGAAACTGGAGAAATCTGAGTTCATCCC
>NC_057722.1:55282640-55295064 GCF_004010195.1 Chiloscyllium plagiosum | reverse complement strand
GGAAGATGGACTGTTCCACATATCCTACGAAGAGGCAGGCATAGCTGGGGCCCATGCGGGTGCCCATGGCAACTCCTTTGGTTTGGAGGAAGTGGGAGGATTGGAAAGAGAAGTTGTTCAGAGTGAGGACCAGTTCAGTCAGTCGAAGGAGGGTGTCAGTGGAAGGGTACTGGTTAGTACAGCGGGAAAGAAAGAAGCGGAGGGCTTTGAGTCATTCGTGATGGGGGATGGAGGTGTACAGGGACTGGATGTCCATGGTGAAGATAATAGATTCGTCTGCCTCTTATAGAGTCATACATATGGAAACAGACCCTTTGATCTAACTAGTCCACAGTGTTCCAAAACGAAACTCATCCCACTTGCCTGCGTTTGGCCCATATTCTTCCTAACCTTCCTTATTCAAGTACATGTCTTTTAAATGTTGTAACTGTATTTGCACCCACCATTTCCTCCAACAGTTCATTTCTCATACCAACCTCTCTGTGTAAAATAGTTTCCCCTCATGTCCTTTTTAAAAATATCTCCACTCACCTTAAAAATATTCCCCTAGTTTTAAATTCCTACACCTTACTATTCACCTTTATCTATGGCCTTGATGATTTTATAACTCTCTATAAGCTTATAAATCTTAATAACCTGCTATGATCCTACAAAAAAAGTTCCAGCCTATACAGCCTATTTTTATAATTCAAGCTCTCCATTCCCTAAATCCTGGTAAATGTTTTCTGAATCCTCTCCAATTTAATATTATTCTTCCTATAGCAGAGCAACCAAAACATCTCACAGTACTCCAGAAGAAGCCTCACCAATGTCCTGTACAACCTCAGCAGGACTTCCCAACTCCTATACTCAAAGCTCTAAACAATGAAGGTAAGCATGCTGAAAACCTTCTTAACCACCCTGTCTGCCTGTGATGGAAATTCAAAGAATTATGTACCCTGATGCCTAGGTCTCTCTGTTCTACAACACTACCCAGGGCCCTACCAATAGTTTATAAGCCCTGCCCTTGTTTGTTTTACCAAAATGCAATTCCTCGCATTTATTCAAATTAAACTTCATCTACGATTCATTAGCCCATTGACCCAATTGATCAAGATCGCTATGTAATGTTTGATAACCTTCTTCACTGTCCACTATACCACCAATTTTAGTGTTATTCACAAACTTACTAACCATGTCTCCTAAATTGTCATCGAAGTGGTTTATATAAATGACAAACAAAGTGGATCCGGTACTGATGCCTGTGGAACGTTGCTAGTTACAGGCCTCCAGTCTGAAAAACAACTCTCCGCCACCAACACCACCCTCTGTCTCCTACCATCAAACTAACTTTACATTCAAATAGCAAGCTCATCCTGAATCCCATGTGATCTAACTTTACTAATTAATCTACTATGCGAAAGCTTGTCAAAGGCTTTAATAAAGTCCATGTAAAGAACATCTACTGCTCTGTCCTCATCAATCTTTTTGGTCACTTTCTCAAAAAACTCAATCAAGTTTATGAGACATGATTTCCTCACATAAAACCATGCTGACTAATGTTAATTGTCCTTGTCTCTCCAAATGCATGTAAATTCTATTTTTCAGAATCACCTCCAACAACTGACCCACTACTGATGCCAGGCTTACAGATTTATATTTCTAAGGTTTTCCTTACAGCCTTTTTTCCTGATCAGATTAAGCAGAATGCTTCACCTAATCCGGTAGTGAAATCAGTTTTGTGTGATTGACAATGAAATGGCAGTGGCTGATGAAGCTGCAGTAGGATATCAAGAAATGATAGAAGTTCTAGTACTTATAGCATTATAGAATGGTCACACTGATCTTTCATTTGACAGTGTTTACGGTGCACCTGACGAATTTACCCAAGAGTACAGATAATAAGAAATTCTGCGCATTCAGGAAAATGTTTAGCTCGAGCGCAAGCATGATTCTTCTTCTAAGAGAGCCCAGTAAATTCTTTGTCTTTGTCTTCATCAGAGTGTTGTGAATCTTTAGAACACCTTGCCACAGAGAACCATAGTGGCAGAGGCATTGTGTATATTTAAGGCTGAGATAGGTTGATGCTTGATTAGTAAGGGATGCAATGGTTAAGGAGAAAGGGCAGGAATGTGGACATGGGGAGTTTCAGATCAACCCTGACCTTACTAGATGATGGATCAGGCTAGGAGGGCCAATTGGCCTAGTCCTGTCCTTATTTGTTATGGTCTTAATGTTCAAGTGACATTGTCCGATGTGACAGTAGGAAATACTGAGTTTCCTCCATTCGCATCATTTCATCAGGAATGTTTTGTGTTAATTTCAAATCTGCTTTGATAGTTCTGACTTCAAAGCTTCTAGTGAATGCAACAGGAAAAGAGGTAGTGTTAAAAATATAGTCTGAAATGTTTTGTTACAGTATTGGAGTATTGTGCACAGTTGTGAGTACCACATTATTGGAGAACTGTGAATGTATTGGAGAGAGTTTGAGTTTGATTTATTGTTGTCACATGTACTGAGATTCAGTGAAAAGTGTTGCTTGCGTGTTGTTCTTGCAGATTGCACCAGGCAAAGTACATCCGGGTAGCAGAACAGAGTGCAGAATACAATGTTACAATCGCAGAGAAGGTGCATAGACAGAGACAGAGAGAGAGAGAGAGAGAGATCAGAATTAACATTTAGGAGGTCTGTTCAGAAGTCTGATAATAGCGGAGAAGAAGCTATTTTTGAATCTGTTCATCTGTGTATTCAAACTTCTTTATCTTCTGCCCGACAGAAGAGGGTGGAAGAGAGTATAACCGAAATGAGAGAGATCTTTGATTGTGTTGGTTGCATTTCCAAGGCAGTGGGAAGTCCAGATGGAGTCAATGGAGGGAGACTGGCTTGCGTGATGGAGTGGGCTGTATTCAAGATTCTCTGAAAGTTCTTGCGGTCTTGGGAAGAGCAGTTGCCATTTCACACTGATGTATCCAGATAGAATGTTTTCTATTCAATGTTTCCAGGAGTGAGAAATTTTAGTTGTGAGGACAGATTGAAAAGGTTGGGAATGTTGTCTGTAGAGAGAGATTTGATAGAGGTTTTCAAAATCTTAAGCAGGCTGGACAGACTAGGTAGGGAGAAGCTGTTCCCACTTGTGAAAAAAAACAAGAGGGCATTGACTTAAAGTTAGCTGAAACTGTTGAGGAAACACGTTTAGTTAGTAATTAGAGTATTATCGCACAGAAGGCAGCCATTTTGGCGCATCATGCCTACACTATCAACTGATGAAGAAGCGTCGCTCCGAAAGCTAGTGTGCTTCCAATTAAACCTGTTGGACTATAACCTGGTGTTGTATGATTTTTAACTATTTCTAAGCAGGTCATCATCCAGTGCCCTTTTGAGTGTCTCAACTCAACCTGTGTTCATGACACTTACAGGCAATGTGTTCTAAACCCTAACTAAATTCTCACATCACCTTTGCTTTGTTTGCACATTACTTTAAATTTATGTCCTCCCGTTCTTTCTTTTTTCAACAATTGGGAACAGCTTCTCTCCATCTGCTCTGTCCAGCCTGCTCATGATTTTGAAAAGCTCTAACAAGTGTCCCCTTAGCTATCTCTCTAACAAGAACAGCCCCAACATTTTCAACCCATCCTCATAATTGAAGTTTCTCATTCCTGGGAACCACTCTTGTAAAATACTTCTGCACTCTCTCCAATACATTCACATTTTTCCTCTAATGTGGTACTCGCAACTCTGCACAATTAATGTTGGAAACTGGAAAGGTTCTTGGAGAAGAAATAGAGCTAGGAATTAATGACTTTGTAGGTGTGTTTCTGAGATAAGCTGTGATGTTAATGTGACTTCCATAGTCAGATGTTAGTGTGCAATGAAGTTTGACCCTCTACAGCTCAGAGTGTGCTGCTCTGTAGCCTTGCTGTCGTATATAATATAATAATGAATAGTATTTATCAGCAACAAAGAAATCTGGCCTCAGCTTATCTCAAATTGGAAAACCCACATCAGAACCCAATTCAAAACTGTTGACATCACGAAGGTAACTCAAAGGTAGGTTTTTTTTAAAAGGAGCATACGTTTTGACTTGGCAGCTCTGTGATGTGCACGTGACCATTGCAGTTGGGTCAGTATAGAACTAAGTTAGATATGGTGAATCAGACATAAAAGATCTACAAAACAACCTCAATTATCCAAATGAGATGGGTGGGGAGTATTTTGTTCGGATAACTGAGAGTTCGGATAACGGATTGTTAGGATAATGGATAGCATTTTTACGGGACCTTGAGATCTTGTCAGATAATCCGAAAATTGAATAATTGATATTTGGATAATAGAGGTTGTTCTGCATTGCTACTTTAAGAGAAATGTTCTATTCAATGTTTTGTGGACAGCATTATTCTTTTCGTACAAGTATGGCTGTCACTTCTTAAGAACATCTTATATAATTCTCTTCTTCTATTTATGTTACAATGGAGATTGGAGAACCACTAAATGGAAATTCACTCTCTACATCTTTACCTCACAGTTTTTGCGTCATTGTTGCAATGTGTGCTTACTTTTAATTAGAGACAAGATTGCAACTGGTTCATTCGATAAAACCTGCAAATTATGGAGCTCTGAAACAGGCAAATGTTACCATACATTTCGTGGACATACAGCAGAAATTGTAAGTTTCTCTTTTTTTAGGTTTAAAGAGGGCACCTTGGTTTTATTGCTTTTTTTATTAAATGATAAAACTTCTTTTAAAAAATCATATTTTATAATTTTGTTGAATTTATTTAATTTATTTTCAAGAAAATTGCAGATGACATTTTGGGGCTTGGGGGTTACATGTGGTGGAGCTGAGTAAGATTCACTGACTTGTGTTTATTTACATGAGGGAGATGCAGTACCAATCAAATCAATTAGACCAAGATTATTACTTCAACGGCAGAGCTTCCTGATGGCCTACCTTTTCAAACTAGGCCTTCATTGTGATCTCATGAGACCTGTGATGTTCTTAGATTATTGTCTATTTGTCACAACATCTGCAGAGTTTGGAAAGAAAAAATCCAAATTGTTTGTGTAGCATTTCTAATCCATTCCCATATTATTTATTTTGCTATATATACATTTTCTATGCAGTAATAACATTGTTTTCCTTTGGGAACCTGAGCAACCTGAGTTGGTTTTTGAAAGTTAATTCAGTTCTATAACACTCCTAAAAATAATACTATAACTTCTAAACAAAAATTTAATAGTAAAAAGCTATTTAAAACCCAGTATAAATTGCCATACTGCAGCATACACATCCTCTTAGCCCTCTTCAGTTTCATATTCAATGACCCATGTGAGAAAATTATGCCCAGTTCAGTGTGTTTTCATTTTTGCTTAGTCTTCTGTAAGGGATCTTATCAAGTTCCTCTGTAGATCTACATTGTCAATATTCCTAGACCCTCCTGAACCATTATATTAATGACCTTCTTTAAAAAGTTTACTTAATGAAACAGATTGTATCCTTTATGAATCAATATTGTCTCTTTTTGGTTGAATCATGCTTGTCCAAGTGTTCAGTTACTCTTTTCCCAGGGATAGATTCAAAGGACTTCGCCACCTTGATATCAAGCTTATAGATCTGTAGTTACTTGATTCCAAATTCCCTCCCTTCTGCAGGAATGGATTAATATGTCAAATTTTCTAATCCAAATGTGTAATTATTGAATCTGCTGAGCTCTCGAAAATCTGGCCAATACATCTGCAATTTCCTTTCTTTTTAATATACTGAAGTTGAAAACTGGAGACATATGTGCCCTATATCTCATTAATTTCTGCATTCTTCAGTTTTAATTTTGTGTTGAATCCACCAAATTATTTTGTTTATATTTTTCTAGGATCCTTGTAGTTCTAGTGCTTTGTCGGTCATCCTAAATTGTAAAAACCGATGCAAAGTATTAATTTTAACATGACAGCCATTTCTTTAGATACACAAGCTCAATTATGAACAAAGATAATTAGAGGATTACTAATGCCTTTGGAAATAATATCTGCATATGAGATGCCATTTTAAGGATAGAGAAATGTTACCACACTGGACTTTTGAAAAGCTCTTCTTTTCAGTAATTATACCAAATAATGCAATTGATGATCCTTTAAAATCCAGGGTTTTAGAGCTCAGACTTAACAACTAATTGCAGTGTACATAACTTTATATAATCTCCATTCTATTCAAACCAGAAAAGAAAAAAAACATGTTAATCCCGAATCCCTTTGATGACAATATATATTATTTAAAAGGCACGTAAGGTTTATGAACCAGGCAACATACTGATGTACTAAGTTTGTTTTTGTGACAAATATATGGATCTTGCATCCATTGCATAGAATAGTAGACTTTATTCTGCCACTTTTGCCTGTCATTTGAATTCTGATAATAAGGGTTAAAACACTTCTTGCCAAGGAATGCATAAAGAAAACTGGAAGAAAGTGGAGTAATTAATGGGGAACCATTACATAACCAAAGATACCCTAAACCTGTATCTCTTCAAAATAGCAATTTGTACTCTTCTGCAGTTTAGTTCATAACAGCATCCAATTTCATGTCTTTAGCATGTATGTTCCAATTACTATTGTGCTTTCTTTGACATTGCAACACTGCAAGAATAATGATTTTAAACAAAGTAATGCTTGCTTAAAAGGAACATTTAGTAACTTAGTGGAGAAGTTCTAATGATGTTCAAAGATCCACGATTCTGATGTTTGTGAGTTGTGATGTTCTTTTATTTCTGTGATTGGAAATGGTAGTTAATTATACCAGGAGTGCTGTCAGAAACTACCATGGCAGTCGGCGCCATTTGAAAAATGCTTGATAAAAATGTGTGGTTTTTAATTGTCATGTAAAACTGTTGAGCATTTTTCTTTATAAAGGTTATTGTTTTTAATTACTTTTTTCAAAAATCTATTACAGGTGTGTTTATCATTTAATCCCCAAAGTACTCTAGTAGCAACAGGCAGTATGGATACGACAGCAAAGCTCTGGAACATCCAATCTGGAGAAGAGTCTGTTACACTAACAGTATGTATGATGAAAAATGCTACAAATGCTTTTTCGTTTCTTTCAATTGTGCACAGAATGTAAGTATCACTGGTTTGTGAAGTGGTGGGGGAATGTGGTGGTGGGTAGGTGAATTCACAGTACTGTGCAACATTGCTGTTTCCAGTGCCTTGGTTGATACTGGGAGACCTGTCTAGTAGTGTGCTAGACTATTTCAGAGTGTACTCAGGAGTCAGTGAATCTGGGGTCATATGTAGGCCAGACCAGGTGATCTAACGGCGGATTTTCTTTCCTTAAAGGACATTAGTGAACCAAATTTTTTAGGCCAATCAATTCTGTTTTTAGATTAGCTTGTAATTCAAATATCACCATTTGCCATGCTGTGACTCGAGCCCTTGACACCAGAGCGTTAGTCCGGGTATTCAGTGACAATACCACTACACTTCTACCTCCTCGTTTTGATTTGAGACAAACAGTGGTTCACATTTTGATTTGTCTCTTTTGCCCATACAAGTCATTCTCTATGGAGCATCTGACTTGCTAATATTAATTTGCCAAATTGTCATCTGCCATGTCATTAGTTATTGTAAATCAAGGCTTCAGCAATCTGTTCAACAAGACTCCACATGGTAGCAAGATTCGATCACATGGAATCCAGGGAGGACTAGTCATTTAGATACAAAATTAGCGTAAAGGTAGGCAACAGAAGGTGGTGGTGGAGAGTTTTTCAGAATGGAGGGCTGTGACCAGTGGTGTGTCACAAGGATTGGTGCTAGGTCCGCTGCTTTTTGTCATTTATATGAATAATTTGAATGTGAATATAGAAGGAATGGTTAATAAGTTTGTAGATGACACCAAAATTGGTAGTGTAGTGGACAGGAAAGAAGGTTATCTGAGAGTACAATGGGACTTTGATTAGGTGGGCTGATGGGTGTGGTGCTAGAAAAACACAGCAGGCCAGGCAGCATCCGAGGAGCAAGAGAATCGACATTTCGGGCATAAGCCCTTCTTCAGGAATCTGTAGAGGGAGGAGAGCTTCTTCAAGGTAGGCATCCTTGCAAAAGGATTCGCAGTAGGTTAAGATCAACTAGGAGAAAGTCAGGACTGCAGATGCTGGAGACCAGAGTTGAAAAGTGTGGTGCTGGAAAAACACAGCAGGCCAGGCAGCATCCGAAGAACAGGAGAATCGATGTTTCGGGTTATGCCCAGCACCACACTTTTCAACTCTGGTCTCCAGCATCTGCAGTCCTCACTTTCTCCTAGATGGGCTGATGAGCTCAGGATTGGCAGATGGAGTTTAATTTAGATAAGTGTTAGGTGCTGCATTTTGTAAGGCAAATCTGGGCAGGACTTATACACTTAAAGGTAGAGCCCTGAGGAGTGTTACTGAGCAAAGAGACCTTTGGGTGCAGGTTCACAGTTCCTTGAATGTGGAGTTGCAGGTTGACAGGGTAGTGAAAACGGTTGCTGCATTTTGGGAAAGCAAATCTTAGCAGGACTTATACACTTAATGGGAAGGTCCTCGGGGGTGTTGCTGAACAAAGAGACCTTGGAGTGCAGGTTCATAGCTCATTGAAAGTGGAGTCGCAGGTAGATAGGATAGTGAAAAAGGCATTTGGTATGCTTTCTTTTATTGGTCAGAGTATTGAGTAGAGGCTGAGGGGTGACCTTATAGAGGTTTACAAAATTATGAGGGGCATGGATAGGCTAAGTAGGCAAAGTCTTTTCCCTGGGGTCGGGGAGTCCAGAACTAGAGGGCATAGGTTGAGGGTGAGAGGGGAAAGATATAAAAGAGACCTAAGGGGCAACTTTTTCACACAGAGGGTGGTACAGGTATGGAATAAGCTGCCAGAGGATGTGGTGGAGGCTGGCACAATTGTAACATTTAAGAGGCATTTAGATGGGTATATAAATAGGAAGGGTTTGGAGGGATATGGGCTGGATGTTGGCAAGTGGGACTAGATTGGGTTGGGATATCTGGTCGGCATGGACAGGTTGGACCGAAGGGTCTATTTCCATGCTGTCCATGTCTATGACTCTATGTCTTGCTTTTATTGGTTAGTGCATTGACTATAGGGGTTGGGGTGTCATGTTGCGGCTGTACAGGACTTGACTGAGTGATGGACAGGATGTTGCTGGGAGTAGTGGGTTTGAGTTTTAAGGAGCATAGGACAGTGACCTTATAAAGGTCTTTAAAATCGTGAGGGTATAGATAAGGTGAGTATCCGGTGTCTTTTCCCTAGGCTGAGGGGGCAAGTTTTTAAGGTGAAAAGAGAAAGATTTTAAAAAGACATGGGGGGAAATTTTTGCACAGAAAGTGAATTGTGTGTGGAATGAATGTCCAGAGGAAGTGATTTTGGAATTTAAAAGACATTTAGATAATTACGTGAATAAGAAATGTTTGGAGGGATATGGACCAAACACAAGTAGCTGAGACTTGTTTAGTTTGGGATTATGGTCAGCATGGACTAGTTGGACTGAAGGGACTGTTTCTGTGCTGTCTGGCTCTATGCCTCTCTGACATTAGGCCATTTTTGGAATACTGCATTCTGTTCTGGTTGTCCTTCTATAGGAAGAATGTTGTTAAATTTGAAAGGGCACAGAAACTATTTACAAGGATGTTGCCAGGATTGGAGAGTTTGAGCTATAGGGACAGGCTGAATGAGATGGGACTGTTTTCCATGGACCATCGGTGACTAAACGGTGACCTTATGGAGGTTTATAAAATCTTGAAGGGCATGGATAGAATGATGTGGAGGAGCTGGTGTTGGACTAAGGTGGACAAAGTTAAAAATCACACAACACCAGGTTATAATCCAACAGGTTTATTTGGAAGCACTAGCTTTCAGAGTGCTGCTTCTTCATCAAGTGGTTGTATAGAGTCAATAGCCAAGCTCTTTTTTCACTGGGTAAGGGAATCCAAAACTACACGGCATAGGTTTAAGGTGAGAGGGAAAAGATTTAAAAGGGATCTAAGGGGCAACCTTTTCACACAGAGGGTGGTGCATGTATGGAATAAGCTGCCAGAGGAAGTGGTGGAGGCTGGTTCAACAACAACATATATAAGACATTTGGATGGGTACATGAATAGGAAGGGTTTAGAGGGTTTATGGACCAAACGCTTGCAAATGGGACTGGGTTAGATTGGGATGTCAGGTTGGTATGGGTGTGTTGGATTGAAGGGCCAAAACAGCCCCTGGATCTGTGCTGTACAACTCTATGGTTCTAAGATCTTTCCATGGATTGCCAACTTGCTATGGTGGAGAGGCTTGAGTGTTCCGTTGAATACTAGCTACCTGATGAAGGAGCAGCACTCTGAAAGCTAGTGCTTCCAAATAAACCTGTTGGACTACAACCTGGTGGTGTGTGATTTTTAACTTTAAACAAATTTAAGGCCTTTATACTTTTTGGGAGCAATGATTGTTTTTATCAACTTCAGTATTTTGCTGGATATTGGCCAAATTTAAATTAGTCTGATCTGTCTGGCTAAGTTTATTTTCAATGATGTCCAATATTGTGGTTCCCACTGGTTCACAATAATTATACTCCAGCCTTTTTTCTCTTTGATTATAAATTCTCACCAAGTAAGAATCTTCCTGTTTGATGGCAATAATTGTCCTAAATTACTACAAGCTCGATAGAAGTGATGGAAAATCAAAACATTAAGTGTGGGTTACTTCAACTTTCCCTTACTGATGTCTTGATTTATATATGCAAAAGAGTCATAATCCAAATTAAAATTTATGGATAATTTTGGCACTTCTTCTCAATTAACTAGATCCAACCTTTGGCTTATTGGTAGCTGTGTCACCACTGAGTGAAAATATTGATATTTCAAGCCCCATTCTAATTATTTAACAAATAGTCTACATTGGCACTCACTCCGGAGAAACTGCTGCACTGTTGTGTAGAGTTCTGGTTATCAATCAGTTGTTTCATGATTTTTAAGTGGTTTAAATCACCTCCAGATACCTGGTTCTGGACACTGGACTTATTTAGGGAATGTGAAATGAAGAGGCAGTAGACAGATGTTTCAGGGCAAAAGAATCTCTGCGTTTACTTAAAATAGAAAAGATAATTTTAATACAAGCAAATAGGTAATGTAATAAAACAAGGAAATTGACACAATCACTGCACAGAACAGTAGAACTCTAAATATACGAGTAACTAGATAACCGCTCTCAGAACACTATTCTACTGACACACAGGAAACAACAGGAGTTAATTTTAGAAACAAAAACAGACATTGCTGGAAAAGCTCAGCAGGGCCGGCAGCATCTATGAAGAGAACTCAAATTAATGTTTCGGGTCTGGTGACCCTTCCTCAGTTTTGTCTTCACAGATGCTGCAAGACGTGCTGAGCTTTTCCAGCAATTTTTGTTTTTGGTTCTGATTTATACAGCACCCATAGTTCTTTCAGTTTTTATTCATCGTTTAATTTCAGATTCTTTAATCAGAATTCCTACACTTGGGTCCCAATGCACTGTGTTCCCCTCCCTGCTAACTAGGTCGGAAGTTTGGGGTCTCAGGAATTTATATTTACCACTCAAAACTTGGTTTTGAAGTGTGCCCAGTTGCTGAGGTTCTTGCTGTCAGCTCCCTTGGTATGGAACCAGCCTGTGTCTGGAAGATCTTGTTCAGATAGCACTAGTTGGCATCTCCCTTCCAGGGTGTCCTTTGTTTTGATGATACTCTTGGTTCAGCTTCCCAATTAAGTTTCTTTGTTTGGCCTCTATATTCAGCTACTCTTGGTCTTGCTTTAGAAACTGTTTGTTGGTGGTGAAAGCCTGTTGGGAAGCTGTTTGTGTGGATGCTTGATGTTGAAAAAGACTCTCCTCCTCAGGTAAGATTGGGGATAGCAGTTATATTGGCTGTGTGCCCCCTTACCTTTCTTCATATTTGTAGTCATGATTTGGAGATCCCGGTGTTGGAATGGGGTGTACAAAGTTAAAAATCACACAACACCAGGTTATAGTCCAACAGGTTTAATTGGAAGCACACTAGCTTTCGGAGCGACGCTCCTTCATCAGGTGATAGTGGAGGGCTCGACCGTAACACAGAATTTATAGCAAAAATTTGCAGTGTGATGTAACTGAAATTATACATTGAAAAATTGATTGTCTGTTAAGCCTTTCATCTGTTAGAATACAGTGGTAGTTTCACTTCTTTCATGTGTAAATCACAAAACCTTTTTTTAAAATTTGCATTCTCGGGTAGGCTTTTAACAATGGTGATAGCCAGACAATATGTTGAAGGTGTTAGCCCCCTGTGTTCTCTGTCTATGACCTGATGTTTAGATTGATTCTAATCTAAAAAGTGAGATAAAAGAGTTTTACATAAATTCATTTTTGAGGTCAGAGTTCTACATGAATGTATGCAGTTCATTGTGGGAGGAAACCCACGCAGACATGGGGAGAA
>NC_057722.1:55264033-55279631 GCF_004010195.1 Chiloscyllium plagiosum | reverse complement strand
TGAAACTACCACTGTATTCTAACAGATGAAAGGCTTAACAGACAATCAATTTTTCGATGTATAATTTCAGTTACATCACACTGCAAATTTTTGCTATAAATTCTGTGTTACGATCGAGCCCTCCACTATCACTAATTAGAGTATTATCGCACAGAAGGCAGCCATTTTGGCGCATCATGCCTACACTATCAACTGATGAAGGAGTGTCGCTCTGAAAGCTAGTGTGCTTCCAATTAAACCTGTTGGACTATAACCTGGTGTTGTGTGATTTTTAACTTCATGTTTGTCACTTTCTTTTAGCTCTTGATTTTCTATCCTGAGGTTAATTGGCTTTCCGATGGTTAGAGTATGTGTCAATGGGTTTTGATCTAGGTTGAATGTCCAGTATCTCTGTACATCCCATTTTGTCTGCACTGAGTAGCCCGAGGTGTAAAAGCTGTCTCACTCTTGCATCTGTTGGTTTTGGTCGATTGTTCTTTTGGAGAGGAGGTATAAATTGGGATTCCAGGCTGAACAATAGTCTCAGAAAGCAATCTCCATTTCCAGGGTTATTGGTTGTGCATTTTCAAAATAGACAGGCAGGAGGCTGGAAGAACACAGTAAGCCAGGCAGCATCAGGAGGTGGAGAAGTCAACATTTCAGGTGTAACCCTTCTTCAGTCCCCGAAACATCGACTTCTCCACCTCCTGATGCTGCCTGGCTTGCTGTGTTCTTCCAACCTTCTGCCTGTCTACTTTGGATTCCAGCATCTGCAGTTTTTTTTGTCTCTAGCCAAGGTTATGTATTTCCTGCCGACTCATTCTAGCTCTCATTTACCTTTTAAAAGTTTTGAAAAGTCCAGGGTTTTGTCCAGAATTTTAGATATTGGGATTTTTGATTGATCCAAAAAATTGGTGCCATCATTTAAACCATGATGCTGTCTATCCTCAGATGGTGTTAATGGGTCCCTTTTTGTGTCATGGCTGATTATAGCTTTCAGTTAGAGATAAAATAAAACTGCAGATGCTGGAATCCAAAGAGTCAAACAGGAGATTGGAAGACAGCAACTCAGGCAGCATCAGGAGATGGAGAAGTCAACATTTTGGGTGTAACCCTTCTTCAGGAATGGAGGTCGGGTTAAGGGGAGCTGCAGATAAAGAGGGTTTGGGGGATGGTTTTGGATGGAGTGATGAGGTAGTGATAGCTGAACATAGAAAGTGGGTACAACCCAGGTCTGTTTCACCTGCCTCACCTCCAACCTACTTTACTGCTTCTAGTGTTCCCGATGTGGTCTTCTCTACATCGGTGAGACCAAACGGAAACTCAGGGCATGTTTTGCTGAGCGTCTCAGCTGGGCCCACAAGGGCCAGCCTGACCTCCCAGTCACTGCCCATTTTAATTCTCTTTCCCATTACCTCTTCGACATGTCTATCCTCAGTCTCCTCCATTGCCACAGTGAATCAGCAAATTGGTGAAATAACACCTTATCTTTGGCCTGGGCAGCCTACAGCCCAAACGAGTTCTCCAATTTCAAATAACCTCCCCTTCCACCCCCTGACTCCCTTTTCAGCCCCTCCTCCTCCCTTCCATTCCTCTGACCGACCCTTCCTTCCGGCTACGAACCGGATTCATTCCTCTCATCAACCAAACTGGTCATATTCACTGCCTGTGTTCACGTATCACTACCTCACCACACCCAAAACTCTCCAATACCCGTCTTTATCTGCAGCTCCTCCACCCCCACTCCAGTCCTGAAGAAGGGTTATACCCGAAACATTGACTTCTCCACTTCCTGATGCTGCCTGGATTGCTGTGTTCTTCCAGCTTGCTGCTTGTCTACTAATTATTGATGTCAACTAAGAATACTTTAAACATTATCTGATCATTTATCACATTACTGTTTGTTGGAACAAAAACAGAAGTTACTGGAAAAGCTCAGCAGATAGAGTCATAGAGTCATAGAGATGTACTCTCTAATTCTGGACTCCCCCACCCCAGGGAAAATACTTTGTCTATTTATCCTATCCATGCCCCTCATAATTTGTAAACCTCCATAAGGTCACCCCTCAGCTTCCGCCATTCCAGGGAAAACAGCCCTAGCCTATTCAGCCTCTCCCTATAGCTCAAATCCTCCAACCCTGGCAACATCCTTGTAAATCTTTTCTGAACCCTTTCAAATTTCACAGCATCCTTCCGATAGGAAAGAGACCAGAATTGCATGCAATATTCCAACCGTGGCCTAACCAATGTCCTGTACAGCCGCAACATGACCTTCCAACTCCTGTACTCAATACTCTGACCAATAAAGGATAGAATGCCAAACGCCTTCTTCACTATCCTATCTACCTGCGACTCCACTTTCAAGGAGCTATGAACCTGCACTCCAGGGGCTCTTTGTTTAGCAACACTCCCTAGGACCTTACCATTAAGTGTATAAGTCCTGCTAAGATTTGCTTTCCCAAAATGCAGCACCTCGCATTTATCTGAATTAAACTCCATCAGCTACTTGTCCATTGGCCCATTTGATCAAGATCCTGTTGTAATCTGAGGTAACCTTCTTCGCTGTCCACTACACCTCCAATTTTGGTGTCATCTGCAAACTTACTAACTGAACCTCTTATGCTCACATCCAAATCATTTACATAAATGACAAAAAGTAGTGGACCCTGCACCGATCCTTGTGGCACTCCACTGGTCACAGGCCTCCATCTGGCAGCATTTGTGAAGAGAAATGTTTCAGGTCTGGTGACCTTTCATCAGATCTTGGTTCTCAGGAAGGATCACTGGACCTGAAACATTAACTTTGATTTCTCTTCACAAATGCTGGCAGACCTGCTGAGCTTTTCCAACAATTTCTGTTTTTGTTTCTGATTTACAGCATCTGCAGTTCTTTCGGTCATTACTGTTTGTGGCACTTGCTGTCGTCAGATTAATTGCCATGTTGTCCACATAACAGTGACTTCACTTCAAAAATACAGGTTATTCTTTTCTGATGAACTTTTTTTTCTCTTTCAGGGGCATTCAGCTGAAATCATCTCTTTGTCATTTAATACAACAGGGGATAAGATTATCACAGGTTCCTTTGACCATACTGTTTCTGTGTGGGATGTGGGATCTGGCAGGTGCGTAAACTGCTTAATCAGAAACATCAGTCTGCACTTTTAATATTGTAAGTTTTGAACACCTTTACAGAATTTAAATAAAAATTCTTTATTTCTAATGTAACCTATAGTGTCTTATATTTTTGCACAAATTATGGAAAACATAATTTCAGCATAAGCCCTTAGTTTGTAACAGCACCCACATACCATCAATGCAAAAATAACTATTTATCTCTACTTTTCTCACGTACTGACCTTTCCATCCCCTTGTATTTTGTTTTGTCCCAATATTTCCATTCATTTAATATTGCATATCTTTTATTACATTTCAATCATCTTAGTGGCCTTGTTAGTCAAGGACAGTATAACGGTGGCTGAAAGAACTTTTGACGAGGACTTGTCAACTGAGGTAGTGTGGGCTGAGGTTAAAATCAGGAGAGGAGAGGTCACACTGCTTGGAGTTTTTTTTTAGGCCTCCGCAGAGTTCCAGGGAGGTGGAGGAGAGGATTGGCAAAATTATTCTGGGTAGGAGTGGAAGGAACAGTGTGGTCATTATGGGGTCTTTAACTTCCCCAACATTGACTGGAAATGCTATAACTCTAGTACGTCGGATGGATCAGTTTTTGTCCAACGTCTACAGGAAGGTTTTCTGACACATTATGTCGAAGGGCCAACAAGACGGGAGGCCACACTGGATCTGGTGCTTGGTAATGAATCAGGTCAGGTGTTTGATTTAGTTGTAGGTGAGCACTTTGGAGAGAGTGATTATAATTCAGTTACGTTTAGTTTAGTGATGGAAAGGGATAGGTACATGCCATAGGTCAAGAGTTATCGGTGTGGCAAGGGCAATTATAATGCGATTAGGCAAGAATTAGGATGCATAGAATGGGGGAGAAAAATGCAGGGGATGCAGAAAATGGAAATGTGGAGCTGGTTTAAGGAACAGATATTGCATGTCCTTGATAGGTATGTCCCTGTCAGGCAGGGAGGAAGTAATAAGGTAAGGGAACTGTGGTTTACTACAGAAATTGCACCTTTTGTTAAGCGGAAGAAGGAGGCTTATGTGTTGATGAGACAACATGGTTCAGATGAGGCAATGGCAGTTACAGATCAGCTAGGAAGGATTTAAAGAGAGAGTTAAGAAGAGCAAGGAGGGGACATGAGCAGTCTTTAGCAAATAAAATAAAGGAGAACCCTAAAGCTTTCTATAGGTATGTGAGGAATAAAAGGATGACTCGGGTAGGAATAGGGCCAGTCAAAGACAGAACTGGGAAGTTGAGTGTGGACCCTGTGGAGATTGGAGGGGTGCTAAACGAACATTTCTCATTGGTTTTCACTCAGGAAAAGGAGAATATTGTAGAGGAGAAGAATGAGGTACGAGATATTAGACTAGAAAGGATCGAGGTTAGTTACGAAGAGGTGTTATGAATTCTACAAGGAGTGAAAAGTGAGAACAAGTCCTCTGGGCCAGATGGGATTTATCCGCGGATTCTCTAGGAAGCTAGGGAGGAGATAGCAAAGCCTTTGGCTTTGATCTTTGAGTCGTCATTGTCTACAGGTTTAGTACCAGTGGACTGGAGGATTGCAAATGTTGTGCCCTTGTTCAAGAAGGGCATTAGAGATGACCCAGGTAATTATAGCCCAGTGAGCCTTACTTCTGTTGTAGGAAAGGTTTGGAAAGGATAATAAGAGATAAGATTTATAATCATCTAGCAAGCAACAATTTGATTTTAGATAGTCAACATGGTTTCATCAAGGGCAGGTTGTGTCTCACAAACCTCATTGAGTTTTTTGAGAAGGTGACGAAGGATGTAGATGAGGGTAGGACTGTTGAGGTGGTATACATGACTTCAATAAAGCCTTTGATAAGGTTCCACATAGTAGGTTGTTGGAGAAAATTCAGAGGCATGGAATTGAGGGTGATTTAGCAGTTTGGATTAGAAATTGGCTTTCTGAAAGAAGGCAACGAGTGGTGGTTGATGGAAAATATTCAGCCTGGAGTCCGGTCACTGGTGGTGTGCCACAACGGTCTGTTCTGGGACCACTGCTGTTTGTCATTTTTATAAATGACTTAGATGCAGGCATAGGTGGATGGATTACTAAATTTGTAGATGACACTAAAGTTGGTGGAGTAGTGGACAGTTTGGAAGAACGTTACAGGTTATAGGGGGACTTGGATAAACTGCAGAATTGTGCTGAGAGGTGGCAAATGGAGTTCAATGCAGCTAAATGTGAGGTGATTCACTTTGTGAAGAATAACAGAAAGGCGGAATACCTGCTGTTTGTCATTTTTATAAATGACTTAGATGCAGGCATAGGTGGATGGATTACTAAATTTGTAGATGACACTAAAGTTGGTGGAGTAGTGGACAGTTTGGAAGAATGTTACAGGTTATAGGGGACTTGGATAAACTGCAGAATTGGGCTGAGAGGTGGCAAATGGAGTTCAATGCAGCTAAATGTGAGGTGATTGACTTTGTGAAGAATAACAGAAAGGCGGAGTACTGGGTCAATGGAAAGATTCTTGGTAGTGTGGATGTCCAGAGTGATCATGGATCCATGTACATAGATCCCTGAAAGTTGCCACCCAGGTTGATAGTGCTGTTAAGAAGGGATATGGTGTGTTAGGTTTAACTGGTAGAGGGATTGAGTTCCGGAGCTGCAATATCATGCTGCTACAAAACGCTAATGCAGCTGCACTTGGAAAATTGTGTACAGTTCTGGTCGCCATATTTCGGGAAGGATGTGGAAGCAATGGAAAAGGTGCAGAGGAGATTTACCAGGAAGAAGAAGGCGAAGAGGGGATTTGATAGAGACATAAAAGATGATCAGAGGATTAGATAGGGTAGACAGTGAAAGTCTTTTTCCTAGGATGATGACGTCAGCTTGTACGAGGTGATAGATTTAAGACAGATGTCAGAGGCAGATTCTTTACTCAGAGAGTGGTAAGGGTGTGGAATGCCCTACCTGCCAATGTAGTTAACTCAGCCACATTAGGGAGATTTAAACAATCCTAGGATAAGCACATGGATGATGATGGGATAGTGTAGGGGGACGGACTTAAATTAGTTCACAGGTCGGCGCAACATTGAGGGCCATAGGACCTGTTCTGCACTGTATTGTTCTATGTTCTATGTTCTACGTTTTATCTTCTGAAAAGAAGAGACACAAATATCATTCATTATATTTCCTTGTACATAAAAAAATTAGTTAAGTATAACAAATATTTTAAAAATTAATTCCTTTTAGAAATCCATACTGATTGACCCTGTTTAGCACATGCCTTTCTAAGTGTTCACTAACTGCTTCATGTATTATAGCCCAGAATAATAGTAACTTAAAATTATTTGGCCGATAATTTATTTGTTTATTCGTTTTTCTATTCTTCCTTTTCTGCAACAGGAGTTTAACACTTGTTCACGTTGGATCAATATAGAAAGTATTAACTATCTGTTTTTAATTCTCTGATCTTTTAGGAGAATGCACACTCTGATCGGACATCGAGGTGAGATCAGCAGTGCACAGTTTAATTGGGATTGTACACTCATTGCTACTGGATCAATGGACAAAACCTGCACAGTAAGATACTCACTAAATGATCCTCACAGCTTTATGAAGGAAATGACACTGGTTTCAGACTGTGGATCTGAATTTAATTTTCAATTAAAAAGTTTGTCTCATTTTTAAAATTAATATAATGAAATTGAAAATAAATCGCATAGCTATCTGATTTTGCCAACTGCAACTTGCCATCACTGGCTAGTTTCCTCCATTGTCTATAATTTACCATTTCCTACACCAATTATTGGAAACCAGGCATTTCTTCTATTAAATATTGGAAAGTTTGCAGCTCTATTCTTTGTTCCTCAGCATCAACTCAGTTTCTTTAGCCACTAATTTACTAATTGCTCCTCTTTATTTTCTGAGGTTATAACTGACAATTCACAACCTCAATATTCTATTTGACCCTGAGCTGAACTTCCGACTCCAATAGCAAGTCTTACTTTGTAGTATTATTCCTTCTTCTGATCGTTTTCTGCTCAAGCCGGTATTCAGGCCTTGTTTAAGCCCACCTTTGACAGTTCTAATCTTTTTCTGGCTAGTCTCCCATCTCTGTAAATTTGATGTCATCTACATCTTTGTTGCCAATATCAGGGTCTCACACCAAATCCCATTCAGTCATCACTCATCATCCCTGTTCTTGCTGAGATATATGGTTTCCATTCCAACAATGTCTCATCTTTAAAAATCTCATCTTTGTATTTAAATTCCTCAATGACCTTGCCTGTTCTTACTTTTGTAATCTCTTCTAGTCTTACAATCTTCTGATTATTCCTGCAAATCCTGCATATCCTCAATTTTTACCTTTTCCCCATTAGTCATTGTTACTTCAGTTAAGCTCAGGAATTCCCCTCCCAACTCTTTCCACTTGATTATTCCATTAGGTCTATTCCGTTAGGTCATTGCATTGAATCTATGTCTTTGACCAGTCTTTAAGTCACTTGTCTGGGTAACCATTTTTGTGCCTCTCTGTTAAATTTAATTTGGTAACAATCCTTTGATGGGCTTTGGGAAGGTTTTACTACATTAATGCTGCTTTATAAAAACAAGTTTCGGTTGTTAAAGGTATTTCCTATCATTTAATTTCTGCCATTTTATTTGATTAATAATTTCTCTTAAACCATAAGTGTTAGAAACTACAGGTTAAGTATGGCAGTTATTGGCATAGCAGATCCCTGCCAATTTGCTGTATCATATGGAGACTAAGAATAGGTTCATATCCGCAGTTTTCTCTTATGGTGACACCTGACATTGATCAGAGTGTTGTACATGGGATTAGCAAGAATAAACAAGAAGTTTTCATGCAGACTCTTGTACATCTTCCAGCAGTATTGCTGGAACCTAGAGTGTAGGTTGCTAGTTTTCTGAGAGAATGGTGTGTATCAAATGAAAACCAAGGATAAGAAAAGTGTAAATTCTGAACCCTGCATCATAATGTTACTATGGTCCTATGTTTTTGCATTATCATGAAGTGATTTTTGATGGTAGTCAGGGAAAGAAGAAATTGTCCCATATATCATAATATAGAACTGTTAGAGGTAGAAATTGGATCTTGTTCTGTTTTCCAAAAGTAAGGTGATTGCCATGAGTCCTAATTTAGGCATCCATTTGCCTTCCTTGCAGTTCACCTGAAATAATACTGATCAGAAATTTGATTGAACCATTTGTCATGTGGTAAGAGTGGCTACTGAAAAGGCATTAGACCTTTGAATGTGCTATTGAAGGGTCTAGCAAAGGCTTCTTTTCCTGAAATGAACTGACCTGACTGGCCCTGCTCCAGTCATGTTTCTTGGCGTGGAAATGGTACAGTTAATGATGACCCACTCCACCATATCTTCTGAAATTTCAGTTTCAAGCCATTTTATGTACCTGCTGGTGCATTAGCAAAACCTTTAAGCAGATTAACTGCCTGCTCCATCAGTTGAAGTGCAGAACAAGAAATTTTGTATTTCTTTCATTAAACAAGCATTCAGCAATTAATTAATTTGATTCATGACTGCTGATTATTCTCTAGCTTTGGGATGCTGTCAGTGGAAAATGTGTGGCAACATTGTCTGGACATGAAGATGAAGTACTGGATGTTTGCTTTGATTACACAGGGCAGCTTATAGCGACTGCATCAGCTGATGGTAGGTACACTAATAGTTGGATTCATAAAAAAGGAATAAGTGTGTTCATTATACTTATTTTGTGTGTTGGTGTGTCATGCCCCTTTTTCAGTGGAATATAATCACTTAGACTGCGTAACGAATTTTATAAGGTAGAATGCAGAAGATGATGTGATATATTTGATATCGGACTATAATGTAAAAGCCCATCCTGCTTTTCTGAGGAAAAGCTGCATTGTGGACGTCAGCTTGCATTGCTCACTTGTAGCCCTCCATTGCCTAAAGCACACTCAATTACATTCCCTCTGTTCTCTTGAACACGAGTTGGCACTATCTTGACTCTACAACATAACCAACAAGTGATGTCAGGATTCCAATTTTAGATAAAGCCATCCTGGTTATGCCTACATGTTCACTCTTGAGAAAAGAGTATGTGAGTACGCAGCAGCGTTATTGAAAGGGCCAGGCACCTTGATTGAAAAAAATATTCCAAAAATGTAGTTTCATTGCAAAGTATCTGAAAGTACTCTAGTGTTTTTTAGGGGTGCTTGCGTGAATTTTTCATTGAGTATTGCTGCAACCTTAGTGATGTCGGAAGATTAGGTTGTCTGTCCACATAAAAGTATGGGAGCAGTTGTGACAATGCCTTTGAACTTGCAGCATGACAAAGAATGCATGGAACAGAAATTTGGATGAGGGCAAACTCAAGTTTATTATTGAGGAGAAAGTGAGGTCTGCAGATGCTGGAGATCAGAGCTGAAAATGTATTGCTGGAAAAGCGCAGCAGGTCAGGCAGCATCCAGGGAACAGGAGAATCAACGTTTCGGGCATAAGCCCTTCATTTCCTGAAGAAGGGCTTATGCCCGAAACGTCGATTCTCCTGTTCCCTGGATGCTGCCTGACCTGCTGCACTTTTCCAGCAACACATTTTCAGCTCAAGTTTATTATTGGTTTCTGATGTAATCCCTATCTGTTTCTAAAAGCCATTTGAAGCCTGGGAGCAGCTAATACTTTGACTTAATCTTTGGTAGATAATTATGAATTTTGTCATAATCTAATTTGCAATTAATAATAAGAAATATTCTTGCTTTTATTGCATTTGTTTTTATACATTTATGCTATTTGTCCAGAGAATTCATAAAGCTAAATATGTACACTCTTTACTTGAAGGTACTGCGAGAGTTTATAGTGCAGCAAGTCGCAAATGTATAGTGAAGCTAGAAGGTCATGAAGGAGAAATCTCCAAGGTAAGTTTAAGAAAACTGGCTGAAGAATTATTCCATAAAAGATAAGATTATAAGTGTAACTTGTCTTGTGCCCAAAACTGGCAGAGCAATTGCTTCAAATATTGGCTCATAAAGGCAAATTTACCTTCAGGCTTCATGTTGCTCATGTCTGCAAATGGAGTGATGCTTAAATTCATCCATTGGAAATATGGATAAGCTTTTACACAGAGCTAACGATTCAGTCTAGTCTTGGGGTGCGCTCAGACGCAGCAATAAACCAGAAGCTTTTTGGTGGGCCACAGAAGTGCATTCCTGTTTCTCCAAATTGTTGACTCTCCTCCACTGGTTTCTTGAGGATGGAAGATTGGGCCACTTAATTTCATACAATGATGCAGGCAGGCATGGGATGCAGGGAGGAATACATCTGCTGGAGAATAAAAGAAACCCTGATAGGAAGTTGCTGAGGAGATCAGCAGCAGGAGGGTGCTGCCATGCTCTGGATAAAGTGCCAAAAGAGGTTTAATTACCTGAACGAAGCAGGAATGGTGAGTGCCAACACTCAAGTATGCCCTGATCTACATCTTCTCACAATCCCTCTTATTCTGCTTTCAAGTCAACTTCAGCACATCACTCTTTGTATTAACATATTTTGTATGCACAGCCTGCCCTCCCTACTGAGACACTTCCTGCATCCACATATGACCATGCACCATAGCTACTAATCATCATTTTAATATAGTATTATGTATATCTCTCAAAGTGATCTGCCACAAATGTTGTCTATCCACCTTCTCAAAAATTTCACATGCTTATAGGTCTCTTCTTTCTTGCCATAGAAGAGAGCGCAGAAACCAGAGAAAAGCAGATAAATGGAAATGGCTGTCCAGTCATCTCCATAATGACAACTATGGAGGAACAGGTGCTGAAGACAAGCCAAAATTTGGAATGACTAACACTAGAAATGGGATCTCCCATTTAACCAGTGTTAAAATTGAATAACAACCACATAGCATGCAACACCTACTCAATGTGACTTTATATCAGAAGCCATTGAAATGTGATGTGTGCAATTATTAATTATCACCCTCTTACCTCTGACAATACAATTATGTTCTTTACCTTCCATGGCCGTTCAGCGTCCCATAAAAGGTGGTACTTGAAGAGGGTGAAGAATCCTCGGAGATATTCACTCAGGCTGAGGATTGAAACTTTGCACACTGCTCACCAGCTCATACACACATTTCAGTGGAAGCACAAGACATTTCGTTAGCAATATATCCTTTAAGCATATAGCCAAACCAGACATTCCCATGAAGGCCGAGAACAAGTCAGTCCTTTTAAGTTACCACATGTACACAGTCGGACAAAAATATTATTAGGACCTTAGCTTTATAGACAGTGTACAACAAAAAAAGGGGAGTGTTGATTGCTGGGAGCTCACAGGGTATCTCACACATCACAAGTGAGCAGGAGCAGGTGGTAAAAACAAGGTTAATGAGGATTCCAATTGGAAGGCACAGGATGCTCAAGTTCTATTCTGTGAATGCAAAGGCTAAACCATGGCACTGTTGGTGGAGAGGAAATCTCTGGAGCAACATTGAGACAGTAGTGAGGTTTTGACAAAGTGTCTAGCTGTAGTAGGCAAGATTGGAGACGTATTGGAAGAGTCTGTCTTTAGTATGAATGTCCTGGTGTTTGTACTGATATCTACATGCATGGAAAGATTGATAGCTTTCATGGAGGATCAATCCAACATTCTGCCAAATGTATGCTGGTCAGTGGACTCCACATTTAATTTGTCACATTAATCAGGGTTGATGAAGACTTAAACTTGCCTATTCAACAAAATGCTCACCAGTTCTTTGTTAGAGGAAAGGTGAAAGAGGTCTATGGGAGGAAAAATAAAGGGAGTAACATTAACGTGGGAACTTTGCTCAATTGCTGCCTAACATTGCTCATTTTAACTGTTACATACTGACTCCTACACTCCTATGGCTGACCCTGCAAATCCAAGGCTGGATGTAGTTAGAAATTGTTGGCAGGGCTCCATAGCTAATGGGACATCAACCATGAGCATTGATCAGTCACAGCAAGGAAATGAGAGAGCCTGGCTCGACCTCTACTGAAGTCATGCGTACAACACCACATGCAATAGTTGAGAAAGGAATAATAGGGATTGTAGTTTCACAGGTATATTTACATTAGTGTTTAACATAATGCTAATACATCAATTTTCTGCTCATTTTGATTAGTTCACTTCCCCAAATTGCTCATTTTCTCACACTGATTAGAACAAACTCTGTCTTGTGAAGAGTTAAAGATGAGCAATGGGTAATTTTGAATGGGACTAATTGTTGATTGTGGAACTGCTTTGCACAAGAGGTGGGAGGTGGCGAAATGGGTTCAGAGTGGAGTATGAAGGTGGCTGGAATGCTTTGATTGCAATAGTCCCGTAGAGCTAGACAGTATGGCAAATGCAAGCATCCCACTTATTCTGGCTGGAAAGAGCAGTTGAGAATTTTGTATAGGTCCTGTCAAACATTGATCATCACCATATTGTGAGACTGAAAATATAACATGCAGATTTCTGCAAGGAGACAGAGGCAAGAAAGAAGTGAAATGTGGTGGTGACTTTGGCAGGCCCTAGTTTTGCATGACCTTCTGATCCACTTAACTGGAGATTTTGTTCTAGGAGACTGCAAATGTCTATGATCACCTGAAAGAAAACTCTGATTCTCCTGAGGCACCGCTGCTCAATCAATCGTTGGGTTGCTGCTGGCTTCTCAGTCTTTCCACAACATTAAAGTTAAAAATCACACTACACCAGATTATAGTCCAACACGTTTAATTAGAAGCACTAGCTTTCAGAGCGCCGCTCCTTCATCAGGTTGTTGTGGAGGACACAATTGTAAGATACAGAATTTATAGCAAATGTTTACACTGTGATGTAACTGAAATTATGCATTGAAAAATACCTTGATTGTTTGTTGAGTCTTTTATCTGTGCGAATACCATGATAGTTTCACTTCTTTCATGTGTAAATCACAAACATTTTTTTTAAAAGTTACATTCTCAGGTTAACTGTAACAATTAGTGTTAGTCAGACAATATGTTGAAGGCTAACACCAATTGTTACAGTTAACCTGAGAATGTAACTTCTAAAAAAAATGTTTTGTGATTTACACATGAAAGAAGTGAAACTATCATGATATTCGCACAGATGAAAGACTCAACAAACAATCAAGGTATTTTTCAATGTATAATTTCAGTTACATCACACTGTAAACTTTTGCTATAAATTCTGTGTCTTACAATAGTGTCCTCCACAACCACCTGATGAAGGAGCGACGCTCCGAAAGCTAGTGCTTCCAATTAAACCTTTTGGATTATAACCTGGTGTTGTGTGATTTTTAACTTTGTACACCCCAGTCCAACACTGGCATCTCCAAATCATTTCCACAACATAATATCAATACTGTTAACCATACATAACCCACTTATCTTTTACATTAAAATTCTCCCCGTTGTCTCATTTACAATACTAAAAAAAACAAGATTATTTATGAAACAGCAGCAATTAATTAATAGTGATGAAAAAATGTCATGAAGTGGGATAACAATGAAAACAATGCTTATAGGTGTTGCATTGTATGACTATTAATTATAACTTTTCTCATTCTTGCAGTCATGTGTGTATCAGTGTCATAGGTTGGTGACACAAGTAAAGATATTACGGCCAGTGACGTAGGATAATGATTTAAGTTAACACCATTATCCTCAAGATAACTGTTTCCCATATGTTGTTTGTTCAATATTTCTGCACAATTGCCTTGAAGCTTTAGAGCTGTTTAACCTTGAAATGTTTGAAGTAGTTCTTAATCCCGTGTAAATCTTTATTTCAGCATTAATAAATGAGTGTAAATGCCACGACTGAGTAATGGTGACGTTTACATTTTTTTATCTCTCTTCAAAATCCCGGGGAAGATTTTCTTTCAATTTATTACAATTCTTTGAAGAGGTAACATGCAGTATAGATAAAGGGGATCCAGTATATGTAATATATTTTGATTTCTAAATAGTGTTTGACAAGGTAGTACACACAGATTAATATATGAATCGTGATAGTTTGGCAAAGGAGGAGGTGTAACAAGACCTGCATGTCCTTGTACACCCATCATACATGCAGCTGCTGGTGAAGAAGGAAACTGGTATGTTGGTCTTCAAAGTGAGAGGATTTGTGTACAGGAGCAGGAGCTGCAATTGTCCAGAACTTTGGTGAAACCAAACCTGGAGTGTTTTGTGCAGTTTTGGTCTCCTTATCTGAGGAAGGGTGTTCTGGCTATGGAGGGAATGCAAAAAAAGGTTAACCGGACTGATTCATGAAACGGCAGGACTGACCTATGAAGAAGGATGTATTTGTTCGGACTACATTCACTGGAGTTTAGAAGATTGAAGGGGTATCTCATAGAAGACTTTAGTAGGACTAGACAGGTGAAATGCAAGGATTTACCCAATGACTATGGGGACCAGAATTAGATGTCACAGTTTAAGGCAATGGGATAGACCATCTAGAACTGACATGAGGAGAACCTATCGGAAGGATGTTGTGAAACTTGAAAGGGTTCAGAAAAGATTTACAAGGATGTTGCCAGGGTTGGAGGATTTGAGCTACATTGAGAAGTTGAATAGGCTGGGGCTGTTTTCCCTAGAGTGTCGGAGGCTGAGGGATGACCTTAAAGAAGTTTATAAAATCATGAGGGGCATGGATAGGGTAAAGAGACAAGGTCTTTCCATGGGGTGGGGGAGTCCAGAACTACAGGGCATAGGTTTAGGGTGAGAGGGGAAAGATATAAAAGAGAGCTAAGAGGCAACTTTTCCATACAGAGGGAGATTCATGTAAGGAGTGAGCTGCCAGAGGAAGATGTACAGCACGGAAACAGACCTTTCCATCCACCTCATCCATGTCAACCAAATATCCCAACACAATCTAGTCCCACCTGCCAGCACCTGGCCCATATCCCTCCAAATCCTTCCTATTCATGTACCCATCCAGATGCCTTTTAAATGTTGCAATTGTACCAGCCTCCACCACATCCTCTGGCAGCTCATTCCATACGTGTACCACCCTCTGAGTGAAAAAGCTGCCTGTTAGGTCTCTTTTATATCCTTCCCCTCTCACCCTAAACCTGTGCCCTCTAATTCTGGACTCCCCCACACCAGGGAATAGACTTTGTCCTTCATGATTTTATAAACCTCTATAAGGTCACCCCTCACCCTCCGATGCTCCAGGGAAAACAGCCCCAGGTTATTCAACCTCTCCCTATAGCTCAAATCCTCCAATCCTGGCAACATCCTTGTAAATCTTTTCTGAACCCTTTCAAGTTTCACAACATCTTTCCGATAGGAAGGAGACCAGAATTGCACGCAATATTCCAACAGTGGGTAAAAACAAGGACTGCAGATGCTGGAAACCAGAATCTAGATTAGAGTGGTGCTGGAAAAGCAGAGCTGTTCAGGCAGCATCCGAGGAGCAGTCAAATCGATGTTTTGGGCAAAAGCCCTTCATCAGGAATACAGGCAGAGAGCCTGAAGGGTGGAGAGATAAGTGAGAGGAGGGTGGGGG
>NC_057722.1:55250932-55263347 GCF_004010195.1 Chiloscyllium plagiosum | reverse complement strand
TGAGGTAACCCTCTTTGCTGTCCACTACACCTCCAATTTTGGTGTCATCTGCAAACTTACTAACTGTACCTCTTATGCTCGCATCCAAATCATTTATGTAAATGACAAAAAGTAGTGGACCCTGCACCGATCCTTGTGGCACTCCTCTGGTCACAGGCCTCCAGTCTGAGAAACAACCTTCCACCACAACCCTCTGTCTTCTACCTTTTGAGCCAGTTCTATATCCAAATGACTTGTTCTCCCTGTATTCCATGAGATCTAACCTTGCTCACCAGTTTCCAATGGGTTGCCTTGTCAAATGCCTTACTGAAGTCCATATAGATCACATTTACTGCTCTGTCCTCATCAATCTTCTTTGTTACTTCATCAAAGAACTCAATCAAGTTTGTGAGACATGATTTCCCACACATTAAGCCATGTTGACTATTCCTAACCACTCCTTGCCTTTCCAAATACATGTACCTCCTGTCCCTCAGGATTCCCTCCAAAAACATGCCCACCACCGACATCAGGCTCACTGGTCTATAGTTCCCTGGCTTGTCCTTACTACCTTTCTTAAACAGTGTCCTGAAAGATCAAATGTGCTGCTCTATTTTCTATGTTTCTATAAAAGCTCATAGGTTTGGGGTAATACATTAACATGGACAAAGTTTGGATGAAGGTTTGTTTTGTCTCAGGGTAGTGAATCTGTGGAATTCTTTCCCACAGAGGGATGTGGAGGTTGGATTGTTAAGTATACTCAAAACTAATAGAGACAGATTTTTAATCAGTAAGGGAATCAAGGATTATGGGATTAAGCAGCGCTCTTTCTAATTTTCTCCCCAGCTGCATGACAGGACTTTCAGAACCTAAAGTCAATGTCATGATCCATGTGGAACCTTGAAGTAAGCACGTGCTCAGTTTAGGGGGAACATGGGGGGTAAGGCAGGGAATATGTGGCATACACAGCAACACTTGTTGCTTGGAAAAAAAACAGCTCCAAGAAATCCACTTTGAGTCTTCACAAACCGAGCCAAGCAGGAATGATTAAAAAAATGTGATTGAGTTGATGACATTTGTATTTTAACTGTAAAAATACCATTGTTAATCTAGAGTCTTTTTGACAATGTTAGTACTTGCAGTCACATGGATGCAATATTGTTCTAACGTTGCAGTGCTTTTGTCAGATTTGTTTCAATCCTCAGGGCAGTCGCATTCTTACAGGCAGTTCTGATAAGACATCCAGGCTCTGGGATCCTCGCACAGGCCAGTGCCTTCAGGTGTTAGAAGGTCATACTGATGAAATTTTCTCATGTGCTTTTAACTATGAAGGGAATGCCATCATCACAGGTATTATATGAAATGATAATTGAATAATATTAATGTTAATTTCTTTGCCGTCATGATAATAAAAGCAAATTTAATAGTAACTTTCAAAAGGAAAGTGAATATATACTTAGAAAGAAAACCTTGCAAGCTATGGGATCAGATCAGGGAAGTAAATTGATAGTTGTTTCAAAACGTTAGCCCAGGCACAATGGGCTGAATGGCCTCTATATGCTGGATGATTCCAAGAATGTTTTTTTTTCTGCTCCTTCCTATGCCCCAACAAGATTCTTTCCTAATTAATGGTGCAGGAAAGTTTGAACTGTACGTCTTTATTGATCCACTAATACGTCCTACGTTTCAAAAGTGACTACATGTCAAAAGTATTTCATTAGTTTTGAGGTATCTCGTTGTCATGAAAGGTGTTGAAGAAATGCAGGTTTTTTATTTTCTTTTTTACCTGAACTTGATCAGTAATGGAAAGACAGGCCCTTTACATTGAGCCAGTTGAGTCAAGCAAACGAATCAATTCTCTATTAGATTGCATCCTTCAAATCACCACCTAATATGTATAAAATATATATTTTAAATATTGTATCTCATTTGGTGTAAATTTGGTTTTTATTGTTCTTGATTCAGGGTCACCAGCCTGGTCTGTGAGCTGAATAGACCAGTGTTCACTGACAGTATTCAACTTGTGTATAAGATTAATTAGTACAAGTTCAAAAAATAAATAATTTATTTAAGAATACATTTGATTTCCACTATTAATTCTTAAATGTTTTTTAAATCATTTGGCTTTTTTGCTGGAGGAAAAATGATTTTATTCTTTTTGTTGTAATACAGGAAGCAAGGATAACACTTGCAGAATATGGCGGTGAATGAAGATGGAGTTATGACAACTAACTTCGTAAATTCACACTGATAAACATCGAAGAATGCTGTTATGTTGTTCTAAAGTAGAGTCTATACTATTTCAGACATTCATCGTCTCAAAGGACTTATAAAAATATCAAAGCAACATGTTCAGTTTCTTTGTTATGTACAATATTATTGCAAAGTAGTACCAAATAAGATACGTCAGCTCATCAGAGAATCATCTTTGATAAAGTATGAGCTGCACTTCTAACTGCAACAAAGCTCTAAAACCACAACAATTTGTTTTTTTTTTCCTTTTTACCAAGGTTCGTTAGAATTTGAAGCTTTAATGTGGTTAATACATGTTTTAACAGTTCTGAAATTTGCAAATATTAAAAAACTATATTTGATAGTGTTTGATCATTATGAGTTATTGCAAATAAATTCAATACTTTTATAAAGTACCACAATTACTCTGAAGTATTATGCCTTAGTAGCTAACCATCCAAACCTCCTTCAATTTGTTTACAAAATAAAAATATAACTAGGAGTTCTTCATTTAGATGTCATGCTGTCTTCTTTAATCCTACCCACAATGATATCCAAAGCTAATTAGAAAACAGTTATGACCGACATTCAATGTTTATGAATGCATGCTCCAGCAGGGAATCTCGCTTACCAGCTATTTAAGTAACAAATCACAGGCTTTTCCTAGTCTTAAAATTAAGAAGTGGAAAATCACAAGGAACTCATTCACAGCTTCTTTTCATGTATAGTCACCAACTGAGGGCCAATTTTAAGAGTGTGCATTTGTTCTGCATTGTAAAAGCACAATGGTTGCATGTGATAGGTTGAAGATGAACTTTATTGGTCCTTCCCACATTCATAGTAATGTTGTCATCGAAAACAAACATTGATATTTTTATTGCTGCACATTAAATTTTCAATATGTAGAAATGCACACAGTTTATTTTCTTGTTTACTTCATAGAATGGGAAACTTAATCACAGTTGTACAGGGAGGCAGACTTGGAACTACTTGATCCAGAATCCACTACATTATCTTTGGCAACTGCAAAGGAACTCTTGCTACATTTTAATGTTTGTAATATTTTTCTACATCACAACGAATTGTTCCAATAAAAAAAACACTCTTACCTCTACTGGAAGTTGGCTGAACTGCATCAGGAAGCAAAAGATTGATTGAAGCCTTTTCCTGAGCATCAGTGACCTTTTCAGACTAAATGTTCTTCTGTGACACACTCACTAATTCAATTAATTGTTCGAAAAACTTTTTGAAAAGAGTCATCGCTCAGTTGGTTGCTAGCTCTCTTGCTTCTGAGTCACAATATTCTGGAATGAAGTCCCATTCCAGAAACTTGAGCTCAAAAATCTAGTTTGGCAGACTAATGCAGTGTTGACAGAATGCTGCATTGTCAAAGATGCCATCTTTTGGATACAGTTAAAAATCACACAACACCAGGTTATAGTCCAACAGGTTTATTTGGAAACACTAGCTTTCGGAATGCTGCTCCTTCATCAGGAGGTTGTGGAGCATAAGATCATAAGACATGGAATTTATGGCAAAAGATTAGTGTCATGCAATTAAAATACAAGGTTGAACAAGTCACTTTAAGTTGCTTTAACTTAAAAGAAGTTCTGGGATTTACATATTAATGAACCGAAACCTGTAACCCATTCTAAAAGATGAAAGACAACAGCAATCCAGGTTTGTTCAATCTTTCATTTCAGAGGCATGACACTGTAATCTTTTGCTATAAATTCTGTCTTATGATCTTATGCTCCACAATCACCCGATGAAGGATCAGCACTCGGAAAGCAAGTGCTTTCAAACAAACCTGTTGGACTATAACCTGGTGTTGTGTGATTTTTAACTTTGTCCACCCCAGTCCAACACCAACTCCTCGACATCATCTTTTGAATACGACATTAAGCTGAGGCTTTGCCTCCCTCTCAGGTACATGTAAAAGATCCTGTGGCACTATTGCAAAGAAAAGCAGGAGACTAACCTTGGGTATTCTGATGAATATTTATCACTCAGTCAACATCGTCTCAGATAAAATTACCTGAGCATTACATTGCTGTTTGTAGGAGCTTGCTATGCTGAGAAGTTGGCTGCATACTGCATATACACTTTGCAATACTGACTATACTTCACAAGAACTTCCAAGGTGCTTTGAGACATTGATGTTGTGAAAAGTGTTTGATAAATGTAGGTTTTGCTTACATTCACCCACACAGAAGAATGGGAGCAGGATCAGAGCCATTATGGGCAAAAGAATCTAACACTAATCCTACCCAAGTTTCCAGGGTGAATAGAAGGCACACTGGCACAGTTTGCCAGATGGTTATTGTGCAACAGGGTTGGGATTTACTGCCTTTAGTCTTACAACAGTCATCGACTTGCCTCATAAAAGATTGGTAGAAATTATGTTTTATGCATATTGAATCAGAGACTCCTGGAAAATGGGCATAACCAGATTGAAATATGATGATGTCAGCCTCAGAGACTTGAATGCCAAGATAGCTGATAAACAGATTGGGTGTTATGGTGTTTAATACAAAATTCAATGTTCATGGTGTGTACCTGAATTTTACTATAATTGGTAAGTCATTGATGATATTCCTTTCCTCAGTAAACAATATGGTGAAGATTAGTGGGAAGCCAGAGGATTGGAAGCCTTTAAAAATCAGCAAAGGAAAACTTAAAAAGCAATAACGGCGGAGATGAACTATGACATTACGCTACCTTGTAATATAAAAGATTGCAGGAGCTTTTTTGGATGTATAAAAGATAAGAGAGGCGAGTGAACATTGGACTGCTGAAAGATAGGCTGGAGATGTTTTGATGGGGGATAAAGAAATGGCTGAGGAATTGAATAGGTATTTTGCATCAGTCTTCATAGCAGAAGACACCAGTAGCATACTAGAACTTCAAGAGAGGTAGCAGAGGTGACTGTAGTGACCACCACTAAGGAGAAGGTGCTGGGGAAGCTGATACATCTAAAGGTCGATAAATCACTAAACCAGAGGGACTACATCCAGCGTCCTGAAGGACATCACTGAGGAGATTGTAGAGGCATTGGTGGTGATCTTTTGGGGATCACTGGAGTCAGGGAGGGTGCCAAAGAGCTGAAAATTGGCTAATGTGACACCTTTATTGAAGAGAAGGGGCAGAAGACAGGAAACTATAGGCCAGTTAGCCCGACCTTGGGCATTCGTAAGATTTTAGCGTATTATTAATGAGATTGCAGAGTACTTGGAGATGCAGGGTTTTTGAGGAGATAACAAGCATGTTAAACATTGGACAGCCAATGGAAGTGATCTGTTTGGATTTCCAGAGGGTCTATGATAAGGAGGCTGCTAAATAAGAGCTTGTGGTGTTAGAGTCAAGGTACTGGTATGGATAGAGAATCAGCAGAGAGTAAGGATAAAAGGGTCTTTTTCAGGACAACAGTCAGTGACTAGTGGAGTTCCACAGGTGTCAGTGATGGGACCACGATTATTTGCATTGCACATTAATGACCTGGATGAAGGAACTGAAGGTATTGTTGCTACGTTTGCAGATGAGACAGAGATAGGTGGAGGGACAAGTAGTATTGAGGAAGCAAAGAGGCTGCAAAAGGACTTAGGCTCGGAGAGTGAGCAAGGAAGTGGCAGATGAAGCATAATCTGGAAAATTGAGAGGTTATGCACTTAGTTAGGAAGAATAGAGATATAGACTATTTTCTAAATGGGAAAAGACTTCAGAAATCCAAAGCAGAAAGGGATTTAGGAGCTGTAGTTCAGGAATCTCTTAACATATAGGGTTCACTTGATAGTTAGGTGTTCAAATGCAATGTTAGCATCCATTAGCTGGAATACAAGAGCAGAGATGGATTGCTGAGGCTGTAAAAGGCCACGTTTGGAATACTGTGAGCAGTTTTGGGCTCTGTGTCTAAAAAAGGATGTGCTAGTGTTCGTGGTAGTCAAGAAGAGGTTGACAAGAATGATCCACGGGATGAAGGGCTTGTTACATGAGGCATGGTTGAGGACTCTGGGTCTGCACTTGATGGAGTTTAGAAAGATGAGGAGGGAATTCCATTGAAACTTACAGAATACTGACAGGCCTGGATAGAGTGGACAAGGAGAAGATGTTTCCACTAGGAGGAGAGACTTGGACTCAAACGGACAGTTTCAGAGTGAAGGGATGACAGAGATAAGGCATTTCTTTAACCAGAGGTTGGTGAATCTGTGGAACTCATTGACTCAGAAGGCTGTGGAGACCAAGTGATTGAGTACATTTAAAAGAGACATAGATAGGTTTTTGGCTGGTAAGGGAATCAAAGGCTACAGGGAAATGGAAGGAGAATGGGGTTGAGAAACAGACTTCCTGGGCCAAATGGCCTAATGCTGCTCCTATACATTATGGTCATACAGTCATAGAGTCATAAGGATGTACAGCATGTAAAAAACAATTAGGAAAAAGAGAGGTAAAAGTTCTAGAATTTGGAGGAACAACACAAGTCCTGACACTTATAATCAATATTTATTGTAAGCTACATCCATGATGAATCCAGTTTCATGGTATAATGTGAAGAAGATGGATTTATGTCATGCGAAGTTCTTACAGTAATCAGGAAATTATTGTTACAGTACTATACAAGGTAAAGCACAAAATCGTAAACAAGACTTCAGTGGGAGCTTGAGGTGCACATGTTCTGAAATATTTTACTGTTTTACTATGGTACTGTAAATAAACTCATAAATAAAAATTAATTTGACTGAATTTAACAAAATAGCTTGTACGCAATAGTACAAATTAAGTCATATTTTTGTACAGAATCCAAATTCTTTTTAACCCTGAATATTTGTTTCTAATGAAACAGTAGATTTTAGTGTTAGTTGTGGCTTGTTCCATTTTTCTCTCTGATCTCCTTGGTTTGTGCTTTTTTAAAAAATACCTATTTAAAGAAATGTATTGTTTTGAAAATAAACAGATACTCAGGCCATATGTAAACTGCATAAGGACATTCTTTTCTATTTATCACCCATCCTGTCACTGGCAAAAACAGGTATAACTTCCCTACCAAATGACAGTGTGTAACTCAGAGACAAAAATAAAACTTGCTGGATAAAAACTGAGCAGGTCTGGCAGCATCTGTGAAGAGAAATCAGAGTTAATGTTTCGGGTCAGATGACCCTCAGTAACTCTGTTGATTGCACTCTTGACTGAGTCACAAGATTCTTGTCTTGAGCTGCACTCCAGGGATTAAGCATAAAAACTGAGGCTGACACTATTGTTACATCTTCAGAGATGCTATCTTTCAGGTGAGAAGTTAAACTGAGGCCCCATCGATGAAGTGGATGTAAAAGATCTCATAGCACTATTCTGAAGAAAAGCAAGTGATTATCCTTGGGGTCCCGGTCAGAATTTATCCATAAACAGGTGACCTGACAATTACTACCTTGCTGTTTATTGGAGTTTGATTTGTGACTTTCTTACATTACACTTAAAAAGTACATCACTGTAGCTGGTGATGTCTGGTAGACATGAAAGGGGTTGTGTAAATGTCAATTAGACATGTGACTGATTTTTTTTCAAAAGTAAGGACAGACTTTTTCAATACCAATGTATTGATCACAATGTCTAGTTTTCAAGTGGTTTAATTCCCACTTACTTGTTTATTTTGCCAGATACAATGGTCCTTGTAACAAAGCTGTCAGGAATTCGTATAACAGTTATATCTCTAATTGGCAGCATTTTGCAAAGATTTTGGTTTGGAGAAGGTGCATTTTTCAGTCTTGCATTCTGATCTTTGACCTAATATTACATAATCATTTAAACAGAGAAGCAGCCTCAGTACATCAAAATTATTGTTGCAGTTGTGATTAACTCAATCTACACAGGAACTTAAAGACTGTTTGTGTAGTCATACATGCTCACTGTACATACATTACATAATTTTCATAAGATGATTGCAAAAATATTTTTAAAAAACACTATCCAAATTTGCTCAAAATACATGCCACACAAATATACAATACACACTTGGTAAAAGCTGACAGTTGTTGCTGTCTGATACATTATGGCTTGTGCATGTCAGTGTCAGCTTCTTCACATATACAGTACACATCAGAATAAAAGCTAGCAACTTATTCAACTTTTACAGTGTGGCTCATTTATATCAGTGTTAGCTATTGTGCGATACACTGCAAAGCATGGGTGCTGCTTTGGCAATGTAAGAGCATATTTATCCACTGTAATCATACGTATAAGTCAAATCTGCCAATGACAGAAACACCGTATCTTGAATATAAATAGAAAGTTGTTCCAGACTGACCTACACAAATTGATAGCTTTCACATGTTGTGTACAGTACTGTTTGGTTTTCCCCATGTTTACATGGTGTATGATTAATCACTTCAAGGAGAACACAAACTAGCTTTAAAATAGTCATAAGAACCTACTCCAAAAATTGACTATTACACCCCTTTATTTACAAAGTCAAAATTGAAAATGAACCTTTAGCTGAATTCAAGAAGCCAGTCAAATAGACTTCTTGTTGAAAGGCTTCCTCCCTCCTCCTGCACTTTACAATATTGCAGAATTGCAAGAAACAGATCTTTGAGCTTCCAAGCTTTCTTGTGAGCAGAGTGGACAACATCTAAAAACTGAATTCAAACAAAGAAATCAGTGATTGCATAACAGTGCCTTGAAAAATGTTACTATATTGTCAAAAACTTGAAATAGCAAGCTTTGACTTGAAAAACCCTTAAAACACACTAGTTTACTCATTAATTTTCACATTGCTAAAAACTGTCATTTTATTACAGAGCAATAAATGTGTCAGTCAGAATCCTTAAAGTAACAGTAGTAGAAGCTGTGAGTACTGGAAACCTCTTTGTCCTGTGTAAATAAATACTGTACAATTGACACCAGAGATCAGAGAGCCAGAGCTGTAAATCAAGTAATATTTTCCCAGGGACTGAGTTATAGTCTTTTTGAGCTCTCAGCAAGGAATTAATGATGAGTTTACAGAATCTCCAAATTTCATGTCATCTGCAAATTTTTGAACTGTTCACAGTACAGCAAACTTTAGCTCATTGATATATATCAAAAAGCAACCCATAGGGAATAAATCTGAATATGCTGTTAAATAATCATTACTTTGTTTTACTAAAAACCAGTTTGAGCAAAAAAAGCTCATCACCACTCTGTTTCATGTCACTCAGCTAATTTTGTATCTGTGTTGCTATTGACCATGTTGTTCCCTGAGCTCTAATGTTACTTACAAAGCTGTTTTGTAATACTTGACTTTTTAAAAAAAACTTGTTTTAAAGAGCCTTGGAAGAAATGTGAAACATACTATCCTCATTTATCCTCTTTGTAACCTCATCAGAAACACCAGAAAGTTAATTAAATATGATTCTCCCCCCAACGAATCCAAGCTGGCTTGTCTTAATTAACTTGCAGTTACCTCAGTAGCTATTCATTTTGCTTAGAATAATTGTTTCTGAAACTTCTCCCACCACCACGTTTAAAATGACCTTTAATCAATATTTCAAATGTTTTACGTTAGTTAATACTTTAATACTGGCAGTCTACATTCTGTATGATTGTATTAATGTTCTTATTTTCTAATTGTAGAGCTTCGCTGTAAGTTGTCTGTTGTAGTTCTGACACCTATTAATAATAGAAGTACAGTCATCTGTTCTGCAGGGATCAAGATTCATTTGGAAGGTAAAGCTGTCAACCAGCTATTTATTGCTTGACCTGATGCAAAACTGCCAGGTATTTACCAATCAGTCTCCTGCCCTAGAAATTACAAATGATACAAGAAGCACTATGTGAAGGAGACAAGAATAACATGTCAGCAATTGCTATACTTAAATGAAACGTACCTTTTGAATCTTCTTTTCCTTGGATTTTTTGAAGTAAATCACTGGAAAACCAAGTTCAGAAGCAGCTATCCACTGCAAGATTGCTCGCAATTCTGAGTCAACGCATTCAGGGCTCATGTCAAAATTCAGCACAAGAAACTCTCTGTGGCAACTGACTGCACCCATTGCTAATTGAGATGTGCTTTCTGAAAAACAATTAAAAATAACCCTATGTTCATTCATATGGAATGATTGACAATCAGAAAGTTACTTGTTTGATTATCCAGCCTTACCATCCAAATGCTCCGTGTTATGTCTCACTGGCTCCTTTCCGCTTACGAGTTCACTGGTAAAACAAAGTAATGATTATTTAACAGCACATTCAGATTTATCATGTATAGTGACAGAAATATTTCCTCTTTGTAGTTGATTTCCCTATTTGAATTTTTATGTGTAACTTGCAATGCTATTTTCCACATCAACAAGACTAGAGAAGTTGAACTTTGTTGTGCAATTTGGCAGATGGAAGTTTTAGTGTAAAATGCAGTTAACCAGAACATTCTTTATCCAGGATATATTCACACTTAGACTTGTGCATATCTAGACTGACATTTTTAGGTTGAAGTTTTGCACAGGCACTGGGACCCTTACATCAGACCCACAGAGCAACTGAATCTTCCAGGTGGTATCCACTTACTTGATCACATTCGCCCTCACTATTTTCTCTCGAGGTTGAAGTCCCAGAGATCCATTCCTTCCTTACTGTTTTGAGGCAAGGGTCACTGGACCCGAAACACTAACTCTGCTTTCTCTCCACAGATGCTGCCAGACCTGCTGAGCTTTTCATAGAACATAGAACATAGAACATAGAACATAGAAGAATACAGCGCAGTACAGGCCCTTTGGCCCTCGATGTTGCGCCGATCCAAGCCCACCTAACCTACACTAGCTGGTCAACCCTATCTAAACCCCTGATCATCTTGTACACCTCTATCAAGTCACTCCTAAACCTTCTTTTCTCCAATGTAAACAACCCCAAGTGCCTCAGCCTTTCCTCATACGATCTTCCTACCATACCAGGCAACATCCTGGTAAACCTCCTCTGCACCCGTTCCAGTGCCTCCACATCCTTCTTATAGTATGACGACCAAAACAGCAACTTCTGTTTTTGTTCCCTTGTTACTGCACTAGAATGTCAACTTAGGAAATAAACACAACCCACAAGTCTTGAAGTGCTAAAGAATAACTTTCTTTCTTTATGTTTGTGAAGATTATATCACACCTGGGTAAAGCACGTGATGAAAGGGTTTCCTGGTAGGTATCCAGATCCACTAAGCCAAGACTACTCGAAGCGCTGCTGTTCCCATTGCTTATGGAAACAAAGAATTCAAAGTTAAACAGGAATATTTCTCTACAACAAAAAAACCTTTCAAAAGAAAGTATAATTAGTGTAAAGAATTCTCCCAATCCAATGGATGTAATTGTTTCACATCTATTTTTGCACAATCCCAGTCGTTCAAATCACTTCCCATTCTTCTTAAATTGATTATTAAATGCTTTGTGAAATTTTCCATATTTAAGAGGCAAAATCAAAGTAAGTTGTTGTTGGATCTTATTGACTTAACTGCATTACCATCTACTTTTTACATAGCATCCCATTTAATCATTCACAATTACTCTTAAGGCATTAAACCAATTCCCAGTCACACCTATTTTATAGATCTACAATGGATCACTTTTAGTTTACTTCTAATACACATCATCAAATTAAGCCACATAATGATGCAGCTGTATAGAACTATAATGAACCAAACTACTTCCATTAAAAGTAATATGCTGAGCTAAGCTTTTATACATTCTGCATTCATTTATTTTTTAAAGCCCAGGGCACAGCCAAATTTAATGTAGCAAATTCAAGATCTAATTACATTAGTGTAGAAACTTCAGACAGTGCTTTCTATTTATATTTAAATTGATTTATTAACCCAACAATTAAATATGACATGAGACTAAGATTATCAAATGAGTTATGCTTACCTTTGGCATATACAATGTATTACAACTTGATAAAACGTCAGCAGTTTTCACCTATATTGCATAGCTCCAAGTCCACCTTTAATCATTGAAGACACTTACAATAACGTAACACTGATTATGACAGGGCTGATTTTAACATTTTGAAATTAGTGTTCACCAAGTGATAATATCCTCAAAAGCAGGTGATTCAACATAGTGCCGAGTTAATACCATTTTGTCAGGGTCTTGGTCACTAGTTGAAACTGACATGTTTCACATAGAAGGCCTCATTAAGTGTGCAAATTGTAAATTTTGTGATGCACAAAGAACTCCAATTACCATTTTAGGGTGGA
>NC_057722.1:55205444-55250432 GCF_004010195.1 Chiloscyllium plagiosum | reverse complement strand
TATGTCTTCTATGGAATGACACCTAACTTCCTCCCCTTTGTTTACTTTTGACATGTAGATTACACATTTGCTATATTTGAATTCACAACTACAAATAAGACTTTCCAATGTATGTCATAATGGGTTCTACCCTGCATTTAAATTCATGTACAAAATGGAGCAATCAAATGAGATCCTGTTCCTTGTTGAGAAAATAACTCTACTACTGTCTGCTACTCTTTATCTTCATTTGGAGTTGGATTCCTCTTGTACGATGCACTATAAAACTTATTTTAACTGGAACACCATAAATAGGACCTGAGCCATTTGTTAACCGTGCAAGCATAATGCTGAAATATGGCATGTCAAAGCCATCCTGTGGAATAATGACTCTCCTGAATAGATCACTTCTCACTGTATATTGGGTGAGCTTATGAACCTGAAAAGTGCCTAATCTACCTCAGTTTACCATCAAAGAGTAAGGTAACATGCCCGGTTTAAGTTTAAACTTAACTTGGCAGTTAAATGTCAGTTATCATCTGGTGCATTCTTCCTTGCAAAGCCATTACCAATCAGAGTCCACTTGCCAAACAATCATCACTCTCCTTTTATACAAGATAAAATGTTAGCTTCTCTGTGTATTGGCATTTATTGAAAATTGTCTTGATGTCCAAGACAAAGATGCTTTGACGAAATGTTTTTTTTTAACAATACTCAAGTTCTGTATCACCAAACTTTCATTAGATGATTCTCTGCTATGCCACTCATTTTATTACTTTTCACAACATCATGTGGCAATTAATAGCATAAGGTACACAAGATGCTTTAATCTTAATCAGTAAAATGTCTGATTAGACCCTAACATTTTATCATTACCCTAGAGTGATCAGGTTGTAAATTTAAATAGCAATCGTACAGTTCTTGTCCTTCACTAAATCAACTTTGATGTTCTTTTAACAACCTTTCACTTAGGTGAAGATAGCTACTGCTGTCTTCTGCATGGTCTTCTTCATTAACGAGCTGTGACCAGCTCCCCATGCTATCGTCGCTGGTGCTCAAACTGCATGGAAGCTCATCAGCTCCGACCTTCTCCGTTGCTGCTGGTGTCGGATTCTTCAGAACGCTTGTTGGGACAAAACAATAACAGAAAGAGGAAATGAATTAACAGAACATTACGGAATAATTGATTCAAATATTTTTCCTCCTGCTCCATTTCCTTTCTATAAACTAATCACTGAACAGGAAAATATTTGCGTGGCCAATTTCCTGGGCCCTTGCTAATAATGCCTGCTAGATTGCTCCTTCACATTCCATTGGGATGGAACAGGAAACACACCAGGCAAAAGTTACGACATGCTGCAATTCATTACATGAGCTGAGCCTCCTGAATTCACTGCATGTGTGAATCGGGCAGTTTTCTATATTATGGAGATTTTCCAATTTAACACTTTGTTGAAAGGACTTCTCACAGAGAACATGTAGCTGAATTCAACTGAATATACAATTGTGAATGTTTGTAAGCTCTGCCTGTTTCTGGCAGGCAATGCTCCTCAATGGAACTTTAAGGTCAGAAAGTCACCCTTTTATGAAAGACCAATGTACTGACATTTTATTTAATAGTTGCAGCTAAACTGTAGGGGGGATATCATGGTTATTTTCTATACTCTAATCACAAATATGTGATAGAACCAGGAACTGTAGCAATAAAGTTACAATCAGTTATGGATTTTATTTAGTTGCTGTGCAACCAGCCTGGTTTTCACTTTTGAATGCTGTGGTAAACCAACAGTGTGGTTTGGTACTCAAATCAATTCTAAAGAATATTGGTTGGATAATAGGGAATTAACCAATTTGGTCTGCCACAGAAGTCAACCATGAAAATTGTAAGTTCAATGCAGTTTTAATTACAGGGGTCAATTAAGAACAGTCACCACTTCTCCTCCTCAAAGGTTTGGATGTTGAAAGTTAATACTTACACATCATAGTGGCCAACTGTCAAAGCACTCTCTTTTGGCTCTGTATTTTACACTTAGACTCTACTCTGATGGGAGCAGAAAGAAATTTCTACAAGGTTGAATTTCTCCCATGGATTACAGGTGAGTGAGTCTCCTAGGTGCCCAATCACGTTTCTCAGACTAGCTACCCCTAGATTTCTAGCTTTCTGATCCCTGCTAGAGAAATATAAATTGTAGTGTTGCAGTAGATTAGTGCAGAGCAAATTACTAGGTCTATCAAGTATTGAAGCTATAAAAGATCTGAAACATGAGTCCCAGAACTAGAAATACTGATTTTTCAAAAAAGGACTTTATAGTAATTCAAATGCCTTAATCCATGAGGTATTGCATGTTTTATTGCTGTAGGTTGAGATAAATGAAACAAATACTGTTTTCCACTCTCCCCTTTGTGAAGTTGAAGGAAATTTTCATACAAACATACAAAACATAGTCGCAGACCATTCAGCTCCTGAAGACTGTCTGTCATAGAGTCATAGAAATGTACAGCACGGAAACCGACCCTTCGGTCCAACTCGTATATGCTGACATTCAATAAAATCATGACTGATCTGTTTGCGCCTTAAATTCCACATTCACATTACTCCTGATAACTATTACATTCGATATTTCAATGCATCAACTCCAGTCACAGACTAGCTGACTATATTGGAACCTTCCAAAAAAAAGGTTTGTTGTAAAAACAAAGTTACAGATTGACCTGTTAGACGAGTGAGGAAGTCTGTTGTGTATAAAAAAACTTTACACAGAAATATCGTCTCTTTATTGACTGTATGTGCTGTATTAAAACTGCAGTTAATCAGATATACTTTGTTTCATTTAGTTTCATTTAGATTTCTTCTAGCAAATTATTGTATGATTTAACCATGCCATACATTTTTAAATTTACAATAAGCGCGTTGTCATAAGTGGTTTTTCCCTATCTGGTTATATTTCTTTTTGTCATGCGCCAATTGCCAGTCTCTTACACTCTCACTCTCTTTCTGTCTCTCTCTTTCTCTCTTGCAGTGTCCCTCTTATTAACGCATATTGACATTCACAAAGGAGAGATGGAACTTTATGGCTGTGAGCTTTCAGACCAGAATTTGAGGTAGTAATGTGTGTAAAACTGTTAGCATTCACTGACATTTGTTATAGACCAGGCCAGACCCTCTCAAAACATTTCAAGAAAGTAGCCCAGACCCTAACTTTGCTAGTTGTTTTAGCAGGTGTGATGTGGATATTCCAGGAGGGATGCGGCTGGTCAAATCACTTAGTTTCAAACAAAACAGAATTTATTTACAAGATTACTGAATGAAACATAAACAAAAAAGAATAGAATACAGAATAACAACCTATCCGAAAATTCAACACATTATTCCAACTTAATGATGCTGTTCAAAATATTTGCAGCAGTTCCATATACACCCCTTGGCACAAAAGATAAAACCAAACCGTGGGCCTTACACGTGAAAAGTCAGAGAGAGAGTACCAGCCTGGACCTGCTTCTCTGGGGTTCTCAGGCAGCTTCACAACTGCCTGACTTCCTTCAGTGAGTAGCCAGACAGCTAAAAACCAAATCAAAACAAAGAAAACCTGAACTGGGAGAACTGGCCACTCCCCTTTCCTTGTACAAGTATTTTTTTTAAACTTAAAAGCCTTTTACCTTAGGCAGTATCTGTTAACTATAATCAAATTGGCCCTAAAACCCTTCAAACACAGACTTTTCAGTCCGTGTCTTTTACGACCTCTCTGGGAAAAAAAAGCCAAGGACAAAATAAACTTGATAAAAGGGCAGCATCCAGATACCCTTATAAAAAGGTTCACTATCAATATCCAAAGATGGCTTCATTTTGAAACCCCTTAATCCTAAATTGATAGTACTGTACAATACACATATACATTACATTGGCTATAAACATGCAAACAAGCACAACTACATTCTGTTTTAGTCTGTCGTTCTCCTGCCACCGCACACCTCCATTTCTCATTCAAGCCTCGACAATGCGTTGGCAAGCATGTTTTCAAGGCCTGCCACATGCACAATGTTCAAACTGAATGGTTGTAACAACATGCTCCATCTAAACAGTCTGACATTTTTGTCCTTACATTTCTTCACAAACTCCAATGGGTTATGATCAGTGTCTATGGTTGTCTCAGATATATCACTGGTAATATAAACATTGAAATGTTGTAACACCGACACCAAGCTCAAATCTCCTTCTCAACTGTTTGCTGATGAATGTTCAATTGCCTGGAGAAATCCCTATAGTTTTGTCTATCTTCTTGTCATCTTCTTGCAAGAGCACAGCAGCGACACCCCACATTGCTCGCATCGATAGCGACCTTGAATGGCTTTGCGTAATTAGGTATGGCTAATACTGGGGCAGTGGTTAACACAGCATTCAGACTGTCAAATGCTTTCTGATAGTCTGCTGAAACTTCATGCCTTTCTTTAGCAATTCAGTAAGTGGAGCAGTATACTGCTAAAATTTGGTTTGAATTTTCGATAGAATCCACTCAATCCCAGGAATTGTAGTACTGCGCTTTTTATCATTGGTATGGGAAACTCCCCAATTACCTTTGTTTTTGCATCCTGTGGGGTCATTTTTACAGGTCCAATAACATGCCCCAGGAAAGTGACTTGGGCTGTGGCAAATTCATGTTTAGTCAGGGTTATCACCAAGCCTACCTTCCGAAGTTGATCAACCATGTCTGATAAATGTTGCAAATGTTCCTTCCATGTGTGACTAAAAATCACCAGGTCATCTTTATAAATGACACAGTTGGGTAATCCGGCAATTACCTTATTGGTTAGTTTCTGAAATGTGGCTGGTGCATTTTTCATACCAAACAGCATGACTTTAAACTGATACAGTCCATTTGGCATTATGAAAGCCGAAATTGCCTTTGCTCTTTCTGACAAAGGTACCTACTAGTATCCTCTGAGCAAGTCCAAATAAGAAATATAAGTTTCTTGTCCGACTTTTTCAACACTGTCTTCCAAACACGGAATCGCATATGCATCAGTCTTTGTAACTGCTTTGACTTTGCAATAGTCCACACGTAACTGTTGGGTGCTATTTGGTTTTGGCACTATTATTATGGGTAAGCTCCAGTAACTGTAACTCACTTTGATTGTGGCGTCTTGGAGCATGCGTTCAATCTCCTTTTGAACCTGTGCCTTCCTTAGAGGGTTATGCCTATAAGGATATTGCATAATTGCAACAGCATCTCCTATATCTACATCATGCATAATTAGGTTAGTACTTCCCAGCTTATTTCCACATATCTTCCCATGTGATAGTAATAACTCTTTCAGGTCATTTCAATTTTCCTCTGAAAGTAACTCAATTCCTAGAAGCGTGGCACTCATCCACAAACTCCATCAACAAACACATTGACCTGGACCCAATATACCGGCCACTACAGCGGACAGCTGAAACTGACAACCGGAAGCGGCAGGGACAGGCCACTATAAATGCCGGAGGAAACACTTCACAGGAGGCTCCCAAGCACTGAGGATGTCACCTCGACAGGGGATGAAACGTTTGCAACAAAAACTTCCAGCTCGGCGAACAGAACCACAGCAATGAGCACCCGAGCTACAAATCTTCTCACAAACTTTGAGCCTTTGGAAATCTCGTGGACATATCCATGGTTGTTATACAAATACTTATTCTGACTTTTTGTTTTAGCTTGTGGTCCTACGCAATCAATTAAGACTCTTTTATTAAAGGTGCGGGTTTTATTACTGCCTGTGGTTTTCCAAGTCCCTGACATGTATAACATGTGTGGCAAAATTCAGCTACATCCTTGAGCAGTCCAGACCAGCATTTTAGCTTAAGTTTTTCTCACTCACAACTGACCCCCTAGTGGTAGCTTGTGCGCTACTCGCAACACCTCTTTTCCATAAACCACTGGCAATAGGTGATAGGGGCAGCATGGTGGCTCAGTGCTGTGCACTACTGCCTCACAGCACCAGGGTCCCAGGTTCAATTCCAGCCTGGGATGACTGTCTGTGTGGAGTTTGCACATTCGCCTTGTGTCTGCGTGGGTTTCCTCTGGGTGCTCCGGTTTCCTCCCACAGTCCAAAGATGTGCAGGTCAGGTGAATTGGCCATGCTAAATTTCCCATAGTGCTAGGTGCATTAGTCAGAGGGAAATGGGACTGGTGGGTTACTCTTTGGAGGGTCAGTGTGGATTGGTTGGGCCGAAGGGCGTGTTTCCACACTGTAAAGAGCTAAAGATGCCTGTTTTGTTATCTATCTGCTCCTGGTTTATGTCAACCATTTGATCAAACAGAGTGTCTGCTAATTCCACTTCAACTTCCTTATCTGTACTCTTTGATCTCTCCTGTTTCAACTGATGACTTTCTGACCTCATTACCACAGTCAGGACAAATCCCAGGATATGTGTCCTGCAATAGTTCAGTTGCCTGAGTTTGCCTGAAATTAAGCAGCATTCCTACCTGTGAGCTAGCTATATCGTTAGCAAGGACAAATTGTATTCCTGGAGCTGAGAGTTTGTCCAGTATTCTTACCCGTGACTTCCCCATGCTTCACTGGACACTGTAACCTCACTTTACATAATTGAGCACTTCTTGTCTCACCATGAATTCCTGGTACTAGCACCTTTTATGACAATTGTCCTTCAGAGATACATATCTCCTCATCTTCCAATGTCACAGATTGACAGGATCCTATATCTCTTAATATTCTAACCTTTTTACCTGCGGCCTCTGGCCTATGTGAGTAAACTTTAGTTTTGCAGGTATATGGTTTAAGAAGATCTGTCACTTCTGCCATAACCAACCTCCAACCAGGTTGTACATTCTGGTGCAGCTTTCTAGCCTCCACTGTACTTTCCATTATCACTCCAACAAAATTCACTGGCTTATCCTGTTTACCTACATCTAGCTTCCCAGTGCTTTTCCTAACCCGTCAAAACTGTGATTTCATGTGACCTACTTTATTGCAGTGAAAACACCAGAGCTTTTAAACTTCTCCTCCCCCTTCAAGGGTTTCCTTTTAACTCTGTGGTAAGTTATCTTTATGATCTTCACCAAGATTTACCTTTCCCTTTTCAAATGAGGATTTCTCTTTTCCCCAACTTCTTTCACTCATGGATTGAAATTGATTTTGGAAGCCAAACTTTTATTTATGGGCCAACTCATGATCATCAGCCATTTCAGCTGCTAATCTTGCCATTTTAGCTCTCTGCTTTTCCACATCAGTTCTTACTACTTCAGGAAGTGAATGTTTGGGCTCCTGTCTAAGTGACAGTTTCTGAAGTGCAAACTCCCTCTCTTTTTTCCTTTTCTCTCTCCTTTTCTCTCTCTTCTCTCTTTCACTCTCTCTGTGTCTTTCCTCTGCTTTTAATCGTAACTCCTTGTCTTTTGCCTCTAACTCAAGCTGCTCTATTTTCAATTGAACATTAACCATCTCTTAAAGATTCTGATGGCATTTTCAGCAAATTTAGAGCTGAGCTATTGCTGTAATTATCTCTCCTTTCCTCATGAAAGTAGTCAGCTCCAGTTCCAGCTTGTCTGCTAATTCCAACAGCTTGGTCTTAATCATCTTTTCTAAAATCCCCAAAGTCATTTCTTCCAAACCCAGAAAACTTTTAGTGACTGAAAGACCCATTGCTATCCTAAGCACTGTTTAAACAAACCGAAATCAACACACAGAACAAAAGACACTAACACCTACCATTCGCTGCCTTCGAGTCCAACAATCCTAATCCCAAATCAGAAATACAGAACAAATCCCACAAAGAGCCCCCAGTCTGTTATGCACCAGTCAAGATTAGAGTGGTGCTGGAAAAGCACAGCAGGTCAGGCAACATCCGAGGAGCAGGGAAATTGACACTTCGGGCAGGAGCCCTTCATCAGAAATGATGACCTGGGTGTTGCAGTGAGAGAGAAACTCACTGAGATCTTTGTAGAGAGAGGCGGAGAACTTCTTCAAGGTAGGCATCCTTGCAAGAGGATTCGCAGTAAGGTTGAAATCAACTAGGCAAAAGTGAGGATCACAGATGCTGGAGATTAGAGTCAAGATTAGAGTAGTGGTGGAAAAGCACAGCAGGTCAGGCAGCATCTGAAGAGCAGGAAGATCGATGTTTTGGGCAGGAGGCCTTCATCAGTAATGTTATGCACCAGGCCAGACCCTGTCACAACATTTAAGAAGGTAGCCCAGACCCTAACTTTGCTAGTTGTTTTAAGCAGGTGTGAAGTGGATATTAGAGTAGAGATGCAGCTGGTCAAACCATTTAGTTTTAAACAAAACAGAATTTATTTATAAGATTACTGAATGAAATACAAACAACAGAAAACAAAATACAGAATAACAACCTATCTGAAGACCCAACAGATTATCCCAACTTAATGATGCTGTTCCCAATACTTGCAACAATCTCCATAAGCACACTTGGCACAAAAGTTAAAGTCAAACCCAGGGTCTTACATGTGAAAAGACAGAGAGAGACCTCCTTCTTTGGCTCCAGCAGCTTCACAAAACAGCCTAACTGCCTTCAGAGAATAGCCAGACTGCCAAAAACCAAATCAAACCAAAGAAAACCTGAGCTGGGAGATACGGCCACTCCCCTTTCATTGTACAAGGGCTTTTCTTTAAACTTAAAAGCTTTTTGCCTGAGGCAGTACCTGTTAGCTATAATCAAATTGGCCCTAAAACCCTTCAAACATAGATTTTTCACAGTCTGTGTCTTTTATGACCTCTCTTAAAAAAAAGCCAAGGACAAAGTAACCGTAATAAAGGGGCAGCATCCTCTCACATTACTCCTTAAAAGTAATCGTAAATTAACGGTCTGCACCTGTGCAGAATAACATGAAAATCCTGAGGTCGCTATCAGTCACACATCGCTTCTCCAAAGATTGTACTTTTGTGTTCCATCCCCTCAGTGTGCAATCCCTAAGCAATCAATGAATTGACAAGAACTTCCATTTTTAATCCTGGAAAAACCCTTGTAAACTTACAACTTTATTTAATGAAGTCTATAGGGTCTTAACAGTATACTAAGTTCATAAACAAGCTGTTATCTCTGAAATTGAATTTCAACTTTTTCCCTTGAAGTTAAAACTTTACACATTTTAAAATTATTTTAACTTTGATCGTAATTTTTAGCTTCAAACTAATTAATCATATGATTTGTGATCTGAAAATTTAAGTTAAAAGCAAAGGGATTCAGTGCTTTTAACTGTTCAGTTTGTTGTTTACTGTGCATGAAAATACTTCAATCTGATTTTCTACTTGCTGTATTTGTTGGCATCATTGCTGGGGAATTCCATTTCACAGAGATTACTAGATCTGTCTGGACTGTGGTGTTTGGGGTCATTGGGTAGTATTGCTATTTTATCACTGACCACAAAATTCCCCTGCTTGAGATCCACAGTTGATCGACAGTGTATTATATCATGTAGTCAATGGTGTTCCTTCAAAACACTGCTGTATTCAAGGCCAACATGTCATTATGTAATAACTCTAGTTGTCAGAATTGTTCAGTTATTTATCTTCCAATCGCCATGAAATTTACAATGAGATACTGATTATGTATACAGGGATGTTTTGACAACTTTATTGACAATTTTGTCAAGTGATAGGCACACTGAATTATATACATTTGGTCAAATCTAGTTCTTAACAAATTAATTCAAAACTGCTTTTCAAAATACCCAGCATAATATGTTTATCACATTTTACAATACTTATGATTTTTTTTAACTACAGAAATAATTGGGGAAGATGGCTATAACTTTAAATATCGCGGTCTAAATAACTGCATTTATTCAAATTAAAACAAAACAAGTTGAGAAATAAGCAATTTAGATACAAATGAACATACCGATTTTTCTTTGTTATTGTAATCCATCAAGAATCTATTAAGTTATTTCTATTGTTGGTGATTAACACTTTAAACAGGTCAGTATTGTGAAGTCTTTGATTAATTTTTATAGCTGTTGGTCAAGAGAAAGACATGGGTGTAGACACATAGAATACCTTTGCAAGCAGCGCGATCATCTGAGTACAAATCTTCACAGTAGCAAGGTGCAGAAAATGATCGGGAGATGGTTATAATCAGTGGTGGAGAACGGGCAGGTGTGAGATACATTATTTAAGGCAAATAACGTTATTCACCTATGTATGGAAATGCCACTTATTTATTATTTTCTAATGTTGTGAAAAGGTTGTCCAGGTTAATGGGAATGTTATCAAAACTATGTTCTGTGCATTTAAAAAAAAGTCATTCATGGGATGTGGTCATCACTGACTAGGCTAGCATTTATTGTCCCCATCCTGAATTGACCTTCAGAAGGTGGCTGTGAGCTACCTTCACGAACTGCTGCATTTCTTGGGGTGTAGGGAAATCCACGGTGCTGTCAGGAAGGAAGTTTCAGGAACTTGATCAGTGACAAGAAAGGAACAGTGATATAGTCCCAAGTCAGGATGCTGAGTGACCTGGAATTATATGGATTAACTTAATGATTCATATCAAGATCCATCTCATTGAGTGATGCTTGCTGTGCTTTGAGGGAAACCAATGGATCACGGGTGAAAAAAAAAGATAAATATAAAGCTTGGGTCACAAGGAAATGCTAAGATATTGCTTATTACATTGCGCAAGTAGAATATAGCAGCTCATAGAATCACAGAATCCCAATGGTGTGGAAGCAGGTAATTCAGTCCACACCATTGAGTCCAAATCACTCATCTGAAGAGCATCATACCCAGTCCCTCTGATCCCACATTTCCCACGGCTAATTCACCTAGTCTGCACATCACTGAAATTTAACATGGCTAATCCAACCAACCAGCAAATCTTTGGACTGTGGGAGGAGACCACAGCACCTGATGAAAACACACGCAGATACAGTGAGAACATGCAAACTCCAAACAGACAGTCACCTGAGGGTGGAACCCAAGCCAGGTCCCTGGTGCTGTGAGGCAGCAATGCTAACTATTGAGCCACCATGTTCACCATGCAGAGTTGATTCCTATTAAAGTAAATTCTAATGAGGATGACCCGGAAAAAAGGATCTGTCATTGATCAAGAACTTGGAAGACTACCATTTAGGGTTAATAATTCGACTGACTTAGCTATTGCACAAGCCAGCAAGCATTTACTCAGCATCAAAAGTTTATATTCCTTTTGCCCAATTCTAATAAGTTGCCACAGGGAATTAAATAGATCAATGTGTAATTAGTCAGCTATCTAGAAATTACTTGGAATTGCCATACAACAAGACACAGCTAATTTTGTAACTGTGAATGCCCAATTATGGAAATTTTTTGTCTCCTCAACAGCAATGTATTTATATTCCACCTTCCATAGTGCTGTTTCTGATAAGTCTTCCGGGTGATTGGTCTGTGACGTCAAATAGTCAGAAATTCAAAGTTGTACTTGTCACCTTCATTGAGAGGAAGATTTTCCCTGAGGGACAGCTCAAGAAATGGCAACAATAAAATTAATTTAGTGATAAACTAATCTAAGCCAAGGATGAAGCATTGGTATGTTACTTCAGAATTAAAAAGTAATAATTCGGAACATTTCAGTATTCTGTTGTGTGTAGGATGTTTTGAAATCCTTTCCAAGCATCTTCCACCAATCTCATGAAGAACGTTAAGTAAAGGACCCTCTCTGAACCATAGGACCGTAAGAAATAGGAACAGGAGTAGGCCATTTGGTCCCTCATATCTTGAAGGACAGCTTAATGCTCTGTAAGCAGTATTGCTACTCAGCATCTCACTGCTACTCAGCAACTCCTTTCACTTGGCTCATCATGACTGAGAACCTGCTAACCAAGAACCTAGATGGAAATCATCATCCTAATATCACATTGTATACCATTGTGTCACCCTTGGCTCATTGGTAGTCTTCTGAGTCAGAAGGTTGAGTGTTCTGATTCTAGACTACAAAGAAGCATAGGTTGATATTTCAATGTGGTACTGAGTGGGTCGTATACATTCAGATGTGTTAGTGAGATGTGAAACCAAGTCCCTAAATGTTCATCCAAGTGTGTATAAAAGATCCCTCTGCATTACTTGAAAACGAATAGGAAAGTTTTCCCGTTATCCTGGTCAATACCTACCATTCAATCAACATCACAAACAAAACGTTGTCTGGTCGTGTGTCTCATTGTTGATGTGTGATCAAATTAGATCAAATCAAATCAAATTTAATATGGCAGCGACTACAGTTCAAAAATACTTTATTGACTATAAAACACTGAAATTGGGAAAAGTCTCACATAAATGCAAAGCCTTTTTCACAGTGGCAGACCATCACAAATGTGCTTTTATAGTGATGGAAATATTTGAAGGTTTTGCAACAAAGCATCAGTCACTCACATGATGACATGTTGGTGATTCTTGTACCTGCTGTACCTGTCAATTTGAAGAACTCTCATGCAACAGAAGCATGTCCTGTTATACTTTGAAAAATAACATTTCCATACTGTATTTCACTTTTGAAATGATTTTAGACAGTGAGAATAATGAGTTTCAAAACAACTTCAGTTGACTATTGCAGAGACATTGGACATCAGTTTAACTTATTTTGTTTTGCTACCATTGAAGTTCAAGGTTCAGGAGAGGATCTACATGACACTATCAGTTTCTGGGATAGGATTGAGCCACTTTTTGGAGTTGCAGTTTCATTAAAATGACCTGCACTCAAAGGGAATTAATTCAAAACAAATCTGGCTGTTACTCCGAACCCTAAATTCACCATTAAACCCCCAACTGCATTTCCATGATGTTTAGATTTGATTTGACCTGACCTGACCACTCCTCTCTGCCACCCTTCCCATAAACCTGACCGTGCTACACGCTACTAGATCCAAACCCTATCACTCAGTGCTCCTTGGTCCGACGCTGCCTGACCTGACACTAACCCAACCCCCTGGTCCAACCTGCCACAAATGACACTTATCCCCCAGCACAACAACCACTGGAGCCAACACCCCTCAGCCCCAAACCCAAACTCCCACTGGGCCCGATAAAACCACTCCCTCTGCCCCCAATACAGCTGACACACCTCCCCATAACTCACCCCTGTAGGAACCAATATGGCACTCCCACTTCACCCCAATCCAATCCATATCAACCTGACCCTACAAAACCAATATCACTAACACTGACACAATCCTCTGACCTACCTTAAGCATTCATCCACTTACTTTCCATTCTACCAACATAGACCATTTTTGGCACCTTACCCATCTGGCACACTACCCTTGTATGTACACCCCTGCTAAGCGACCCTCCTCACTTCCCTGGTCTCAGTTACTGTTAAAGTGGCTTTGGGAACATTAACTCTTGAAACATGGGGCAAACCTTGGCTTGCAACGTTACTTCAACATTGAGAGCATTTCTCCCTGGTTTCCTCCAATAAATATACCTGGGACAGGCAAGGATCTGAATCTTGATCAGGACAACCATGGCAGTAAAGTGGGTAATTTTAAAGAAGATTTATACAACAGGTTGAATCTGTTCTGATGATGATCACAATTTCTGGGCCATTATCCATGTGGGAGAAAGGGCAGTAGAAACAGAAAGCACATTTAAGTAATTCAAATCTAAATCAAATCTTTCAGCAAATATTTTGGGATGCAGTAACAGACCATTAGCTTCCAGAGCTCACCACCTCTACTGGGTCTTCGTTACTTTATGGGTAGCTCTGCTGGAGACTAACAGGTTTATCATGACTATGCAACAACTGCATTATTGTTGTATTATATGTCCATCTGAATGAAGGAAGGCAAACAAAATGAAAACCAAGATCTAACCATGATGTGCCATCGCTTATTATTTTATAATTACATGTAAAAAATCAGGTCTTTCAATGTGTCACATTTGCACTTTTAAATGCAAGTCAACAAAATCATCTCTTTATGAATCATTTACCTGCTGGCTGTTATTGAACTAGACTCAGTATGCCATTCACCATCAACTTCTGGAAGTTTCCTTTCTACTGGCCTCTTTTCAGCCAGTACCTTAGTATCACAGGTTGCCTTTGTCGGAAGGCATTCCTTGATATCTTCTCTTTGATCATCCTCTATATGAATTAAAGGGACTTCCCTCTGACAGTGGGACAACTGCTTTCTCTTCACAGTTGCCCAATCATTTGATGTGAAACACACCTTTTCAGTCACTACTTTTGCTTTCTCTAATTTGTGTTGGATGGGTGCCTCACATCTTTTGTTTTTTGTTCCAGAGTCATGGGATGCATATCCAATGGAATCCTGCTTACTACTGATGGATAACTTTCCACATTGAACAGTATCTGAAACTATCCCAGTGGCATATTTTTCAACATGTGGCTGGCCTCCATTTGGTGGCTGCTCAGCATTCTGACTGCTGGTGTCATCACAGATGATTTTATTCTTTCGCATTAGAGCCTCAATAGAATTTGACCAAGTTTCATTTATCAGCATATCAGTGATATGGTCGGTTTTACATTTCTGATACAAACAAGAATCTGTTAGAGATTTATAGAGATTAGTGGACAATGCTGTGTCTCCCATACGTATATCTAACGCATTCCTGCGATCATTTTGGGCAAAACCATCAAAGGAATTTGCTTTCATGGGAGGAGTTACTGTTAATCTCTCCTCTGATGTTCGTCTATCTGGCATTGATGACTGCCTGAAACACATGATTGTTCTAGCAGATGGCACTTGCAATTCCTTGTTGCTTTTATTTTCTTTATTTTCTTTATCCAGTTCCTGGAGCATGTATCTGTAAAACTCCTCTGTAATGCTTTCTGTACTAGATTGTTTCGAAAGACAGGATGCACTGACGCTAAGATGCCCATTTTTTCTGCACACCTGTTGGAGTGCCGCATTTAAGATATTGCTAGCGTGCTTGCCAGCATAATAATCCAGCAGGAAATCAAATCCCCATCCTTCATTTTCCATTTGACTCACCATAAAGTTGGAAAATTCATCAGTGATACTCTCACAGCTTGACTGCTTGGAGATGGAACTGGCCCTGCTTATTGGCTGGCCAAGTTTAGCTATGGCACCCAGGGCAGCCCATGAACTGCTGGAATCGATGTCCTCTTCTGGAATGCTCTCATAACTGGAGGCCTTTCCCTTGCTCCACCTCTCACACAGCAACCTATTTCTGGTAAGGCCCAGACCTTGCTTCACAGAGTCAACCATAGCTAGTTCAGCCGAGTTTACTATTTTTCCAGGTGACTCATTGGCAAAGTAGCTTATCGGCTCCAGGGCATCGTCAAAGTTCAACGATTCATCAACCACTCTGTTCATTAGCTTTTCCTTGAGCTCAGGTTGTTCCTGCGTTTTTCTTTTAATCTCACTAAGTCTGGGTGGCTTAAGTCTTTTGCCAACTGGAGAGATGCTTTGGGATTCTTTACTCCTCATGACTACTCTGGATGAGGAAGACTGTGAAACTATGAAATTTTCAGGATCTCCAAGTCTTCTTTTCCAAGGACAAAACCATGGCTGCTTAGCATTTGTATTTTCAAGGCAAATAGCTGCCATCTCTGTCGCCATGGAAACAACTGTTTTAGATATCTGGTCAGCAAATCCATTTATTGAAAGGTTTGCTTCTGTTGATTGCGTAACATGGAATGAAGATTTAGGTAGACTTAAGGCATTTTGTGCATTTATCAAAAGTAAGTTCTGTTCTCTCTCTGTCTGAGATTTGGTTCTCAGCAATTCTCTGCTTTCTGCAAGCGCATTACTATAACCACATGTTTGTGCTGGCATGGCATCATTACATCCCATATCTGTCTCATACATGCCGATAGAGGAACATGAACTTGCGTCTTTATCACATGTTTTCTGTTGGTGTTGTGGTGTAATGTAATCGGTAGCACTGACAATCTTTGATCTCTGTTGGTCAGTCAAATTATGCATGTTGTTTGGACAGTCACTACCTCGTCTACTGCAAAACCACACAGAGTTCAGATTAACTTGTTGTGAAAAGCCTGATTCCTCAAATCCTATTTTATTTGAGTTTGTAGAGTCTATTAGGCTCTCTTGAACAGAAACAACAGTGCTGGGTTGGCCAATGTCTTCGAAACTGTCATTATTATGATAATTCTGTGTAATCCCATCCTTCTGTTTGTTAGTATTTTCCAAACCCTTCCAGCTGTTGGCTTCATCTTCTTGAAAGACCATGGAAGCATCATTACTTCTTATAATGTCCTTGATTTTTCTACAAGTGGAGTGCATTATGCTGAAGAGAAATTTATTTGTACTCTCAATAAACAAGCTGGTTGGATTCACATCTGAATGATTTTCTTTCACCAGATTTGTTATTCCTACTTTTTTATTTACTTCTTGGAAAGAATGTTTCAGAATTAAATCTGATATATTATGGGCAAAGTCATCCCTTGACAATTCCTCCCAGCAAGAGACTTTTGGATTCGTCACTGTTTCTATTAACTTTTTGTCCATGGAATCCATGAGCTCACCAACACTTTTATAGTGGTCTGGATTTGCAAGAACAGTAGCTGCTTCTTTGAGCAATACCTCAGCAACGTTACAAGCAAATGTTTCGGCACAACTTCCAACACTCACACTACTCCGGAGAGTAACTGCAGCAGAGGTCTCAGCTGCAGATAGGAAACCACTTGAAGTAGCAGAAAATCTGTTGTCTTGTTCATCAGTTAGTCCACCTGCAATTCCTATGGCACTGACCAATTGGGTGACACCATAGAGTGCTGAAGAGAATGAGAATTTCACTTCATCACATCTCGAACCATTTAATAATGTTCTGTTTTCATTCCTATTACAGGATAGATTGTCTGTATCATACAAGGCTCGGTCTAATTGCAGACTCTCAGCAACATAAGGGCTTGAAACAGTTCCTACAACACTGGCTGCACAGACTAGTGCTACCTCCACAGAACTGGGAGGCAATTCACTAGTCTCAGAGTTCTTATGGTCCATCACACGTTCCTGTACACAGGGTGGCGATTCACTCAAGGGACTTGAGTCCAGGTCTGATGCCATTGTTGGACTGAACTGTTCTTGCCATTCTGGAGTGTTCTCGCAGTTGTCTGGACTTTGTACAATAACGATTTTAGGAAGAACATTCCATGGACAAGGAGGGTTTGTTGTCTCTGCTTTGAGACTGCTGGTTGAAAGAGTATCATTGTTTTCTGCAGAGATGCTAACAGCAGCCTCTGTGGTAAAAGTACATTCTGATTGGGATAGTCTAATGAAGGCATCTTGCAAGACAGACTCTGCTAAGTTTGAGGCATATTCACCCTCCACATTTGGATTCTCCTCCATCGATGAAGAGACACTAAGTTTATCGTCAGTGTTCTGTGTATCTACAAACTCTGCTAGGGAGTTCCTCTGAAGATCCTCATTAACACATTCAGTTGTGCAAGTTTTGTGCTCTTCCTCCAAACCATGTTCCCCAGAGTCATTGCTGGGGAATGTTTCTTGTTGAGATTTTTCTTCTGGATTATGCCTTCCTATGTGCCCATCCACAGTATCATAGCTGGTTTCACAGTAAAGGGTCTGTACAGTGTTTTCAGAGCTTGTCTCACTTGCATTCTGGGACACTGAAGTATCCTCTGGATTACATGTCCTTTGAAGAAATACATTGTCTTTGTTCTGTCGCATCTGCAAGAGGCCCTTAGTCTTTCCTCTAGGCTTTGTGGTACCTGTTGCTGGGTCTGAACCAATAATATTCAGAGGATCTAGAAGAAACAAATAAAAAGTTAATTTTACCATATTGCTTGAATTTCAATATTATTCTTTGCCCTTTACAAGGCATTTTAATACAAAGATACACTTTGCAACTATTTCAATTTAATATAATAGGAGAAAGTGAGGACTGCAGATGCTGGAGATCAGAGCTGAAAAATGTGTTGCTGGAAAAGCGCAGCAGGTCAGGCAGCATCAAAGGAGCAGGAGAATCGACGTTTCGGGCTTAAGCCTTTCTTCAGGAAGAAGAAGGGCTTATGCCTGAAACATTGATTCTCCTGCTCCTTGGATGCTGCCTGACCTGCTGCGCTTTTCCAGCAACACATTTTTCAATTTAATATAATACACAATATAAGCATTAAGCAAGCATTTGTCCGATTTGTTCTTTCTTGTTCACCCTAGCCTTGAAAATATTAAAACTGTATCATTTTCATCATGGCCTCCAACAATTTCTTTAAGGATTGTCTATATTCTATTGACTTCAGTGTAAGATGTTGATGATTTCGATGAACTCTTCCTTGGGAACTAAATGTAATATCTCCCAGTTTGCAGATGACACAAAGCTGGGGATAGGTGGGGAATTCTGCACCCCGTTAACAACAGTAATATATACCAGAGACTGGATTTATCAGTAGGTGCTGGGGAAATGGGGAGATTTTATGTGGGAAAACAGAGAGAAAATCTGGCTTCCCAATCATCAACAATATACTCGATCTTCTAAAACTTGATTTATGTAAAAGAAAAAAAAGCGTAAGAATTCTTCATTGTAACACACCATTTGCAAAAGGACTGTGCAAGTTTTTTTTGGTGTTCTGCAGAAGAGTCACAGCAGACTCAACACATTAACTCTAATTCTCTTGCCACAGAGATGGCTATTTCTACAGAGTTTGTCCAGCAGTCTCTGTTTTGTTTCAGATTTCCAGCATCTGCATATATTGCTTTTATGCAACATTTATTTACTGTGAGTTTTGTGAGTTGATGGTGGTGGCATGGTAACGTTTCTGGACTAGTAATCCAAAAGCTCAGGATCTGGGGTGTGCATGTTTGAATCTCATAATGGGAGCAAAATTCAAATTCAAAATTTGGAATATAAAACTAGCCTTAGTAATGGAAACCATGACAACTGTCATTGACTGTTGCAAAAACCTACCTAGTTTACTAATGTCCTTTAGGGAGGAAAATTTGCCAAACTCAGTCTGGCCTACATGTGACTCGGGTTAAATAGCAAGTCTTAACTACATGTGAAATAGCTAGAAAACCACACAGTTCATGCTTCATTATAAGGTAATCAACAAGGTTCCTCACGGTAGACTGGTTAGCAAGGTTAGATCACATGGAATACAGGGAGGACTAGCCATTTGGATGCAGAACTAACTCAAAGGTGGTTGTGGTGGAGGGTTGCCTTTCAGATTGGAGGCCTGTGACCAGTGGTGTGCCACAGGGATCGGTGCTGTGTCCACTGTTTTTCATCATTTATATAAATGATTTGGATGTGAACATAGGAGATATAGTTAGTAAGTTTGGACATGACACCAAAATTACAGGTGCATGGACAGCAAAGAAGGTTACCTCAGAGTACAACGGGATCTTGATCAGATGGGCCAGTGGGCTGAGGAGTGGCTGATAAGAGTTTAACTTAGATAAATTGAGGTGCTGCATTTTGGATAGGCAAAACAGGCAAAACCTCTACACTTAATGGTCAGGTCCTGGGGAGTGTTGCTGAATAAAGAGACCTTGGAGTGCAGGTTCATAGTTCCGAAGCCTCAAGTGGATAGGATAGTAAAGAAGGCATTTCGAATGCCTGCCTTTATTGGTCGGAGCACTGAGTAGAGGAGTTGGGAGGTCATGTTGCAGCTTACAGAACATTGGTTAGGCCACTTTTGGAATATTGTGTGTAGTTCTGGTCTCCCTCCTATAGGAAGGACATTGTGAAACTTGAAAGGGTTCAGAAATAAATTATAATGATGTTGCCAGGATTGGAGGGTTTGAGCTATTGGGAGAGGCTGAATAGGCAGGGGCTGTTTTCCTTGGAGGCTGAGGGGATGACCTCATAGGGGTTTATAAAATCATGAGGGGCATAGATAAGGTAAATAGAAAATGTCTTTTCCTTGGATTGGGGGAGTCCAGAACTAGAGAGCATAGGTTTAGGGTGAAAGGAGAAAGATGTAAAAGAGACCTAAGGTGCAACGTTTTCATGCAAAGTGTGGTGCGTGTATGGAATGAGCCGCCAGAAGAGGTAGTGGAGGTTGGTACAATTACAACTTTTAAAAGGCATCTGGATGGTTATATGAATGGAAGGGTTTAGAGGGATATGGACCAAGTGCTAGAAAATGGGACTAGATTAATTCAGGATATCTCATCCGCAAGGATGAGTTGTTTCCATGCTGTACATCTCTATGCGTCTATAGTTAGGATGAACAAAATATACTGGCCTTGTCCGTGATGTCCATATCCCTTTAAAAACTGAACATGTTCATTATGTGCTGCACTGTGCTGTAGGGTTAAGTGAGCAGCAAATTTTGTGCCAACTTGAGAAATATTGACTTCAAGTAAAACCTTACCACCTAAGACACTGTGTGCTTCATCCTCCTCATCATCGAAGTGCTCAGGGGCAGTCAGAAAGTCTTCTTCAATGGATGATACAGAACAATTGGTGTCATCGCCTGACTTGCAATTGGTGGTGTGCTGAAGATGTATTTTCTTTCCTTTAACGTAGTCCAAGCCAATCATACATTTATTTATTTCATAAATGACACAGGCTATATCATTCTTCTGGCATCTTCTGGCTGATTGAACTAAACAAACATCAGGGGGTCTGTCACACTGTGAGGGACAAGGGAAACATTCACCTAATAAATGATTAGGATGAAAACCCCAAAAATAGAATTTTATAAAGAAAAAATGCAAATCAGAAAAGGCTTTGAAAACCAAATTGTGTGATTTTTAACTTTGTACACCTCAGTCCAACACCGGCATCTCCAAAACCTCAAAACCAAATAGATCAGCTTAAGACAGGGAAAATTAAAAGCTGCATTATTTTACAAAGATTGACTGCGATTGTTGGCAGGTTTACAGGTGTACTCTGAGTTTATGCTGTGATCCAGAATATTTTTGTATGTTTGCTGGATGAAGGCTCATAGGCCCTAAGTCTTCGTGGGGCTCTGGGGCACCAATCTAGCACAAGTTCACTAGATATGCAGCAACGCTGCAGGAAGACTTGCAGGAATCCGAAATATTGGATCCAAGTCCAGGCTGTGTTTCTGTAAGGTGTCTGGTTGTGGTAGAACATCTGTGGGCTGAATACATGCCCTCCGATATCAGAGTGAGCATGGATGGAGGAAAGAATTTGAAATCAGGAATTTTGAAGAGCCCAGCTTCACTACACTGAGTGCTCTGGTGCAAAGGTGAATTTCCATCCAGGTCTGTGGAATACTTGCTGGGATCCTTGCCAAGATTTGTGAGTAGAAATGCCCCTCAGCCCCTTCAGATAGGAAGATGGCTGAAAAAAATAGCAAATGGGCAAATCATGTGTATCAAAGCAATGCCACGTTCCCTCTCACCTGATGTGTGATCAACAGGTTCCAATGCCAGTGTAGGTGGCAATTAACAGCAGTCCAATGAGATTGCCAAGCCCTGACTCCAGAGATTCTGCTACAATCTGGAGAAGAGGCTATTAGTGCCTGTTCTACCACATTATTACTGATAAAGCAAGGTTGATTAATTTCGATCTTATTTTCCTCATTCGTAAAAAAAAGTATGTTGGATGTTGATGCCTTCTTTTAGCATTTATTAAAAACACAAAATGTAATCTTTCCGAAATGAAGTATTATAAAGCTGACTTCTTTATTTCATATTTTAACTAATGAACATCCATAAATAGATTTTATTTTGTGAAGCAATTAAATTGGAACATATCTGTTATAACTCACTTACTGATGTAAGTGACTACTGATGTAATAGGGGAAAATGTGTCCCTATTTGCTCATTTTTAAATTTTGATTTAATTATTTTAACCGAATACTGCACAACCACTACAATAAGCAGTTACAGCAGGTTTTGACAATGTATAATTCCAAATTAAAAATGCAAGCCAACTAATTAGAAACTGCTCACAAAATGTCATGAAAATGTTCTTTATCTGATTAAAACATAAAACTCTCTGGACACTGAAGTAGAAAGGCATTTCAAGAGATGGCGCTGTGACTAACATTCTATTAACAGGTTTACTGTGTAGCATTTTATTTACTACACTTAACAAAGCAGAATATTCCATTGCAATAGTGTCATTAATTTGAAGAAATTTGGTGAAGATGTGCTGTTGTCATGAATCAAATAGGAAATCCAGAGGATCTACGCCACCTTGCTGTATCTTTGCAGCAGACCAGTAAATGGAAATGATTAAGCCATTTTAAGACAAGCTCAGTAATTGTTATTAATGATCTTTACTTCTCATGTAACAGGTTTCATTTTTTTCTTCCTCCTTATTCCAACTAATTGACAGAAACTTTCCAAAGCCTTGAGTCTCATTCACTAAAAATCAATCCATTTTTCTGTCAGTAGAGCATTCACAGATTGGACACAGACATAATCACATTATTGAATAAACCAGGCCAAGACTAAGGATGTTTTTTCAATGAAAATCACAAGCTTCATACCTGGGAATCATCTGAATTGTCATAACAGCTTCCTGGAGAAATCAATCCACTCACAAGGATGAGTTCATTATCTTTCATTTGGCAGACATTTAAAGAATTGATAAGGTATGGAAGGTCAGGGGACACAGTAACTAATTTCTAGATAAAGTAAAACACAAACATAAGAGATTTATAATATCTGTGAATACATTGTAGGAGTGAGTTAGACCAGAAGGATAAGTAAATTCACAGGCAAATCTTGGACTAAATAAATATTAGCATCAGCAGAATATTCCAGAAAGAGTCACAACAGCTTAAGAACAAAGCAGAATAGACAGATACTGATAAAAAAAAGGGCAAGAAGTACCAGAAAAAAATAGGATTAAATGATCCTTGAATGGGTCAATACAATATTAATCTTGTGACTACAATATATATCTTTTTGTGAAATGAGGTTAGAATTTAGCTACTGAAATATCTACATGACCAAAAATGGCATAAAGTTTCTGCCTTTTTCTGAATTCAGCAGATTGCTCATTTTAGCTAGAGTGAACTTGCCCTGCGTACACTTGAACAAACGATCAAAAATCTGTATGGAAGATTCCTGTAACAATCATTAGATGCAACCACTTCACTATCAGCCATCCAATCAAGCATACCTTGGCCTGAGTTTCTGGACGGAATCTTCTCATAGTTGCAAATTTGTTGACAATGAGACAGCAAGTGAACATCACTTCTGTTCAGGAGTGGAATATCTGAGCTTGTAGCGGCCCGTCCATTAGGATAGTTGAGGCGTGCAGTGAATCACGTGGAGGGGGCAGGAAAGAGGGTAGCACTCCAACTATTACTGAATAGGGTCAGTAGTAATGATGCCATATTTAGGGGGCACCCAGCCAGGCATTGACTTTGTGCATACTGTGAACATTCAGGCTCTTACAGTGGATACCTTGAGGCGGTTGCAAAACTTTCTGCTATATACTCCTCCACCTCGGATAAACTCATCCTGCTGTCATTTACTGCTCAGGATCTCAGACCATGCATCCCACAGTTCAAGGATGCATTCCTGCAGCTATGGCCCAAGTTCAGGCATCCTGCCTGAGCAAAGGGCCTGGTTGGAGACTGTAGCCATGTTCAAGATCATGGGCTCACTTTAGGACCTGCGCATGATGCCAAAGGGGGATTGTTGATTTTCTCACTCTCCAGGGATGAATGGCATTGTCCAGTTGCAGTGAAGTGAAACAGATAAGTTAATCAGGCAGTGTAAGTTAGTGAGTGCAGAGGGATGTCACACAGGAGTCTGGATTGCAAGCTTCACCAGCAGACGTGAAGTGAAAGTATGGAAGTCATGGACGTATACCAGGGATAGGGGTTTCAAGCACCCAAGGGCCCACACACAGGAGCTGATGTTAGGATGCATATCAATAGAGTGGTTATAGATCTACAGGGATGACATTCGAACAATCTGTCTCCAGGAGAAAGCTGTTCATAATCAGCGTGAGTGTAGGCACACTGATGGAGGAGTCCCTGATATATGCATGCTGATGCCCTTTGAGGAGGAGGCCATGGAATTTGCCAGGGAATACTGGGATTAGGTGCACACTGACGGAGAAACTAGGATCTCCCAGACATCCAGTAAGGACACCTCTGGTGGTATTCACAAATGGACAGACAGGTGTGATGTCTGAACCATTACTGATAAAACGAATTGTGCAAGACCATCAGCCAATTCTTCATGCTCTACGCTGTAGGTTCTCACAGTGAAAGGGAGTCACAACCTTCCACTAGCTTCACCTCCAGCTCAAATACCACCTCACAGAGTGAAGACTCGGAGCCCTCAGACGAGGCATTCCCTGGCCCCCTCAATCAGCACAGAGATGTTCATCACAATCGGGACTAGGCTTGGGGTTACAACATAGTGAGCACATCGCAGGCACATATCTGGAACTGACAGAGGATATGAAAATGAGATCTTTGACACTTGGATGACTGAAAACCAGGTATACTTTGAGTCCCATGCAGATGATGAGCCTCTGAATTCCACCAAAAGAGACCTGTTCATGAGGCAGAGGAACATCAGACAGAAATGCCAGAGCCCATGAAGAGATACACTACTCTTTTACCTCACCAATCACAGTGAGTCTCCAGCAGAACAGCCTAGGATGGCGATCTACATCTGTGCAGGAGACTCTCAGCAGGCCCAAGCCCTCTCAGCTCTGGCTCATCAGTGGATCCCTATCAAAGCCATCTTAGTGACTTGTAGCAACAAAAATATCAAGAAATTACATTGGCACAAATGTAGCACAGATGTCTAATCAATGCATATGTAATCTCATTGATAAATATATGATTCATTTTATTTTGTTCATGAACGTTGTAGTTTCATTATGTTGCTCATTGTTGCATTGAAGATTTCACTCAGTTTCTGATGATCCAGCCTTGCAGATGCACCATTTATGGTTGTGGCATCTCTAGGTATCATTTTATGACACTAAGCAGGAGCCTGTGTCAATGACCTGCAACTTTTTTTCCTTCCAGGTGCCAGAGGCCATAGGTGGACACTATTATACAGGTGGTGTTCAGGTTTTGTTAACAATAACGTGACGATTCCTTCTAGCACTAGGCTGTGTTTTATATCACAGGACCACAATACTGGCAGTGTTAAGGTGAAAACATCAACTTTAAAACAGCCAAAGTAAAAATACAATGTGATGAAGCAAAGATTTCTGCACCCACAGAGAATCCTGGGTTCCTATAGTTATTGTAGTGCCTCACTCTGCCTAGAATCCCCTGGCAATGAAGGTGCCATGGCCCTGTCTCCCATGTTGCACCATTGTCCTGGCACCTTCCACTGAATCCACACCATGTGGCCGGTCATCAATAACATGATTTTCACTTGCCCCTTGAGTGGGAAGAGAGTTGGCCTCTTGATCTTCCCCTCACATATTCCACCACACCCCCACCCTCAAACACACTTTGCTCACTGATGTCGTGCAACATGCAGATCACATTTACCCTGGAACCTCTTTCTGGGCAAGTACTCCAGTACTCCACCTGAGCGGGCAAGACAGCAGAACCTCCTTTTTAGCAGCCCTATAGTCTGTGCTGTGGGATTCCTTGGGGAAGCACATGTGGTAATGTATCTCTCCAGGTCTGCACTTTGCCAGTTCTGCACTACTGTCAATGGCTAGGCTCAGGATGGGTATCCCCTAAAAGAAGGGGGGCACTCCTGCAGCTGATAGGGAAGAACAAACATTTGTGATACTTGTAGGTTAATTAGGATGTATGAATTGCAAAAGCTCTATAGGTAATGTAGACACACCAGGATAGATTCCAATACTCAGAGAACAGCTGTCTGTTCACAGTGTGAAACCACTTTCAGTTTATGGATGTTTCTGGCTAATCACAGGGTGCTCTGGGCACTACTTGTCAAGAAACGTCAAACTGTTCCACTGTCACGTCCTTAATTATAGATTCCAGCAATTCCCTATAACTAACATTAAGCTGACTGGTGTTTTGGGTTTTTTGTGTGCAGTCAGTTGCTGTTATGGAAATCTTGCGATAGCAGATAAATCGGACATCTCTGATGCCTTGTTCTCTAGGCCTGTGGTGAAGCTTCAATTCATCTGCTCTTCTGAACAGGGCATTGTGACCTCGCTGATGTATTTACGACCGACAGAGATATTCCACATATGTCTAAGTGAAGCTTTGGAAAGAGAGTCAATATTTAAGAAGACCATCACAATAGTGATTTGTAATGCGACTGGCACTAGATTGTTCTGGCGAACACAGGTTTTCCAAGAGGAGCAATCAAAACTGAGCAACAGTGGCCCACCTCCACTCAGCCATCTCCAACACTGCCTCTCTCACATCTCCAGATAGTTGCATTGCTTGCTGGAAATGCTTTATGTCATCTTGACAACATATAACCCTATCCAACTTTGTGTAATCAGTAAAATTTAGCTACCATACAACTGATCCCTTCAGCCAAGTCATTGATACACATTATAAACAGTTGAGACCTCAGCATTGATCCTTGCAGTACTCCATTTGTAACTTCTTGCCAACCCAAAAATGATTTGTTTCTTCCTTTAGCATGATCACTTATTTTGATAAGTCACTTTTGATGTTTAGCAACATTAAATGCCTTTTAGAAATCCATATACACCACATCCTAGATTTCCCTTTGTCTACTTTGTGTGTTACATCCTCAAGGCATTCTGTAACGAAGCTGCTCCTTTAACAAGGTTATGCAGTCCTTGGCGTTTTTTTCTAGAGAGGTTGCAAACGACACATACTCCAAAAAGTCTGGAGGTCGAAGGGTTTTAGGGCCATTTTGATAATAACTAACAGATACTGGCTCAGATGTAGGCTTTCAAATTAAAAAAAAAGCTTGTACAATGAATGGGGTGTGGCCAGTTCTCCTAGTTCAGCTTCCCTCTGGTTTGGTTTGGTTTGGTTTGGTTTGGTTTTAGCAGGAGTGTGAAAAAAGACTGTTGGACCCACAGAAGTAGGTTCAGGCTGGTACTCTCTATCTCTGACTTCTATCTTGTAAGAACTTGTGTTTGATGTTACCTTTTGTGCCAAGGGGTATTTATGGGGATTGTTGCAAGTATTTGGAACAGCATCATTAAGTGGAATGATCTGTTGGTTTTTGGATAGGTTAAGTTATTCTACATTCTGTTCTCTCTTGTTCATGTTTCATTCAATATACCAGTTGATTCTTTCCTGGAATATCCACTCTACACCTGCTTAAAACAACTAGCAAATTTAGGGCCTGGGCTACCTTCTTGTAATGTTTTGAGGCGGCTGGCCTGGTCCATAATAATTCTAATAAATTAATTAAATTAAATGTCTCTTCCACAAAAATCATGCTGTAATCAAGAAAAGACAAAATGTTCCACTGTCACCTCCTTAATCATAGATTCCAGCAATTCCCCACAACTAATGTTAAGCTGACTGGCGTTTTGGGTTTTTGTTTTTCTCCTTTCTTCAATGGAAATAACACATTAGTGATTTGCCAATCTGGTAGGATCTTTCCAGAAACTATAGAACTTTGGAAGACTATAGTCAATGCATGTACTATCTCAGCGCCCACTTGTTTTAGGACCCTACCAATAACTCTCGGATATAGGAGTCCTGTTCGACCTTAAGCCTTTATCGTTTATAGAACATAGAACATAGAAGAATACAGCGCAGTACAGGCCCTTGGGCCCTCGATGTTGCGCCGATCCAAGCCCACCTAAACTACACTAACCCACTATCCTCCATATACCTATCCAATGCCCTCTTAAATGCCCATAAAGAGGGAGAGCCCACCACTGTTACTGGCAGGGCATTCCATGAACTAACGACTCGCTGAGTGAAGAACCTACCCCTAACATCAGTCCTATATCTACCCCACCTTAATTTAAAGCTATGCCCCCTTGTAATACCCGACTCAATACGCGGGAAAAGGTTCATACTGTCGACCCTATCTAACCCCCTAATCATCTTGTACACCTCAATCAAGTCACCCCTAAACCTTCTTTTCTCTAGTGAAAACAGCCCCAAGTGCCTCAGTCTTTCCTCATACGATTTTCCTTCCATACCAGGCAACATCCTGGTAAACCTCCTCTGCACCCGTTCCAATGCCTCCACATCCTTCCTATAGTATGGCGACCAAAACTGCACACAATATTCCAGATGCGGCCGCACCAGAGTCTTATACAACTGCAACATGACCTCAGGACTCCGGAACTCAATTCCTCTACCAATAAAAGCCAGTACGCCATATGCCTTCCTCACCGCACTATTTACCTGGGTGGCAACTTTCAGAGATCTGTGTACATGGACACCAAGATCCCTCTGCTCATCCACACTACCAAGTATAAGGGCGCAGGCTCAGAGGGCCGATGTGTCTACTCATGCACTGTGTAGATCTTTGTGGTAAACCTCCCTCCGACTTTCCACATCAAACACTGGTATGACAGGGTTCGTGTATATTTGGATATTAAGTGAGGCTTCTTCGACATGGTCCTCATCAAACTCTCCCAGGACAGTTACGAGATCGTGTTAGATACAGATAATACCTTCCTGACACTATCCCCATCAAATAATATGTGATATGAATAAAACGGCGTTGGATACAAAGTAATACACGACTAGAGGTCCCCCACCAAAATTCCCAGAACAGGGACAGCATTGGGTCAGATATGCATTAAATCTTCTTGTCCACCGTCCCTATCAAATACTCCCAAGGCTGGAACAATATGGGTTTAGATACACAGCAGAGCTGCCTCTATACTGTTCCCATCTAACAAACCCATTACAGGGTTAGGAGGGGGTTAAAGGCAGAGGAAATCTCTCTCTGTACTGTCCCTCATTCATCACTCCAATTACTGGGACAGAATGTGACTACGTACAGAGTAAAAATGTCTCGACACTGTCCTCATCAAACTCTGCGAGAACAGGGAGAGAACGAGGATTGATACAGCATAAATAGTGCTCTGCACTGTGCTCAGTAAAAACTCCCAGGATTCATACAGGACCTGGTTAAATACAGAGAAGAGCTCTTTCGACAAGGTCCACATCAAATACTCCAAGGACTGGGACAGTATGACAAGAGATGCAGAGAAAAGTTATTTTAACACTGTCTACATCAAACACTCCAAAGATACGGACAGCACACCCTAATTTAAGACTGAGTAGAGGAGGAATTTCTTTTCTCACACAGTTTGAGTTCTTTGTACCTCCTTCCAACACAGAACTTGTGTATGTTTAAATCTGATATCGATTCTTGATCCAGTAAGGGAATCCAGTGTGTTGGAAAAAGTGCAAGAAAGTGGGTTTGAGGTCTGTAAAAATAGCCAAGATCCTTTGGAATGGCACAACAGGGTCGAGGGGCCAGACCGACTATTCCAGCTCTTATTTTCTTTTTGTTGCCTTATGTACACCTCATAATCATACTGCTCACTATTGGGTATGATGTGAAAATAGTTGCATCTATCCACTCTACCATGCTGTTTTTCTGAGTCTCCACCTAATAAAGGCACTCCAATCCCACAACACTACTCAGATCACAGTTGCAAAGCTGTGAACAGTTTTATACCTCTGATATCAGGAAAGGTGTTCTGGCATTCAATGCAGTGCAGTGAGGATTCGCTAGAATGACAGTGGGTGTGGAGGGACACTCTTACGAGGAAAGCTTGAGTAAGTTGTGCTTCTGCTCATTGGCAAATAGAAAGTTTGTTGTTTTTCTTTCCCTGCCTAAGACCCCTCCTTTCTGCTTTTAGCTCTCTCTTCAGGTCCTTCCTGGCTACCCTATAACTCTCAATCGCCCCAATTGAACCTTCACGTCTCATCTTGAGATAGGCCGCCCTCTTCCATTTAACAAGGGATTCCAATTCCTTATTAAACCATGGCTTCCTCACACGACCCTTTCCTCCCTGCCTGACAGGTATATAATTATCAAGGACACTCAATAGTTGCCCCTTGAACAAGTTCCACATATCATTTACACTCTTGCCTTGGAGTCTACTTTTCCAAGCCACACATCCTAAGTCATGCCTCACCGCATCATAATTTCCCTTACCCCAGCTATAATTCTTGCCCTGTAGTACACACTTATCCCTCTCCATCACGAGTGTAAAAATCACCGAATTATGGTCACTATCCCCAAAGTGCTCACCTACCTCTAATTCTAACACCTGGCCTGGTTCGTTACCCAGAACCAAATCCAGTATGGCCTCACCTCTTGTTTACTCAGTCACTTTTCCTGAAAGATGGTGATTATTTTAAATTTCTTCCTCTCTTTTATCTCTTGAATTCCAATAATTCCTGGACATGCAATCAATATGAAATCTATCTTTCTGACTTTACCACTTGCAAGTTTGTCATGTGTTGCTGCATTTGCTTATAGCGCTTTGGTTTATAGTGACCTTTGGATTGCTCAGATTACATTTCAGCTTCTATTTCTTTCCACAAATAAATAATTAGGGGAACCTTTTAATGTAATGCAATGATGTGTGAAATTGCTATTAATTGATTTTATGTAAGAGTTCCTTCAGGGCTCTTACTGTGCAATGGTAGTGTCTTTTGCCCAAGTCCAAATCGCACCTGCTCCTGAGGGATGCTTTAACATATCTAAATGGGTGGATTAAAAATAAGTGCAGGAGTTCCTGCAATAATACCCAGCCAACTATTGTATGCTGATTTAGCAGAGAGAGGAACACATTTTCTACAATCATATCCAGATGCTTGCTGAGAATCCCTGCAATGGTAATCATTAACCCTTTCTCTGAAAGTAACCATATCAGATGACATTGGTCTGGTATCTTCTGCTTCAATTCACAATTTTCAGAACTATGCAGGATTAAATAAATTAAGTTAATTTCATTCATGAATAATATACACAGGGTAAAAAATGTAGAAAGCAAGTTGACAAAGTGATTGTTAACACTTTCGTTCTGACTTTCTCTTAGGTCTTGATTTAAATACATAAATGGTTCATGTAGTTCTCTTGATTATTTTAATTAAAGTGTTTAATTTCTTAACATATGTACACTGCATTTTCTAAAATTACAGATGGGAAATTCAGACAGATGTGCACATTCCTAGACAGGTATCCCAGAATCATTTCTGTTCCTAGATTTTTATTTTATATGGATAATTTTACCCCAGTTACTTTACCTGTTGGAATTCTTTACTATTGCTCTTTGCATCCACTCCATCAAGATTTACAAAACAGATCTAGAGAAAACAAACAACAGAATTCAACTTAAGACCATTCATAGTCAAGGTTTATCAAAGAGAATAGAGTATTCAGCTATCAGGCCAGATACTTACAGCAAAGCTTTCTAATTGGGACTGAGCTGTGAGTGGGCAGATCATGGTATGTCTGAGCTTACTGCAGCTGTCATGGGTGACTCTGGGAGCGTGGGAGGAACAAGCTAACTAATCACCAAAACTGAGAACTTTAAAAGTGAACTGTGTGCATAGTTTCAGAAAGGATTTGTTTTACTGCTTCAAGCTATGTAACACATGGACCAAAAATGCCCTTATGACAGGTGAAGCTTCCTGCTGGGAGTGCAAATGCAATAGTAACAAAAACATGTTCATTTACAGAAATTGTGGTGGAGATTTCAAAGACAGCATGTTCGATGGTAGTCTGTACACCACCAAACTCAGACACATATATTGGGGCTTTTGCAACACATTGTATCATTTTACTGGGAGCTGGTGTACATACTTACCACTTCTGCCCGTTCTGATATGACATACTTGACCCACTCAATAGGTCTGGTGTAATTCAGACACTTGCCTGAATCTGCAAAATTTGTGGGGTGTAAAAAAATCAAATGAACTATTTGTGAAACTACATAACAAGGTAAGCAGTTTTTAATAGTGGGAATTAAATTCTGGATCTACTGATATACATCCACAAAGACTGACAAATATAGATTTCCATGTATTAACATAGTAGTCTTCCCCAAAGTTTCATATTACATTATTTAATTCTGTAACAGTTCTATAAATTTCATATGGCTATTCCAAAACAGCTTTGCAGGAAATTAAATCAAAAACTATAACTTAATCTAGCCCACTCTATCATAACGATAATTGATTGTACAGATTATGCATAATATTATCCACTAACTGTTGCAACAGAACACCATTATAACATATGAGCCACGTTACATAAGTATAATGTGAATTTCTTCTGGTGCATATCTGATCTGCCACTGCTTGGTAGGATTTTGCCTTCAGTAGACAAATGTTTTACTTGACAAGGCAATATGTACATTAGTGCATGTAAAATAAGCACAAGACACGGGCAACACAGCACTGAAGACTTTAACAGCCATTTATTACTGTGGGTGAAAATATTGCAGTCACAGGCACTTAGTGCCTGGACCAACGCTGAGCTATTGATTACAAATAGTAACATGCTACATCAGTGTGTCATGCTTCAAGTGGCTCCAAGTTAAGAAGGAGTCAGCTGATATACTATGTTACAGTGATGATATCATAAGTATTTCTCTTAAAGCTCATGCCTCTTATAATTCATACTAGCTGAGAGCAGACACCACATCTTGGTTTTAGCAAAAATGAAGGAGATTTACTTGGTTGTACATAGCTACATATTATCGATTCAATAATTATATTCCCAGATAAAAAATGGATTTCACAAGATTGACAATTCAAAATTCTATGTGATGCTTTGGAGGCTTAACAACTCATCTGATCTGGTAATCGGATACCTGGAGAGTTCCATGTTGGGCTCAGTTGGGTTTGGTTGACTACTTGCTTGTCCTGCTGCTGGTTGCTGTCACTGTACAAAATCTCACTGAATCATTATTGAAGCAGTTTTCGTTGCTCTTTTTATGCATAATTGGTGTGCCATAATTAGTTGAAGCTAGCTTCTGTTCTTTTGTAAGTGGGCCCATGATTTGTAATAACGTCATACAATTTGGGTTGGTTGAAAATCTGACAAATACCTGGACACCAGCAAAGGTTTCTGACTGGATTTCTGATTCTGGTGCACAATTGTGGTAGTTCTGTATTTGCTTACTTATTGTGCATCCCTTTCATTTCTCTGTCCTTGAAGAAGAATGCCATGTGTCTCAGTGATTGAAAAACTGGTTGCTAGGCTAGGTCACTGGCATTTGTTTTTCAAGCGAATGGTACCTCCTTCTGCATTTGGAATATTTCTCCAATATTCCAACAGTGGCCTAACCAATGTCCTGTACAGCTGCAACATGACCTCCCAACTCCTGTACTCAATACTCTGACCAATAAAGGAAAGCATACCAAACGCCTTCTTCATTATCCTATCTACTTGCGTCTCTACTTTCAAGGAGCTATGTCTCCATTATATGCTGTGAGACAGTCTTCAATAGGTTGCACAATAGAGTGCCACTTGCTGAGGACGTGCTTTTCAGGATGCACCATGGTAATGGGTTGGCATCAGTCCTTGTATTGATTTTAGCTTTTAGGGTGTGTCATTTTAGCACCTATGGAATTAATAGCATTAAAAGCTTCTGATGACTTTACATCATCAGCAGGTGTGTGAGATTAATAGTACGAAGAGCTTGGGCATCTTGTGAAATTTGTTTTTTGCCTGTTTGCACTTCATCAAAATGCTTGCATTTGTGCACGTTCCTAACATTTTCCTTGTTGCCAGTGTTTCAGTGTTGTGCCATGATGTTGGTCACCTCTTTTTTTTGGAGTCTGGCTTGGTCTTTGGAACCAGATTTCCTTTCCTGCAAATGCACACCATAAGACATTAAGAAATAGGAGCAGAAATTAGGCCATTCAGCCAATTAAGTCTGTTCTGCCATTCAATCATGGCTAATAGTTTCTCAGCCAACCATCACACCTTCTCCCCACACCCTTTGATTCCCTTAACAATCAAGAATCTATCTATCTCTGTCTTAAATATACTCAATGTCTGACTTCCACAGCCTCCTGTGGCAGTGAATTCTATAGATTCACCACTCTCTGGCTGAAGATGTTTCTCCTCATCTCTGTTCTACAGGGTTTACCCTTTACTATAAGGTTGTGCCCTCGGGCGCTAGTCTCTCCTTTTCATGGAATAGTACCAAATATTTTCTGGTACCACATTTTTCCGATCTTAAGAAAAGTTGGACAGCTGTTGGGAAAGTGTAACTAGCCACATCTGCTACACACCTTGTTCAATTGGTGCATTTTGCTGATCTCTGCAATAGCACTGGCTAGACCTAAAAACATGTAATTGTCATTGATCTGCCACTATAATTTATTGTTGGCATCTACCTTCAAGCAAGGCATCAATGGTTTTGCTGTTTTCCTCACTTAGAAGATATTCCCCACACTTAATGGTAAGGTCCGAGGTAGTGTTGCTGAACAAAGAGACCTTGGAGTGCAGTTTCATAGCTCCTTGAAAGTGGAGTTGCAGGTAGATAGGACAGTGAAGAAGGCGTTTGGTATGCTTTCCTTTATTGGTCAGAGCATTGAGTATAGGAGTTGGGAGGTCATGTTGCAGCTGTACAGGATGTTGGTTAAGAGACGATGAGGTCTGCAGATGCTGGAGATCAGAGTTGAGAGTGTGTTGCTGGAAAAGCACAGCAGGTCAGACAACATTCAAGGAGCAGGAACATCGACGTTTCGGGCCGGAGCCCTTCATCACGATGTTGGTTAGGTCACTTTTGGAATATTGCGTGCAATTCTAGTCTCCTTCCAATCGGAAAGCTGTTGTGAAACTTGAGAGGGTTCAGAAAAGATTTACAAGAATGTGGCCAAGGTTGGAGGATTTGAGCTATCGGGAAAGGCTGAATAAGCTGGTACTGTATTCCCTGGAACATTGAGGCTAAGGGGTGAAGTCATTGAGATTTATAAAATCACGAGGGGCTTGGATACGACAAATAGACAAAGTCTTTTCCCTGGGGTGAGGGAGTCCAGAAGTAGAGGGCATAGATTTAGGGGTGAGAGGAGAAAGATATAAAAGGGACCTAAGGGGCAACTTTTTCACGCATGTATGGAATGAGCTCCCAGAGGAAATGGTGGAAGCTGGTACAATTACAACATTTAAAAGGCATTTGAATGGGTATATGAATATGAAGGGTTTAGAGGGATATGGGCCAAGTGCTGGCAAATGGGACTTGATTAGGTTGGGATGAAGGGTCTGTTTCCATGCTGTACATCTCTATGACTCTATTTAAGTGTTGCAGAGAGAATTACTCATTTGATTAGCCTCTCAGAGTTATTCTTCAGTGAAATCCCACTCTTGTTCTTTGTTGTCGTGTCTTGTGACAAACTCATCAGTAGGGTCTTGGGGGTGATGTCTATATATCATGAACTGAAATCTGTTCATCTTGGATGTAATTCTCACCTTGAACTGATTTTTGAGTACTCGCTAGACCTTCTCTGGTTTGTTTAAATTCCTTGGAAAGACCAGATACATTAATTTTTGTGAAGCCATTCCTTGCTAATTACAAGCACAGTTTGATCGCTTCTTGACATCATTTTTTGATAGACTTGCAATGTAAAGCTGTACACTTTGCTTGTACCTCAATAAAGATATAATTTGCTGTCAACCCATAAATAACTGTTTTCCTTTCTATTCTCATTGAAATTCTGTTTCCTTCTATGCAGGGTCAGTTTATTTATTTCACTTGTTTTTGGTTTTCTCTGCATTTTTTTTCACTTTTCTTGCTTCTGTTTCACTTTATTTTTCACTGCTGTTGCTCCTTTTATGAGTTTGTATTCTTTTAGACTGAACCTTTAATAAATAGTGGCCTGCAGTAGTAAATTCTGTTACTAGATGACAGACATGAAAAATAAGGCATGATGACATCATTGGGAGGGGGCATCCCTCTGTCTTGGAATTGAATTGAAGAGACAACATGGCAGAACCAACCAACCTCTGCACTCAGACATACATTTTAAGGTTTAAAAGCTGTAATTTTTTTTGGTAAGGAGTGCAGAGAATCTAAGTTGCAGCACTCTTTTGGCAAATGTTTCTTTAATTTCAAATTGGAAAGCAGGGCAAAGGGTTTTTATCTCTGCGAGAAATTAGCTTCTAACTTGAATGAACATTTTAAGCGAAAAGCTTTCTGGATATTCAATTCGCATATTTCTACTCATACAATTTGCTGCTGTTAGTTTTCTGAATGCTGTAAAGTCCAGGTACTGTTATCCAGATGATCAATGAGGTTTCCAAGTGTCTACCATCAGGAACTCTTTGATAAATGGCCTCTATTGCTTACCACCATGATGTGCCACAGAGATGTGAGCTTTTGCCTTCAGTAGGCCATGTGTTTATGAGGCAATACTAATGTTAGCTCCTATAATATGAGAACTGGATGTGGGTAAGACAGCACAGAAAGATTTAACAGATGTGACTGATCACATTGCATGCTGATTTGGGTGGTAATGATTTACTGCTTCACCTGGTTTATTTAAACCTTTCCTGGTATACTTCTTAATTTGAAGCACATGGTCTGTAAAATTCAGCCCAAGGACAGGAGTAAAACAAGGCTAATCCTGAATCAGGAATAGTCATTAAATATTTCAAGATTTAAAACATTAAGAAGGGATAGGGAAGGAAGAAAGGACTGGCAACATAAATTAGATGCAAAACCATTGTTACATTATGCGAAGATATTCTGATTTAAAGAGATGTATTTTGTCCTTTTTTTAATGAAGAAAAGTTGAGACAGAAGGTCAAGTATTCTGCTCCAAAGCCAATTGAGTAAACAGCTTGTGAGGCCCTGAGCTTTTTTACAAAGATTGGACCAATAGAAGTAGCCTGAATAGGTGGGGCCAAACACCCACTGAACCAGGTTGCTTGTGTCTTGAAGCTCAATGTGGAAATATTTATTCCTCTCCCTGTTACAGCTAGAAGCTGGGGTTCACTTCCTGTATGTGAGACAGTCTATTTTACTCAACTTGCCTTTGTCAAGGATGTGTTTGTGGGAGGTTACCATATTACAACAGTCCATTAATAGTAGTTAATGTATTATTTTGTTCAGCATTTCAATAGTTACAGTTAAGCCAAATCTTTTCTTTTTATTTTATGTGTATGAATAAAGTGTCGTTTGCTTCAAGATTGGTAATTTGACAAATTGAATTGCATGTGGAACACAATGCCTTACACTTACCTTTAAAATAAGAAAAAGTTAGGGTCCAGACTATCTTCAATATTTTGTGGGGTTTTGTCTAGTCAATAAAATTGACACTTTTAAAAGCATTGTAGTCAAAACAGAAACCTTTTTGATTAGAATGATGTGTAGCCAGGGGTTATTTATTGCATCAAGACACAGGAATGGAGCAAGACAGTAAAAAATACATTGAGGAGAATACATTTGTGGACAAATTAGAAGGGTGAGCAATACTTTATAATTATAAATTTAAGCAGGATTCGGAACATGTTTTTGGTTGAATTTGGGTGTTTTGTTGTTGGTTCTTTCACTCACTGAACGTAATCTTACCAGCTTTTTGAATGTGTGACAAGACCATTTCTGGATCCTGAGCCCTATGATTTGTGAGAGATGGCCACCTGGAAAATCCTGTTGGAAGTGGTCAGTTAAGAGACCACCTCATGATAGTGGTGCTCTCTGAATACATTGAAATAGTTAAAAATAAACTGTAGTCTCAGCTGCTAGACCTCCTTTTGGAGGGAAAACAACAAATTGAGTATTGATTCTTTAAGGCTCTATAGAAGTGAAGAATGATTTCCTCACTCTTGTATATTACAAGCCCTCCAGACAAAATTTTCCATTAGCTTTTTTGACAAGGTTGGTACCTATGATTTATAGACACCTAAATCTCTTTGCTCCATTTCTCTCATTGTTCAGGAAATATTCCAATTTGTCTTTCTTCTATCCAAACAGATGACAGCAAATTACATCATTAATAATGATGGCAAAAAAAATGGATCCCTGGAGGAAAACTTGTTAAATTCCACCCATTAGAGGACATTATAATTCTGTTTTAATTCTCCTAATGCTACTTTTCAATGAGTCACTAGCTCCTGACGTAAGTTTACCTCCAACATGTCCACTCTCATTTAATCTTTGGAACTATATTGAATACCTTTTGGAAGTACATTTAGACAACATTCATCAACACCACTCTTGACCATGATAGACATTTATGCAAATACTTCAACCAATTAAATCCGGCATGACCTCCATTTCTTAGATTCATACTGAGTCTCTTTGATTAACTTACACTCATCCAGCTATTTGGTCACTGCATCTGGATTGATAGATTTCAGTAACATCCTCACAACTGACATAACTGATTCAATTGCTGAATCTAGTTTGTTTTAGAAAACACTTATGAGTATTAGGCTCAAAAAGATTAACTGTAGCAAATCATAAATGATGCCTCAAAAGCACTTTCCTCCTCTGAGGTCTCTGCACTGAGATTGATAACAGCAACAATGTCATGTGAATATAAAGCATTTCCAAGTTGATTTCCAAATACTCCAATGTTCTCTTGAGTATCTATAACCAGTCCTTCTCTGTCGCTGAGTAAATATCTGGAGGGTTCCCAATTAACATCATTGTGAAAGCCACATCATTACATGGATTACTGTAGTTGAGAGGAAAAAAACCCTACTACTACCTCCTCAGGAATACTCGGGATGGGAAGCAAAAGTGACTTTGCCTGCACATCTCGTAGCTCCAAAACAAATAAAACGATCAGAAACTCAATTATATCACACAGAATCCCTACAGTAAGGAAGCCATTCAGCCCATCGAGTCCACACCAACCCTTCAAAGAGCACCCCACCCAGACCCACACCATCGGTGTGGTCCTGCATCTCCCCATGGCTAATCCACTTAGCTTGCACATCCTCTACAGGCAATTTACCATGGCCAATCCACCTAACCTGAACATCTTTGCACTGAGAGATGAAAGGAAAAAGTGAAGACTGCAGATGCTGGAGATCAGAGGTGAAAATGTGTTGCTGGAAAAGCGCAGCAGGTCAGGCAGCATCCAAGGAGCAGGAGAATCGATCTTGAAGAAGGGCTCATGCCTGAAACGTCGATTCTCCTGCTCCTTGGATGCTGCCTGACCTGCTGCGCTTTTGCAGCAACATATTTTCAGCACTGAGAGACGAAACCCGATCACAGACACAGGGAGAATGCACAAACTCCACACAGTCATCCAAAGGTGGAATCAAACCCAGCAATGTTAACCACTGATCCGCTGTGCTACCCTGGAGAGAATGAATCAGTTGGAATACACCCATATAAATAGAGGAGTGCCAGGGATGCAACAGAGAACATTTGCAAGTTGATTTCCACCTTGACCATATATAATACTCATGCAAGGAGTTAATGTCAAAGTGCTAACAGTGCTGTCTAAGAAAAACTGCAGTGGAGATAATGATTGCAGCCTTTTCTAGAAGAATATAAGAATAATGAGAAAAGTTAAGCATAGATTTGCTCAAATTTTATCAGAGATTAGAATAATGAAGAGAATAAGTTTTCTTTTGTCCTGGAGGTGAGACGGTTAAGAAGTCTTTAAGCTTGTAAAGTTTTAAAGTAAATAATGATATCTTGTATGGTCCTGCTGAATAATGGAGATAAATATTCAATTCACTGCCACAGCTTTGATACAGTGAAGCTTACTCTGTCATTCAGCTGCCTCCTTTAACAAGTTCCCCATGAGTAGCCTTATTTCTATAACTTAGTGGACTCTCAGGAGAATGCTTGCTTGCATTGTGAAACTTTTCTTGGGGATGATGCAAAATCGCTGCAGGTATTAGTGGTCAGCCTTATGGAGCATAGCTTGCTGCCTGGGATGTATAGAAATTAGGCTTGTCATTGTTGTCTGACTATTTTAGGGTCCCGGAGCAATCTTGTGATGATACCACTGAACTGATCCTCGTAGGACATAAATAGTGCAGTGTGGGCATAGGTAAGAAGAAAACAGTAAAATACATGGATGGCTGGGACAAAGCTTGAAGTCTAATCATGTAAGTATTAGACACATATGAGAAAAGCATGTGGAAGTAGGCTGATTAGCAACAGGCAGTGGAGTTTGTGCAATAGTCTTTCAATGATGTAGTGATGATAAGTTCGAGCCTGGTATTTCTCTGAAAACCATATAATGTAGGATTTTATGTAATATGTAATAAACAGTGCTATAAAAAATACCAAGCTGAGAAGGCCTAAGGCATGCAAATTAGGTTGAAAACTCCTCTAAAGCTAAGTGGGCAATTTTTTGTTTAATCTGATAAGAAATAAGAACTCCACACAGCAAATATCTAGGCCGTGATTTTGGGGTTAGGTAAAGATTGAGTTTTCTTCTATTCGAGGTTGACTTAAACACCATGCTGCTCGTTGGATGCTGCCGGAATTGCTGTGCTCTTCCAGCACCACTGATCCAGAATCTGGTTTCCAGCATCTGCAGTCATTGTTTTTACCACCATGATTTATAGTACGTCGCATAGAGATGAATGTGTTAGGTTCAGTGAATATTCATGGGGCTATGTACAGATTGTTCTGTTATAACACGTGTTTTGTCAATACCAATTTGTGTAATGCGATTGACAAAATGGGGATGCTGTTTTTACAGCATGAACTTTTAAGACGTTGGCTGTAATGCAGTTTCAGCGGCAACACATTAAGCGCTGTTTTTAAAGCGTGAATTTTCAAAAACACGGGATTCCACAAGAATGCAAACTTCGCATTATGGAAGAGCTGACTGCATAATAAAATGCCTTTGGCCACATGCTCCAGATCGCAAATAATGGTGCATTAAATGCTTTTAATCATTTTTGGGTTCATCTATTTATCTGACTGAGCATTCAATGAGTCCATTCAATACATGATTTGTAGGATCTTTTCAAATGATTTTATATTCGTCTACATCTCAATTGAAATTATTTTGATTTGTAGCATTTTTTCTAATTATTTGTTTTCCATTAATTGTTTAGATAACAAAATTGTGTTTGTAGTGGCTCAGTTAGTAGTACTCTTACCTGAGTCACATGATTGCAGAGCCAAGTCACACTCCAGGACTTGAACACAGAAATCAAGGCTAATATTCTGTGCAGTGCAGGACTGAGTTTTTTCTTGTCAAATAATCATTTCAATGTTACTACGTACTTGAGAAATTAAATTATCATTTGTTTAATTGCGGTTAGTTGTTAATTATTTTCTCTAACAAAGAAAGCCATACTGCCAGATCAAAGTTAAGGTTATGGGTTTATGCTTTTATGCTGTAAGCTAATGTTAACAGAAGTTAATAAAAATGTAAAAGTTTGGACATAAAAGGTTTCTACCACAAAAACACAACTATAGTTTGAATTTTAATATGTAACTTGAAGCATGTAACAGGCCTATGTGCATTAATTTTGTACAGCTATTTTGAGTTTTAATGTACTTTAGGCATCAAAATTTATTGTGGAGTCACGTGATTCTTTCATTAAGGGTTACTAAAAATTTGCGAAACCATTCAGATGTATCAGTTGGGATGATAGTTAATCACTAGGAATTGACACTGCATACTCTAAGCACATGCCTACATGTTTATACTGGTGCCAATGTATTTTCCTAAAGTTCGGTGGAGTCGGTAAGTTGAGATGGACAAGCTGGTAAAAAAGGAATAATTCAAGGAATGAATCAGGAGACTGTAGGAAGTAGGACTGTAGGACTGTATCACTAAAATGATCATTATTTTTAACAAAAGCAATGGGCCATTGGGTGGTCACTACCTAGCCAATCCAAGATTGATGGGCTGGGCATATGTTGGTAAGCCAATGAGAGTTCAGGATGCCTCTGATCATTCATGGGGAATAATGGCTAGCAAGGATTAATCAGTGCTGATCCTTCGTGGATTAGTATTGAAAAAGGAAGACTGAAAGTGAATAACTGCACAGAGGCAGGTATCCTGTCATTAAAATACCCTTTATTCACATACATACAGTACACTGGTTGTGACTCAGCCAGCTTGGAGTCAGTCCCCGAATTGAGAAGATTCAGAATCCCCTGTTTATATCTCTTTTCTTTCTTCTTTTTATATATTTTCTACAGAAGCCAGTTCCCATTACCAAGTCACCCCTTATTACTGAGGGCATGGTACACTAGCTGTAATGAACCAGTTCAGAGTCAGTCCCCTTGACTGATGGGATTCTGTCTGTATTTTTTGAGATTCCAATCTCCTGGTTTTATAACCCTACACTAATGACAAAGAGCGGTAGTGCTTATTTTCCCCAACACCCACGTTGTGTGCGTATAGGTACATACACAGTGAAAAAATATGCACAGAAAGCTTTATTCAGATTCCACCACCAGAAGAAAAACAAACACCAAGGCGGCCAGTGACAAGCAATGCCCTGCTCATCAGAGGGCAATATAATTGGTGAAAGTGAGAACTGCAGATGCTGGAGATCAGGTGCTGGAAAAGCAGAGCCAGCCAGGCAGCATCTGAGGAGCAGGAGAATTGACATTTTGGGCAAATGGCAATAAATGCTGTCTGCTCAGTGACACCTTCATCCCATGAATGAAGAAAAAAGAACTTCCCAACCAGGGGAAACATTCCCCCCTCCTCCCTGCATCTAGTCTTTCTGATGAAGACCCTATGCTAGAAATGTTGACTCTCTTGCTCCTCGGATGCTGCCTGACCTGCTATGCTTTTCCAGCACCACTCTGATCTAAACTCTGGTTTCCAACATCTGCAGTCCTCACTTTTGCCTAGGGCACTGGTAAGACCACATGTAGAGTAATGCATGCAGTTTTGGACTTCCTCCCAGCAAAAATATATTTTCCATAAAGGGACTGCAGTGGAGATTCACTAGCCTGATATTGGGGATGGCAGCACTCTTTATGAGGAGTGAAAGGTCTGACTGGTCCTGCACTCACTAGTATTTAGAAAAATAAAAGGGAATTTGTTTGAAATGTATAAAACTGTAACAGAGCTAAAAAGACTAGATGCAGAGGGATTTTTCCTGGTTAGAGAGTTATTTTTCTCTTTATTCATTCATGGGAGTAGGGCGTTGCTGGGCAGGCAGCATTTATTGTCAATCCCTAATTACCCAGAGTCATGAATCAACCACATTGCTGTGGGTCTGAAGTCACATGTAGGCCAGACCGTTAAGGATGGTATTTCCCTTCCCTAAAGGAACCAGTTGGGGTTTTCCTGACAATCAATTCATGGTCATAATTATTGGAATCCATCTGCCTGGCGGAATTCAAACCGAGGTCCTCAGAACATTATCTGGGTCTCTGGCTTAACAGCCCTAGCCTCCCCCTGAACCAAAGAATACTGAGCAAGGCAATTAGGGTAGAGATGAGTGACAAGATATTTTTTCACTCAGAGGGTGATTAATCTGTGAAATTCTCTACCACAGAAGAGTGGGACAGGGGCTGGATCACTGAGTATATTCAAGAAAAAGATGGATAAATTTTTAGATCTTTAAGACACTAAGGGTTTGGAGAGAAAGTGGGAATATGGCACTAAGTTAGAGGTTCAGCAATGAGCCTATTGAATTGTGGAGCAGGCTCGAAGTGCTGAAAGTCCTACTTCTGCACATAGTTTCTTTGCTTCCATAATTTTAATTGAATTACGTCTTACAATTTAAAGGTAAAGTGAACTCTACCACAGTAAAACAAAATAGAACTGAATTCTTCACTTATTTAATTATTATTTAGAAAAGTAACTCAATCTGACAGTGTTTGGATGGTTTGCAATTGTTGGATGTTCGACCTTTAGAAAACAATCTTTGACCAGGACCACAGCTGCCAACTTGGATGATTGCAAAAAGATCCCTTGGTATGATTTTGTGTAACGACTGGATTTCTGGGAAATATTTATCCCTCAATCAGCATCACAGTAACAGATTATCTAGTCATTATCACTGTGTTTTCCTTAATTACAACAGTGACTACACTCCAAAACCACTTCGTTAGTTATGTACTTTGAGATATCCGGTGGTCCTGAAAAGTGCAGATCAGTCATTTGTTATCTATCAACTTCATTTTGATACCATTTATAAATTATAATGGTTAAGGCCATACATAAAAATATCTCACTTATTTACACAAATGTCTTTCATCTATTAAACTGTGCGAAATTCAGGTTTAATTTTCTTAAAAGCCTTTTCATTCTTTTGCTATTAAATGTTGGATTATTTAACAAAGAGCTCTGAATTTCAATGAGACTTTTGTATTTCGGCTTATTTAGAGTAATACAAGGCACATCAGAAAGAACCATAATGGTTTAGCTCTAATTACTTCTTTTGTAACTTAAATGGAGAGTTAGACTATGCTATTGCTTTCAAATCACTTAATAGGGATATTTCAAAAGTCAGTACAAGTTAAGGAAAAACGCTGTATCAAGAAACAACAGATAGAATCACATGCTGAAGCCATGGCTTGTAAGTGTGCATGTCAGCATGTTTTCAACTAGACAATATTAAACATTCAAATTGTATGCCACAAAGTTAGAAACTGTTATAAAGGCACCTTCTCACAATTAAATATTGACAGAATTGAGAGTACTTGATTATCCATTTTGCCTTGTATTGATTTATGAAATGAAATATTTTCCAACATGACTTATAGAAAATCCAGCTGATTATGTTGCTTGAAAAGCCCTAATGCAATTCAACTCAGGAAAGTCTTTGGCTAACAGTAAAGATTTTTATCTGTCTGTGTAAATGTGATGTGCAGCAGCAGAGTAGCACAGCACATTCAGCCTCCCAGTTGGCATAGAAAACTGGGACATGACTTTAATCTGTTGATCTGCCAATCACAGAAGTGATGCAACATAGAGGGAGCATGCAATAGAGGTACAAGCTGCAGTATTCTGAGGAGTGGAAGTCCAATAAATGTTGTCTTTCTCTGGCAGATGTCAGCAGGACAATATTAACCTGGGGGAACAGTGTAATTGGACTAGTCATAGAGTCATAGAGGTGTACAGCATGGAAACAGACCCTTCGGTCCAACCCGTCCATGCCGACCAGATATCCCAACCCAATCGAGTCCCACCTGCCAGCACCCGGCCCATATCCCTCCGAACCCTTCCTGTTCATATATACATCCAAATGCCTCTTAAATGTTGCAATTGTACCAGCCTCCACCACATCCTCTGGCAGCTCATTCCATATACGTACTACCCTCTGTGTGAAAAAGTTGCCCCTTAGGTTTCTTTTATATCTTTCCCCTCTCACACTAAACCTATGCCCTCTAGTTCTGGACTCC
>NC_057722.1:55191594-55203934 GCF_004010195.1 Chiloscyllium plagiosum | reverse complement strand
TTATCCACTTTTAACCGTTTCAAGACATCCAGCACTTCCTTCTCTGTAATCTGGACATTTTGCAAGATGTCACCCTCTATTTCCCTACAGTCTATATCTTCCATATCCTTTTCCACAGTAAATACTGATGCAAAATATTCATTTAGTATCTCCCCCATTTTCTGTGGCTCCACACAAAGGCCGCCTTGCTGATCTTCGAGGGGCCCTATTCTCTCCCTAGTTACCCTTTTGTCCTTAATATATTTGTAAAAGCCCCTTGGATTCTCCTTAATTCTATTTGCCAAAGCTATTTCATGTCCCCGTTTTGCCCTCCTCATTTCCCTCTTAAGTATACTCCTACTTTCTTTATACTCTTCTAAGGATTCACTTGATCTATCCTGTCTATACCTGACATATGCTTCCTTCTTTTTCTTAGTCCTCCATGGGCCTGGAGTATTTGGAGGCATGAGTTCAAATTCCACCATGACAGTTTTGAAATTTAAAATCAATTAATGAAACAAATCTAACATAAAACCTCATCTGGTTACAAATGTCCTTTAGAAAAGGAAACCTACCATCCTTGGTCAGTCTGGCTCACCCGAGTCCAAATCTGTAATAACACGGCTGATTTTCAAAAGCTCGCTGAAATGGTGTAACAGGCTATTCAGTTTTGCTTAAATTCACCACTATCTTCACAGGAAATTAGGAATGGGGAGGAAGTACTGGCCTCGCTAGTGACACCCACACATCTCAAGAATGAGCCAAATTAATTGGCCTGGGGACACATTATTAGCCATCAAAGTAGAATTCATGAATGTGAAGAACCATTGAGAAAAACATAGATTATACCCTACTTGTGTTTACTTTGGGATATCTGATCGGCATGGATGGGTTGGACCGAAGGGTCTGTTTCCATGCTGTACATCTCTAGGACTCTAGGACTCTAAGAGACAGGGCAAGGTAACTAATCAAACATGAGTGTATCAATATTCTTTTCAACAGGAAGAAAGTGATACTGATGCCCATTGGTTCCAATGGTTATAGTCCTGCTAACCAAATCAACTTCACTGTGTCAGAGAATGTTTGAGAATCCCTAAATCAGTACATGCCAGCTACATTTCAATTAAGCTGCCATATACAGGTAGTTCTTCTATAATGTGATGGTTGCGTTCTTGTGCAAATCTGCGTTATAGAAGAATCGTGCTTTAGATACAGCACTTATAGTGTTGGCAATGTAATCACATTACAACCAACACACATTTAAAGTTTGCACTTTAGAAATAGTGTCCCCAATTCATCAATAGCATTACAGCAAACTGTCATGAACAAAACATTAGCAGAATGACCTGTAATAGTAAGGGAACTATAGATAATCCTTACACTGAATGGTTAGAAAAGAGGTCTGTGATCGCTATTGCCTGCTTGCCATAGGTTAATTGAAGGTGCTATACTTTGGAAACATTGCAGCTGTCAATTGCTTGTCTAACCTATGGCAACTTGATGATCTTACATTATATGCCTCACTCAGTTACATGCTGAAAATCGAGCTGTACTATTCCCAGAGTCATCAAAAAACTTAAAAATTTTATTAAGTATGCCAAGTTCCCCAATTTATTTGACTTTCAGACACAGGTTGATGGAAAATATAAACCAGCTTTCTGCACTGAACACAAATCAAAAGTAAATAGATTCAAGCTACAGGTAAACATTTATAGACCATTGGCACTTAACCCTACTGATTAGAACTCTAATCCCCTTATAAATTCTCCCTTGCATACATAAACACATACAAGCAGATGGGGTAAACAGGTTATTTGGCTGAAGGGAAACACAGGAAAGAGAGTTGAATAGTCTTTGTTCCCAGGTTCTGTTGTTGAGATCATCATAATGATTCTTCTGCTGGCCAATACATTAGTTAAGTTATCTTTCTCTGGATGCTTCCACTGGTTGATAAGAAACACAGGTGGCTGGCTCACTTATTAGAACTTACCAGTTAAAAGTCTTAAAAACATATAGCAACTGTTGCAGGAAAGAAAAAAATACTATCATAAGATTTAAAATCAGTGTTAACTGCACAAGACAGAGAGAACTGTCCTAAGCTGTGGAAGAACTGAACATTTCTCTCTCATTCCATTCCTCTCTGTAACTTGTTCCCAGCTCAAAACTCTTCCATTACTTGAGAACCAATCACATTGTTGCTGGCTGGCAAGTGGTCTCCGTTGGTCACTAGTCCATAGACCAATCAACTTCTTGTTGCCAACTATGTTGCATCTATACCCTTGTCCTCAATTAATCTGCAACTCAAACTTCAATTATTGCTGTTTCAAACAGCTGTTTACGTTTTGTGCCATGGGTGTCAGGCTACTTGCTTTCATGACATACAACCTTTCAAGCATTAATTCTTCTTTGAAAAAAACAATTCTTTCTCATTTCATTCTGCAACTTTTAAAAATACGAAAAAAAGAAATGGTCCTTACATCTAATGTCTGTATGAAGAACTTTCTCTTGATTTTCTTTCTCCCATTCCTGCCCTTCCTCATGGGAGGTGTGAGCACAATGTCCTGAACTTTGAGCAGTTTCTTCAAATTGTTTTGCGTGGGTCTGCCTGGTTAATTTCTCAATTTAAACTTGCCAGGAGCAAAATTCAGTACGTCATGAAAGCAGGATTATGATATTGATTATTTTGAACTTATAATTAAGGCCAAATTAATGTATATTTCTCTCAAGGCAAGTATTTTAACAGAACCAAGGATTCTGAGAAATAGCCCTAGGACTAGATTTTCAATCAACATTCAAGAACATTAAAAATGGGCATTGCTGAAGATTTGGTATCAATCAGACACAAATCATCAGAGAGATCTGTCAGCAGTTCTTCATCCTCTTACCATCTGGCTGAGCCTCCAGATGAGGGTGACATTTGCTATGCTGATGTAGAAAGCTGCTTAATGAAGCTTTAAAATGAAAACCTGTGCAGATATATGGTGCCAATCCTTTAGTTGATGCAGTTGTGACAGAAGCAGTAACAGCTTGAGTAAGGAAATTCAGTATCAGCAAAAGGTTTGGGGAGGTTGCAGAAGTGGGGAGAAAGCCAAAACATTATATATCTTGATCAATTATGCAAGGAAGCATGCTCCTACAATTAGAAATTACAAATTCTAATTGAAACTAGAATTACAAATGGCCTTGACTATGGATAAAATATTCGAAAGAGAATGAAAGCTATTAGATTTATGAACATCATTCAAGGCATACTTTTGAGTTATAATCTTTTAATCACTGTCACATATTACTTTCTTAAAAACATACACTGATTGTAATAAACATTTACAACTTTATTAAAACAGTTAAACAAGATAAATGACAAATAGAGCAGTGCAACATGCTATTGCAATGATAATGCTTTGGCATCGTGCCTTGTGTCTTGCATGGTCTGTACAGGTGGACAGAAAGACTGAAATCACTATGTGACTGATAGCAACTGAATAAAGTTTCAAGACAAAAGGCTTCTTCATGTGACAAAGTTATGTGATACAAGACATGATTGATATATATTTCAATATCATTTATGTTAAAATTTGGATTTTGAACTAGTGGCACATGGTTTTATTGTCTGTGTCCATGAAGTGGCTCAATGATTTTCTGAAGCCAAGGTTTTTTGAAAAAAAGTATTATAGATATACTTCTTGGAAGCTAATGGGAATTTGTTCACATTTGGAGTGTGTTTACTCACAAAATAAACTTTGTACTGCATTAGACTTCAGTTAAAAGGATCTGGAATTGTGTTTTTTTTTTGGCTTGGGGAAACACCCATAGCTTGGAAAGCCTTTATAGTTTCAGTTTGCTGAAGTCCTGGTTAAAGCTGGCTATATCAGACACTTTCTGCTGAAGGAAGAAGTAAGTTTATAACTGCTAAAGAATAGGTTACCACGGTGTAACTAGTTTAGTTTAAAGTTCCACGCCAGAAATGTTTAATTTGACCAGCAATTGAGGAATCAGCTATGCCTTATAGTTGTGATGGAGAAGGGAATTCTCACTGGTATGAGGACTACGAAATTGTGCTGCTAAGATTAATAGGATTGCATTTTATTGTATGTTACAAAGTATTTAAACTTGTATCATATGTAAATAGTTCATTTATTCTTTTATTGTTAAAACCAAATATACAGCATTGTGGGTTTGTGTTTCAGTGTTACAATCATAAAAAAAAACAAAATATGATTGATCAAACCAGGTATCAGTCTGGGATCTGTCTCATCTAGTAATAACCTCAGCTGGGATCATAACTGTGTAATAATTTACCATACCCACAGTATTTTACTATGAAAATCTTAGGAGAGAATGATGTACTTAACTGATGTGTTTGCTTTAATTCTACATGGCTGATATCATTCTAATTCCCTTCCTATCTCTGGACACAGCTACCTCAATCCAACACTTCTATCCCTATCACATGGATATTTGAGAACTAGAACTGCTGTTCTCCCTCTCCTTTTTAAAATCACACCTTTGATAAATATATGAAATATAATCAGTTATTTGTACAGGAGAAGCATTTATAATCGATGGATATTTGTTCCCATCAGTGATTGTTAGCTTCTGCATCACAACGAGCTCTCCTGTGTTCCTTAGAACTCAACCTTCACATCCACGTAATGGCATTCAATAGAACACTGAATGAGGTAAGGATGACTAGCAGCTTATTCAACAAAAACGCAGACTGCATACAGTGCAGCCAGTTTGTCAATAGCAGTGAGATCACGACAGCAACATTCATGGTGCAAGAAGAGGTAATCATGCAGATCTAACTTGCCACAGCAGAACGATATAAAAACACCTCACAATTATGCATGTCTGCCATGGCACCTAGGTCATGCAGACTGAAGTGGTCTTTGACTTTCAGGGTGGAGAGGATACTTACAGAGAGGAAGGAATTCAATTCACATTGCTACTGATTTAGTACTTGCATCGGTTAAGCCAAATGCTCTTTTGACCTGAAGGAGTACATAGCTAGAGAGCAAAGAGTTAGAGGGTAAAAAAAAATTCAAAGAAAAAGAAATTGATGTGGTGCTTTGAGTGATTATCTTCCACTTAAACTTGATATTTTTCCTAAATCTTTCCAGCCTGCCACACACAGTGGTTAAATTACCGCAGTATAGTGTCACAGCTACAACAGAGGGGTGAATTACATCTTTCTCACTGTTTTTTCTCTTCTGTCCAAAGAGAGATAGTTTTTAGTTTTCTTTTCTTATTTTTCTTTCCTTGCTAAAACAGGCAATGGTGTGTTTCCTCAAACTCTGTTTGTGAAGTCAAATTTATAAAATGATACAAGGCAAAATTCTAGCTTATTAAAGTAAAAAATACACACAACATCAGTTTATAGTCCAACGGGTTTATTTGGAAGCACTAGCTTTCAGAGCACTGTTCCTTCATCAGGTGGTTGTGGAGTATAAAATCATAAGACACAGAATTTATAGCAAAATTGTTTTGCTAATAATTCTTGTGTCTTACGATCTTATAGTCCACAATCACCTGATGAAGGAACAGTGCTCTGAAAGCTAGTGCTTCCATATAAACCTGTTGGACTATAACCTGGTATTGTGTGATTTTTTTTTTTACTTTGTACATCCCAGTCCAACACCAGCACCTTCAAATCATAAAATAAAGTAGGATTCATTAATGCATTCACACTCCAGGGAAATAACACACGTTCCATACATATATGTCAAATGAAGAAAGTGAAAGCAAAAGAGAGAAGTTATAAATTATAAATGTCTTAAAGTCAAAGGTTGAATTGAATGCTTTCTTGGTTAGGTGTCAATTTTGTCAAGTTTCATGAACAGTTTCTCTCCATGAGAATTAGTGAGTTCTTTTGCTAAGTCTTTTCAAATTTGCCTCATCAACAATCTACTTCACTCTTATGGTGCCCCTTTGATTCATGACCCATTCCACAGCTCATGTACCCAGAAAAACTTGCCACAATCTGATATATCCCAGAATGGACCATCATCCTTGGCACCGGCACCATTTTGAAAAGGCTGTTGTGCATCCTGAGAAATAGTTAGTCGACAGTTGCCCTGGATGATTCCTGACATTTGCCGTGAATGTAGCAGAAGGGAAATTGGTGTCTCGCTTGTGGGCAGGATACTCAAGATTCTACCGGCAGGGGTGGTACAAGAGGGGGATATCTTCCTCTCCCAGGACTGGCGGTCAAGGCCACAACGCCAGACCATGTCAACCTCATCCAGGATTGCTGGGTCAGCACAGTCTCAGTCATCTGAAGGAATGAAAAAGAGTGAGGGGATAATTGCATTGAAGTGCAAAAGATACTGAGCGGTTTTGACAAGGTGGATGTGGAAAAGATGTTTCTTCTTTGAGGTCAGTCCAGAACTAGGGAGCAATATTTTAAAATTAGGGGCTAATAACAGTGAAGAAAAAAAACTCATGCAATTCTCTGCCTCAAAATGTGGAAAGCACGAGTTCATTAAATAGTCTTTAAGACCCAGTTGGATAGATTCTTGTTAGGTGAGGTAATCAAAGGTTATTGGGGCTGCATAGGATTGTGGAGTTCAAAACAAACAAATCATCCCTGATTTTACTGAATGATGGGATAGGTTCAAGGGGCTGAATGGTCTATATGTCTGCTCCCATTTTGTAAATTCATACGTTTGTCACTGAAGGGTTTGCTTGTGTCCTGGTAAATGCTGAATATTTTTGGAAACAGTTAATTTGCTCATTCTATATTTGATAACAGCCATTTTAAATCCAGCAAGAGTCTATTTTTGATTAGAAAAGAATTCAAACAAGATTATAATTTTAAAAAGCACAATCTGGAATATCCCTCTCTCTTCCTGAGCTCTGGATGTTGCAGCAGGCATTACATTCCAGGCTCTCAACTGTGCATGTATCGAGCAGCACTTTTAGATTAGTTATTTCCTCTTACGTGACTCAGGCACTAACTCACATCTGATCAAAAATGAGTACTTTCAGTAATTTCTTTTTAAGTGCTGCTGTAGTGAAGTCCCACTGCTCAAACTAGCAGAAGTGGACAAGTACTTTTATTGATTGATAATTATTCTGAGTTGAGACTGGAATGAACCCATTTCAAATCGACTCACTTAACATTGAAACAGATGCCATTAATCATTGCTGCTTTATTAGCTTGCACTTATTTTCATTGCATTTACTAGCTCCTATTTGTTTACTGTGTGTGTGACAGGAATATTAGATTGACTTGCATCAAATTTACTTTCCAAACAGACCAATCAATCTGACTGGTCAATGTTCCACACAGGGTTCCGTCTTATCCTGTTCATCTCTCCTATTTGCCTCAACCATTCCTTATATTATCAAATTCAACATTCTAGCTATTTTCTAAAGATAATTTTGCATCCTGGATTGGCTACTCAATTTAGTGCTGATCATTGAATACTCATAGTCCTTCATTTGGGATCCACTGCCCTCTTCCCAAAGTAGAGATGTTTTTTCATATCGAGCATATGAAACCCTCTCAGTATCTGAAAAGCTTCTATCAGGTCACCCTTCAGATTTCTAATTTCTGGAAAATGTTTTGCCAACCTATTCAATCTTCCTTGATAAATATCATCTTTTTGCAGCTTAGCCAATGTCCTTATTTCCTTTTTACATCAAGGAGACATGGAAACATTAGCATAATACTCAAACATGGCTTAAACAAGGTCTCCTTCAAGTTTCAAAAACTTGTTTGCCAATTCTATCAATTTAGCAACCCTGTCTATTTGGATTATTTTTCTTATTTAATGCTTTAGTAACATTTGTTCCTTGGTGATTCATGTTTTTGTTGGTGATTCATGTTTTCGTACCCCGAGAGTCCTTTACTCTTTTATATTGCTTCAGGGAATGGTTATTGTATAGAAAGAGGCTATTTATCCTGTTGAGTCTATCTGAGGTAGAGAATGATTTAAGGTCAGATGTTCACAGTGGAGGTGGGAGACATATTTCAATGGTAGGCACATTTCATTGAAAATTGTGCCGGATGTCATATTTTTGTTCTGGGGAAGCAGAGGTGGGGCTGGGATCAAGTTGGATCCTTGCCTCAGGAGGCAGCTTGGAAGTGACCATGGAGGCTACCCAATGTGCAGATCGGCAAGGAGGGAGGTTTTCCTAATTTCCTTCATACACACACACACACACACACACACACACACACACACTTCTCAAGACCCCACTTCCTAAAATGGAAGCAGGGGTCTCACGGAACTGTCACTGGAGTTGTAATCCAGAAGTTCAAGCTGTTGTCCTGGGATAAAGGTTGAAACCCTACAGTGACAGCTAATGGAATTCAATTAATAAATCTCATCCTCATGAAACAGAGTTAACCTTTAGAATAAGAAAAGACCTGCTGGACTCAAAATGTTAACTATTTTTCTCCTTCGACAGATGTTCCTGGACCAGTTGAGTTTCTTCAGCATTTTCTGTCTTTATTTTGGTTCACTAATGTCTTTAATTTTACTAAGTTTAAATTCATCAGCCATACCATGATTTGAATCCATGTCCCTGGAACTTGAGTTCTGAATCGCGAGTTCAGTGATATTACCAATACCTTAACATCCACCCACTTTGAGGAAGGACATTGGTGGTCCTTACTCGATTTAGGCTACATATGACTCCAAATCCACAGCAATGTGGTGAACTCTTAACTGTTCTCTAAAATAGCCATATAGATTTTATTAAGGATAAGCAATAAATGCTGATCTTATATCCTACATGCTAATATCCTTTAAAACACAAAATATTTGAACTGACTGGAGTAGAGAAGTTACTTTGGAGCACTAAATTAAGAGATGATTACAGTACAGAACAAATTGTGTATAAACAGTGTGCAGGATAAATTACAGTAGACAGATTTGATTAGTCTACAGATTAGAACATAAAATAGGTTGCAGTGATGGCCAAAAAGCAGTGAATAGCAGGTTGTAAAACAAATTTGATTCAGATTTAGAATGCATTGTCACAAATACTGCCGATTAAAAAATAATATTAATACGAATGAAGGTGAAAATGTAGGGTTGAATCAAGCACATAGATCTGCAACCAGGGAATCATTTCAGAATAATGATTTCATTTTAGCCCCCATGTCACAATCACTGCTCACAATTTGCGAAAAATAAGCTTCAATAACAGTCTAACGTCAGAGTCTATTGTTTTTTTTAAATGAAAGGGGTGAGGAATTTTTGAAAAATAAAACTAAAAACACAAGCAGATTTACAGATTGTTGTAAATTGGAGGGTAAATGTAGAGCTGGGCACTTTTGCCTTGAATCTTAAATGAGAAATAATTCATCGTATTATAAATTTTAAAATGGAACTGCCATCACGAAAATATTTTGTGACAAATCTGTTTTTTGTTTGTTTCAGTGATGTAATGATATAAATCACTCAAACTCATTTTACATAATTTGTGCATAATTTATAATAGCAAAAATAAAACAATGCTTTATTTTATCATTTCAATTATAATTGTTATGAACGTCTAAATGAGATTAAAATGACTTTTGCCAAGGACACTGTGATAATGCAGCATTAACTTTGACAGAATGTTTATATATTCAGAGATCATCTACACGTTTAAGACAAACATCAGTATGAACATGAATGTTGCATACTTTCAGACCCTGGTACCTTTCATACTTTTATCTACACCATGCTGCTCTTACTATGGTTAGATTATATGTACTTTACAGATGAACAAAAACTAAATTTATATCTATTTCTAAAGGGCAACTACCATCAGAAAGTATTTACATTAGTTCAGGTTGAGAATTTTCTTCAGTGACTGTAACAACCTTTCAGTCAAAGGAACCCTATCTGCATGCTCATCCATGGTTTCTGATGATCTTTTGAAGTTGCAGTAATTGATTGAGAAAAGGACATTCCTGCTTTTAATCTCAATCAGTTGATATCTAGAAAGTGATCAAAGTTGATTTATACTGGACATTCCAAAATATATCTCTCCACTCTTCAATTTTTTAGCTTTTTTATTCTCTATTGCCAGTGCTTCCCCAGTCATTAGGCAATGATAATCCTTCTGTTTTGAATTATCGCCTGAAACCACATCCTGTTCTTTTGAGAATGAAGGAAGTAGCAGTGGAGGTAGATACTTTGGTCAATTAAGTTTGTTCTGTCATCCAATAAGATCAAGGCTGATGTTTTGTCCTGCTCCACCTTCTTGCACTATTATCATATTCTCCACTTCCACTGGTACCCAAGCATCTCTCATCCCCTGTGATGAATAAACTCCTCTGGATCTCTCTGGCATAGAGGATTCTAAAGGATCTCAATCCTTTTGAGTGATGAAAGCTATACTTTTATCTCTGTTATAAATGGCCTACTTCTTATTCTGAGATATGATGCTAAGTTCTAGATTCTCCATCGAGGAGAAACATTGTCTCCAGATCTAAATTGTCAAGCCAATAAAAATAATATCTGCTTAAAATAGATCATGTCTTCAAAATTCCAGGGAACACAGGTCTACTCAATATTTCCACACAAGACCACACCTCAGGGACAGAGTTTAATGTCCTACCCATGGTGAGTTTCATGGTGAGGGTGGTATTTAGTTTTGGCAGGTGAGGAGCCCATTGTCTCTTGCCTCCATCCCAAACTACTGCAGAGAGCCCATGAAAGACCACCCCACCCAGTTGCCAATTGGAACTGGGTGGGGTGGACATTAAATTTACATGCTCCTCTGGGGACCTTCGATCAATGTATTTGATGCCTGATATAGGGACCCCACATTAGGAAGGAGATCTCACTTCCTGCCTTTGCTGCCAACACCCTAGCATTATACTGCCACCTCCTGCATCATTCACTTTGCTGGCCTGGGGTCCAGCAAAGATAGCAAACCTTCACTAGGTGTTGTATCGGCAATGGCGTCCACTTCCCTGGTGGGGTTGTCATTCAATACAGAAGCTGGCCTCCACTTGGTTAGTAGCTCTTGATGTGCACGTCTTCTGCTCTTGACAGGCTTTCCCTGAAGCAGACAACTGGGGACCACTGCCTGCTGTGCAGCCAGCAGAGAAGACCCCTGTAACTTTCATTACAATCTTCCTGAGAAACAAGTCACCATTTCATGTTAGTGCTCTCTAACTGGATCTCAACAAAATACAGAAATAGCCCTGCCCACTTGGCTTGAACCTTGTTCTGCTCTCACGCCAAAAGTTCCATCATTTTCACTGGAGGTGCCTTCAGGAAACTTCTGAAGATCAGATGGCAGGACAAAGTATAAGACACAGGGCTGCTCACCAGAATTGGCATACCAAACATCCACACCATACTGAGACAGTTACAATTGGATTGGTCGAGTCTCTTAGCCATAATGTCTGATACTCACTTATTAATGTGAATCCCTTATGGGGAGCTTGAATCTTGATGTACTCTTACAGCAGTCAAAGGAAATGCCACAAGGACTCTCTATGCTTCATTGGGAGTTGTTATATCAACTCTGAGCCCTGGAAGAACCTAGCCCAGACACACAAACAACTTTAAAAAAGGTGTAGCCTCCTTCGAATGCAAGTGTGTTTCAGAAGTAGAAGGAAAAATTCAGGAGAGGAATTTATGAACCAGGAACCCATCCAAAGTTCAATTCTCTACACGATCCAGTCCTATTTGTAGGTGAACATTTCAGGAGGCTGATTGGCCTTAGCAGTCAGCTATGTATCTACTGGAACCCTACCCTGAAACACCGTAGATGGTCTTGAAGGGTGTACAAAGCAAAAGGAAAGATGCACATCAATGTCACATTTGATTCAATCAGAACCACCAAAGTGAAGACCTGATTTCATTCACTGTCAAGCATTCACTCTTCCACATATAACACAGACTGATTGGGCAGCATTTTGATATTGACAGTACATTAAAAAAAAAGTCATTAACACTCTAGTCAACCTCACCAGCTGTTAATATCTTCTTAAGAACGTGATCATGCATGAAGGGTAAAGGATGCTCCCAACTCCCAATAGCAATTGAAGCACACTACAAAATCAATCAGCATTTATACAAACAATCAAATGACTTTTCAAGATATGGATAAATGTCTGCACTCAATTGTGTGCTTTTGACAGAATGGCATTGCTATCAGTCCATAAGACCATAAGACATAGGAGCGGAAGTAAGGCCATTCGGCCCATCGAGTCCGCTCCGCCATTCAATCATGGCTGATGGGCATTTCAACTCCACTTACCCGCATTCTCCCTGTAGCCCTTAATTCCTTGTGACCTCAAGAATTTATCAATTTCTGCCTTGAAGACATTTAGCGCCCGGCCTCCACTGCACTCTGCGGTAATGAATTCCACAGGCCCACCACTCTCTGGCTGAAGAAATGTCTC
>NC_057722.1:55175962-55190237 GCF_004010195.1 Chiloscyllium plagiosum | reverse complement strand
CCCTTACTAAATCCATGTTGGCTTGTTCTAATCCGACCCTGCTCTTGCAAGAATTTAGAAACCTCATCCTTAACGATGGATTCTAGAATTTTATCGAAAATCGAGGTTAGGCTAGTTGGCCTATAATTTTCCATCTTTTGCCTTGATCCTTTCTTGAACAAGGGGGTTACAACAGCGATCTTCCAATCATCTGGGACTTTCCCGGACTCCATTGACTTTTGAAAGATCTCAACCAACGCCTCCGCTATTTCCTCAGCCACCTCCCTCAGAACTCTAGGATGTAGCCCATTGGGGCCAGGAGATTTATCAATTTTAAGACCTTTTAGGTTTTCTAGCACTTTCTCTTTTGTAATGGCACCCATACTCAACTCAGCCCCCTGACTCTCTTTAATTGTTGGGATATTACTCATGTCTTTCACTGTGAAGACTGATGCAAAGTACTTATTAAGTTCTCCTGCTATTTCCTTATCTCCCATCACTAGGCTTCCAGCATCAGTTTGAAGTGGCCCAATGTCTACTCTTGCCTGTCGTTTGTTTCTTATGTATTGAAAGAAACTTGCCTGCTTGTCTTGCTGCTACCTGCTACCATCTTGCCTGCATTGATTTCCCAACCAAGGGACTAGACAAGCAGTTTGCTACTGAACTGAAACCAAGATTTAATTACACAAAATCCTAGTTCTCCTTCTAAATTCTTGTCATCATCATCTCACTAAAAACAATAGCAGCATGGTAAATCTTACAACAGAACAAGGTTGTCTTTTGGCTCATTAGATTCATGCTGGCAAAAAAGTGGTATCCAGCCTCATCTTACATTCCACACTTAGCCAATGGACATGTATATTACAGCTCATTAAGTGCATATTGAAGTATTGTAGTTTTAAAAATGTTGTAGGTTTCAGCCTGTACTCCCCTCTAATCCTTCTACAAAATATTTTAAATCCATCTCCCCTGGTTATTGACTTCTCTGGAATTGAAATAGGTTCTTCCTATCCACAGTAGGCCGCTCATAATTTTTATACATCAGTTAGATCTCCCCACCACCACCACCACTTCTGTTCCAAATTTAAAAAGTTCATCCTTCTTCATTATTACAATTCTCAGTTTGTGGCAACGTATGTATAAATCTTTTTGTACCTTCTCTAGTCTGATTTTGTCCTGCCTGCATTGCAATGACCAGAATTGTATGGAATACTCAAGTCTAATGAGTATTTTATTCAGTTCTATATAGTTTGCTCGAATTCCAAAGTCAACTGTTAGTGCAAATAATTTCAGCAGAGTCCTAAGAATATTTAATTATTTCTTACAGATTGGGATTCTTTTGTCAGAACACTCAACAATTTGACTAATGAAGAGAAATCCAGAGAGAACAAAATTGAGCAGCCAGTGCAGAAGCTCCCCAAAATCATTCTGCTTCCTGAAAAATAAAAGTCAGAGCCAGTTCCCTTTTGTTTCTTTCTCTGTGGTTGGCTGGTTAGCACTGGTACCTTTTTGAACAATTGAACATCCAACCAGCTCTCAGCCCTGAGCATTGCTAACTTTCGGTGCTAATTTATCTACAGTGTTCTCAGATCAGTAATTAAGTTGCATAACTTTTCAGGCCAGTTCCCAACAGATAACATCAGTGTTTGTTATTTTATTTCTTAAAACTAGCAGCTATTCAAAGTTTAATCTAATTTCAACTCAATTCCAAATCAAAAAAATGAGAAAAATGAATGAAAAATAGTGATGGTCTCATCACTACCCTCAGGTATGTGGACATGTATTCCAAGGTCCATCTGATTCACTATACTTCACTATACTTCCTAGAATTTTTGTTTGTAGGTTTCACTGAAGGGTCAATCTGGAGGGTCAGTGTGGACTCGATGGGCCGAATGGCCTGTTTCCCTTTATAGGGATTCTATGATTGTAAATGCAGGCTGATGTTAAATTTGTTGCAGAAATGAGGTGACAGTTCTTAAAACATGTTACTAATCAGTCCAGAAACCAGAGCTGGTTAATTGAATGGTTGAGAGATTGAGCACAAGAGCAGTTGCCATACAGCCAAAGCATAACATTAGGTTAAAACTACTCTTATCGAGATGGTGCTGTAAGGAGTGAGACCATCAAGAAAAGAACTGCCACTGAAAACAATTGGTTCCAAGCAGATCAGGTCTAGTCGGCCTGCAGTCAACCTATTCTGACTAACTGTAGTTTTAACTCACTCTGAATTGTTTTAAAGTTTAGATTTTCTAGCAATAAAGCTGTTGGATTTAGGATGATCTACTGTCAATTGAGATTCTCAATCTCTTGCAGGTCACAATATCCTACCATTTATTGTGTATTCCTTGGCTTATTTGCCCTCTCCAAATGCATTACCTGATGTTTCTATGAAATGAACACCATTTATTATTTTCTGCACAGCTGACCAGTCCATTGATAAATCTGACAGTCTTCAGCTTTCTCTTTCAGCGTCAACCACATGTCCAATTTTTGTGTCATTTGTATTATTCATCTGTATCATTATTTTGTATCATCTTGTGTTAAAGTCTAAATCATCAGTATATAATGCAAGAGACAAGGGTACTAAAGCATCGCCCTAGAAATGGTGTTCCAGTTAGAAAAACACCTGTCAACCATTACACTTTATTTTTGGACATTAAGCCAATTTTTGATCCCAACTTGTAACTTTGCATTGGATCAAATGATCTTTTACTTTTCTGACCAACTTACCATATGGAATCTTGTCAAGATAGATTACATCAAAAGTGCTAATCTCATGAACTTTCCTTGTCATCTCTCAAACAAATCTTGTGTTTCTAAAGGACAAATAATGTTGTCCCTCAGAAGATTTTCCAAAAATTCATCCAATATTCAGAGTTAGGCTAACTCATCTAAAGTTAGTCAATCTCATCCCTTTTCCCCTTTTTAACACATCCCCCTTTTTAACTACTACTTCATGACTACTGCTAGCTTATAGAACGTAGAACATAGAACAGTAGAGCACATTACAGGCCCTTTGGCCCTCGATGTTGTGCCGACCTCTTATCCTATTCTAAGATCAGACTAACCTACATACCCTTCATTGTTCTATCTTCCAAGTGCCTATGCAAGAGTGTTTAAATGTTCCTAATGTAGCTGACTCTGTTGGCAGTGCATTCCACATACGCATCACTCTGTGTAAAGAACCAACCTCTGACATCTCCCTTAAACCTTCCTCCAATCCCCTTAAAATTATGTCCCCTCATGATAGCCATTTCTGCCCTGGGAAAAAGTCTCTGGCTATTCACTCTATCTATACCTCTCATTCACCTCTATCAAGTCACCTCTCATCCTTCTTTGCTCCAATGTGAAAGGCCCTAGCTCCCTCAACCTTTCTTCATACGACAACCTTTCTTCATACGACATGCCCTCCAGTCCGAGAAGAAAAATTAATTTATTTCCAATTCCTTTCATCACTGATGTTATCCCACCCTATGGAGTTATAATCCCCTGAGTTTACTGTTTGAAGTTTCCTAGTTTATAACCTTGCCTGTCTTTTAACGTATAAAACACACAAGGAAAGGAAAGTTCTCATGCTGCCTTCTTGTGCATTGTCCAGCACCCCTCAGAATAACACTAACAAAGCTGGTTAGGAATATTGCTTTGTTTGCAGAAATGTTGAAAGGGGTAAGGATAACAATTATATCAATACAGAACAAGTTATCTGAAAATGGCCATGGCAATATATTCTGCCATATAGGTTCTGAAAATTGGGTTCAGCAGAAACTACAATAGAGTTAAATGGATTCACTAGATAACAAAAATAAAGCTACTGCATAACTTTACTCTCCAACCCTAAAACTTACATACAAAATATAAAAAAAACTCCTCCATTCAATATTGACCTGTATCCCATGCCACCTAAAGTGTTGGAAGGTACTGAAAAAGTTTTCGATGCGATTAATAAAAAGGTAACACCAGAGAAATGTTTTTAGATGTATTCATTTTAAAAAAATTCTCAGAAGTAATATTCTGATAGAATTCTGTCAGTAACAATGATAATTATTATAATTAATGTCAGTGCGATTTGGCAATCTGCTGTCCATTTATGTTTGAATCTTACGTGAAATGTGTGAAGACTAGCTTATTATTTATGCTGAGCAATTTTATTATGGATATAGTAAATGCTGCACAATATTTTGTTATAATCATCTGTATTGTGGAATCTATAAAGGGTTAGACATGTAGAGATTTGGTTTCAATTTTATTTTAATATGTTTATGTGCATATTTACAAACAATACATGAACTTTTGACCTAGTTTGGGTGTTTTTACGAGTGAGAACGTTCTAAGGTTGCTATGGAGATAAATTGCAAGTTCGAACAAGTAAACCAACTCCCACCAACCAGGAAACTGTAATCTTGCATGGGTTTGCTTGTAGTGCTTCCTGCACAAGATTGATCCATTTCTAGCTATTTAAAAAAAAATAAGGAATATAGAGATTGTGGGGAAATGGCATTGAGGCAGAAGATTAGTCACGATCTAGTTGAATGGCATAGGTGGTTTGATGGGCTGAATGGCCTATTTCTATTATTTTTTTCAAGCTTCCTAAGGCAGTAGTGGTGGAATAACAGTATATGGACATTAACTACTCACTTTCCACCACAAACCTAAAGGGTGGAAACAGGAGACATTGGCATCCTTACCCATCATCAACCATCTGTTTAAAGGCCTCCACCATCTAACATAAAATTCCAAAGTCTATTCTGTTAACAAATCTTATAGGAATTCACCATATAATCAGACTATCTAAATAAATATTGATTTAATGTCCACATTAAGCAGCTGGTGAGAATTTGGCATAGTGCATTGGTTTCATGAAAATGTCTGGTCAAATTTATGATTTGGAGACGCCAATGTTGGACTGGGATGTACAAAGTTAAAAATCACACAACACCAGTTTATAGTCCAACAGGCTTATTTGGAAGCACTATGATGAAGGAGCAGCGCTCCGAAAGCTAGTGTTTCCAAATAAACCTGTTGGACTATGACCTGATGTTGTGTGATTTTTAACCTTGGTCAAATTTAGTCAGCATATTTTAAATTTTCTTTGTATTCTCCACTTAGTTTCTGGGTTCAGTCAGTATTGCTTATGGCTGTCAATCTTCGTGGGTTTGTTTTGATTTCAGGCAAGGCAGTGTTGTATTGCTCTACTGCAGCTTGTAAGTTAATTTTACAGCATTCTGCTTGCACAGTTCCACCTTTACTTGTCAGCACTCATTACACATACATGCAGGGTGTCACATTGCCAACATGATCACAGATCTCCATTAGTATAACATATTACCCGAATGGCCTAATATTAAAGGGGGTGCTGTATGCAGAACCATAGATGTGGGACTGCCTGCATATAAATTTTAGAAGGTGGAATGTTAGTTGAGACCACAGTTATAAAAACAGACATCTGTTTTTTATTCACGCGAGAGATGTGGGCATCACTGGCTGATCAGCATTTATCATCCATTCGTAGTTGCCCTCAGGAAGGTGGTGGTGAGCAGCCTTCTTGAACAGCCCCTGTCCATGTGCTAACACAGAAAGGGAAACAGTACAAAAACAAAGAACATATATAAATCACTGCTTAGGCCTTATAGAGATGTACTGTCTTCAATTGTTGGGCACTATATTTTAACAAGGATAATGCTGTTGTGTCACCAAAATCTTACCAGACCATAGGGGCTGCTCTCTTATTAGAGAGAAGTGACTGGTGGTGATTTAACCTGAGAACCACCAGACCTCAGGCAAGGGAAGAGAAGGACAATCCTTCCTATTAACCTCAAGCCAGTGATGTGAATTGAACCTACATTGTTGCCATCATATATCTCTGTAAACTAATGATCCAGTCAACTGAGCTAAACTGATTTCTAGCAAAGCTAACAAGGCTGCAGTTTATAGTCTTCACCAATGCAATGTGTGAATTCCAGTGCTATCTTCAACAACAATCCCCCTATTTCCACATTTAACAATGCCAGAAATTACTGTCCAATTTATGCAGCAATAATATTTATTATTACAGTAAAATTTAGGCAGTTTTCTCATTTGTGAATATGAAGGAGGAGAAGAATTTGCTCCAGCTTAGACAGCAATGTTTCGAATGTGTTATGTTTACACTGCTGAATGCTTTGACTACTCTGTATAACTCATGGTTCTTACTCCACTTTTCAATTTAGAACCAAACAATAATCTGCTTGGATCCAAAATAGAATTGCAAATATGAGGAATGCCTGAGATGCGATAGTAGTGTCCCTACCTCTAGGCTAAAGGACCTGAGTCCCATCTACTCTGGAGGTGTACCATAACACATTGGAAAAGTCTGATTTAAAAATATCTATCATTGAAGACATTGGCTAGCCAGGGTGCAGGCTGAAGAAGCAAATCTCTATGTTTAATTGTCTCTATTTCAGTACATTACATTCTCTACCACAGTGGGGCTTTTCCAGTGCACTGTATTTTATATATTTCTCAGATTTGCTGAAGTTTGTGCAGTTCAATGGTTATTGATACAAGAGTTCATGAGATAAACAGAAAAATGGTGGCAATTGGTAGAAACCAGTATCAGTATTTGTGCTTTGTATTTGCGGAACATGATTGTCCGCAAAGTTCCTCTCCTGGGGCTGCCTGCAGTGTGTTATCTGTGATCATTGTTTTTCATCAGTCTTTGACATATTTGTTACTTATTTAATGTTCTGTATTGCTATAGCCTTGGTGTTAAAATCGCAGTTATGGTATTGGAAGCAAAGGCTACAGACTGTAACTGCTGGAGTTTCAGTGAGAGACTGAGGACCCCACCAGCAAATGACAGGGATCTGGGTGCACCAAATCTCGGCTGTTTTTAAACACTGTGATTATTCATTTCCTAGAATTATAAAGTGATATTGCAAAGAATGAGACTATTCAAGTATTCAATTAATCCTATTGTTGCTATAACCCTATAATTATTTTATCCCCCTCATGCATTTATTCAATTCTCTTTTGAAAGTTACAGTTTGAATCTGCACACACCACCCTTTCAGATCATGCATTCCAGTTCACTTTCCAATTTTAAAAAGTGTTTACTTATATTGCCGACTATCATACTTTTGTCTATCATAGTTTCATTGTAATAGAGCAGGAGTAGGCCATTTGGCCTGTCGAGCCTGCTGCATCATTTATTATGATCATGGCTGATCTATCCATCATCTCAGCTCCTCCCACCTACATTATTCCCATAACCCTTAATTCCCCAACCATGCAAAATCCCATCCACTGTGTCTTGAATATATTTAATGAATCTGCCTCTACTGCTTCATTGGGCAGAGAATTCCATAGATTCACTACTGTCTGGGAAAAGCAGTTCGTCCTCATCTCTGTCCTCAATCTACTCCTGCTAGTCTTGAGGCCATGTCCCCTAGTTCTAGTCTTACCCACCAGTGGAAGCAACTTGTCTGCCTCTATCTTATCTATCACTTTCATAATTTTATATGTTTCTATAAAATCCCCTCTCATCCTTTTTAAATACTAGCGGGTACAGTCTTAAGTGGCTCAACTTCCCTCATCTCTGGAATCAACTTGGTGAACCTCCTCTGCACCACCTCCAAAGCCAGTATATGCCTCCTCAAGTAAGGTGACCAGAACTGTGCACAATACTCCAGGTACAGCCTCACCTTCACCTTGCAGCAGAACCTCCCTGTTCTTAAATTTAACCCCTTTAGCAATAAAAGCCAATATTCTGTTTGCCTTCCTGATTACCTGTTGCACCTGCAAATCAACTTTTAGCGATTCATATATGAGCATTCCTAAGTCCCTCTGCACAACAGCACGTTGCAATTTTTCACCATTAAACAATATTCTGACCTATTATTTTCCAAAGTGGATAACCTCACATTTACCAACATTGCACTCCATCTGCCAGACCTTTGTCCACTCACTTAACCTTTCTAAATCTCTCTGCAGACCCTTCACATTCTCTGCACAGTTCGCCTTTCCACTCAAATTAGTATCATCAGTAAACTTGGATATGTTACACCCGGTCTCCTCTTCCAAATAATTTACATATATTATGAACAGTTGTGGGCCCAACACCGACCATTGTGGCACATTGCTCACCACTGATCTCTAACCCGAACAACACCCATTTATCCCAACTCTCTGCTTTCTATTGGTTAACTAGTCATCTATCCATGCTAGTGCATGCTCCACCACTCCATGCATACTTATCTCATGGATGAGTCTTTTATATGGCACCTTATTGAATGCCTTCTGGAAATCCAAGTATACAACATCCACCTGTTCCTCTCCATCCACTGTGCTTGTTACATCCTCAAAGAACTCCAGTATGTTTGTCAAACACAACCTTCCCTTTCTGCATCCATACTGTGTTTGCCTGATGGAACCCTTTCCATCCAGATGTCTCACTATTCCTTCTTTAATGATAGCCTCCAGCATTTTGCCAACCACAGATGTTAAGCTATCCTGCCTTTTGTCTACACCCTTTTTTAGACAGCGGTGTGACTTTCACTGTCTTCTAACTTGCCGGGACCTGCCCGGAGTCCAATGAATTTTGGTACCTTACCGCTAACACATCTATTATAACTTTTGCCATTTCTTTCAGCATCCTGGGATGCATTCAATCAGGACCAGGGGAGTTATCTACCTTTAGACCCTCAAGTTTGCTCAACACTCCCTTTTTGAGTGATAACAATTGAATTGAGTCCTCACCTCCCATCGTATCTTTAATATCATTTTTTGGTATGTTAGATACATCTTCCACTGTGAAGACTGACACAAAATAGTTATTCAAGGCCTTGGTTGTTTTAGCATTACCCAATATCAATTCCCCTTTCTCACATCCACTTTAGCCACCCTTTTCTGTGTTAAATACATATAAAAACTTTTCCTGTTTTTATATTCTTTAATAATTTGTATCATCATCTATCTTTCTTTTCTTTATTGCTTGCTTCATTGTTTTTTTGCTGCTTTTTAAAGTTTTCCCAATCTTCCTGTGTCCCACTACCCTTGGCTATTTTGTAAGCCTGAGCTTTTAATTGGATGCCTTCCTTTATTTCCTTGCTTATTCAAGGCTGGCTCTTCTTACCTTGTTATCCTTGTTTTTGACCGGAATATACTTTCCTTGAGCACAGTGAAACATTTCTTTGAAAGTGCTCCACTGTTTCACCATATAACTTGTGTTCCCAGTCTAATTGAGCTAACTCCTTTCTCAGCCCATTATAGTGTCCCTTTTTAAGCATAACACCTTGGTTTTAGATGATACTATTTCATCCGCCACTTGTGTACGAAATTTGATTGTACTGTAATCACTCTTTCCAAGAGGATCTTTAACAAAGAGATCATTATTTTATCTGTCGCAATAGCACATGACCAGATCTAAGATTGCATGTTCCCTTGTAGGTTCACTAACATGCTGTTCAAGAAAGTTAGCACAAATGGTTGTATGAACTCCTCTTCAAGACTGCTTCTACTGACTTGATTTGGCCAACCAATGTTCATGTTAAAATCCCCCATTTCTACTGCCATTGCATTCTTATATGCATCAGATATTTCTTTGGGAAAGCTAATCTTACCAGGACTTATAAACTTAATGGTAAGGTCCTAGGGGGTGTTGCTGAACAAAGAGACCTTGGAGTGCAAGTTCATAGCTCCTTGAAAGTGGAGTCGCAGGTAGATAGGATAGTGAAGAAGGTATTTGGTATACTTTCTTTTATTGGTCAGAGCATTGAGTACAGGAGTTGGGAGGTCATGTTGCGGCTGTATAGGACATTGGTCAGGCCACTGTTGGAAAATTGTATGCAATTCTGGTCTCCTTCCTATTGGTAGGATATTGTGAAACTTGAAAGGGTTCAGAAAAGATTTACAAGGATGTTGCCAGGGTTGGAGAATTTGAGCTATAGGGAGAGGCTGAACAGGCTGGGGCTGTTTTCCCAGAGTGTTGGAGGCTGAGGGGTGACCTTATAGAGGTTTACAAAATTATGAGGGGCATGGATAGGGTAAATAGGCAAAGTCTTTTCCCTGGGGTCGAGGAGTCCAGAACTAGAGGGCATAGGTTTAAGCTGAGAGGGGAAAGATATAAAAGATACCTACGGGGCAACTTTTTCACGCAGAGGGTGGTACGTGTATGGAATGTGCTGCCAGAAGAAGTGGTGGAGGCTGGTACAATTGCAACATTTAAGAGGCATTTGGATGGGTATATGAATAGGAAGGGTTTAGAGGGATATGGGCCGGGTGCAGGCAGGTGGGACTAGGTTGGGTTGGGATATCTGGTCGGCATGGGCGGGTTGGACCAAAGGGTCTGTTTCCATGCTGTACATCTCTATGACTCTATGACCTGTACCACTGTAGCATTATCATTGGGTGGCTTACAGACTATTCCCACCAGTGACTTCTTGCCCTTACCATTTCTGATCTCCACCCAAATGGATTCAACATTTTGCTCCTTAGATCCTATACCTTCTCTCCCTATCACCTTAATCTCATCCTTAATTAAGAGCGCAACCCCACCTATCTTACCTTTCTGCCTATCCTTTCTTATTTCCTGATACCTTGTTTAATATTTTTTGTTTCTGATGCTTTTAATGTTTGTACTGCCAAAGAATTGAACTTCCAGGAAGCAATGCCGCTATTTGATTCTCCCACTTTTACTTTGTTATATATGCCATGTTTAAATCTCCATATGTGTATTGACATCCTGCCTTTATTGGAGAGAGAAAATATATGGAACTGGTAAAGAGAGCACTCTGTTAAATGTAGCACCTAGGAGTACTTATACATTCCCTTTCCACACATTTTTCTGAACACACTTTAATCACTTTAGCAGCACATTAGAATAAAACTATTTTGCTTCTATTTAGCACCTAGTTTTTCCCACAGCTGCTAACTGACCTGCTGCATTTCTAGCAAGTTCAGCTGAAACAGATTTAAAGATAACTGACCATGTAAAATATTTTAATTTAAAGGTTCATAAAATTACAGGACAGGAAGTAATCATGCCAGTGTCAACTCAAGAGCAGATGTTGATTCTAACCCACTTTCTGCCCTGTTCCCTTTCAATTTCAGCAACTAATTGTGGAACGCATTCCATTTTCAAATAATATTGTGTGGAAAAGTTGAGCTTTTCCCTATTATTTTCTTCATGATAATCTTAAGTCTATGCTTTCTTATTTACTTACTTGGCACTAAGCGAACATTGTTAGTTTAATAGTTAGTTTGTCAAGTTAAAGTAATAAGTTTTTTTTTAAATTCCATAATTTTAAAAACACATTACTTCAAGCCTTTATTCACAAATACAACTTTTCAGTCTGGGACGTTGTCTGAGTTTTATTTTCATATTATCCTTCCTTTGCCTGTGGTGCAATTTCTGCAATGGGGTACTGAAAATCCATTGTGACCCAGCCAATAGCTTGCATAAATTTAGTATTTCTTTTTCTGCTCATGAATTCACTCTTCTGTGTCTAAAATCCAGAATCCATTTTCTGTCTGTTTTTCCAGTTTTAAAGCTCTATAAGTGCCCGCAACATCAGATATTTCTCTATTCCCTCCTTTGCATACATTCACTGTACCATTCCACACAATGTAGCATTTCAGACTTGTATGCAAGGAACTGTATCTATCTGCTTACACAAGCAATGTGATTATCCTGTGCTGTGTTCTTTCTCTCTGTTGTCGTAAGCATACATCAATGTCATCCCTGTTATGCCTACGTAGGCTTCAGGTGGGAGGTTGAGAAAGATATAGCTGTTACTGAAGAATAAGCAATGTGATGCAAAAAAACACTTTGGAAATATTCAACATTGGTGGAGTCCGATATTAATTTCTAGTATATTGTGAAAATTTGGTGACTTGGATTTGAAAGTGGAAGGAAAAAGATTCTATTTTCAGTTCTATGCAAGTATTTTTTTAAACAAAGGTCAGAAAGTTTTGTTGAGCAGCAAATCAGAAACAAGTTGCTAGGAAAGCATGTGATTGAAGTTCAATGATTGGATCAGCTGCCGGGGGAATTATTCACTGAGTGTTTACAAAACTGAGTTTTATGACACAGAAACAGATGGTCAGGGTCCACCAGAAGGTTCAGTTCAGAAGATGAAAAGTCATCCTAGCAAAAGTGCAGCTTGCAGATGTCTTCAGACTGAGAAATTAGTCTGTCGAAATATTCAGGTTTCAGAGTTGGAAAGAAGTCTAAAAACCTTTCGTGCTGAAAAACAAGTTTAACCGTCTTCATCAATCCAGGAAGAAGGACTGGAAAAACTCATTTTTACAAGATTTTGTAAGATTTTTACAAACTAAGATTCAGCACATCTTTTTTTATTAACTGACACCTATTGAGCCAGAGTGGACCAGTTGATCACATATTCCGGATAACCACGGCACAGTGGCTCAGAGGGTGGCAAGGTGTCTCAGTGGATAGCACTGCTGCCTCACAGTGCCAGAAAACTGGGTTTGATTCCAGCCTCAGACGACTGTCAGTGTGGAGTTTGCACATTCGCCCTGTATCTGCATTGGTTTCCTCCGGGTGCTCGGGTTCCCTCCACAGTCCATAGATGTGCAGTTTAGGTGAATTGGCTAATCTAAATTGCCCATAGTGTTCAGAGATGTGTAGGTTGGGTGCCTTAGTCAGGGGAAATCTAGAGTAATAGGGAAGGGGAATGATTCTGGGTGGGTTACTCTTTGGAGGTTCAGTGTGGAATTATTAGGCCAAATGGCCTGTTTCCACACTGTCAGGACTCTGTGATCAAGAGTTGTACACAATCAATGTAAAGACACTAACATAATGCAGGGGGTATATACATCACATTTACAATTTATTTACAGCATTAATCACATATAATAATGCAACTCTGCTCGAAATATAACTAAGAATATATAAGCAAGGCAAGATCCAGTAGGAAGTTTCAAAGGTTATCAACAACCTTTTATTTAAAGCTAATACGTATGCCACTATTTTGCTGAACAATCCTATTATGACTTGCAGTAAATTTATTGAAATTTGCCAGAAAAAGAAATAAATATTCAATTGTGATGTCAGATTAAAGAAGACATTGTATGAGAATGTCAGTGTCATTGTCAGTTAATAGCACCATTGCAGATATTATTTATAAAATTAAAGCCAATTCTAATTAATATAAAGTGGAGAGAAATCCTTTTGTGTGACTGAAATAGCAAACATGGGTAATCTGAGTATGATCCCACTTTGATGTTTGCAGCACATGTTGTGCAGTTATGCATCCCAGCTCAATAGCCTGGAATCTGCACTCAGCAATGGAGGAATGGCACTAGCTGCTCACCTTGTTGACAGCTGCCTCCAAAAATTTGAAGAACCTTGAATAAAAGACTTCACACAATCAGCTATCTGTTTCTATGTGGCATCCTCATTGGAAGGCTTTAGGAATGTGGGAATAATGGAGGAAATGGGGAAGCACTTCACCCAGTCAGATTTGAGAATCCTCACAGAGCTACAATCTTAATTAAAAAACATAAGGCTCAAAGTATAGGTTAGTTTTAAATGATGTATAGAAGGCAAAATAAAGATATGGACTACAGCTGGGATTAAATGCAAGAGATAAAAAGACAAACTGAAATAAATTCTTAAAATCTCCAATATCATTTCTTCGATGAATATATTTGTAACTTTCAGGGCCAGAGAAATTATTCATTGTAATTTACCATTTTTCACACTGTTGAAAAACCAACATACTCATGACTGCACCAAACCCAACACTTTCCAACATGGAGTTCATGGGTGACCACTGTAATTCAAGGCTTTAGAGAGACAAAATAAAAGATTTAGCACATTCATTGCAGGGATAAGAGACTTCAATTATTTGGAGAACGTAGAGCTGAAATGTTCTTGTTAGATAAAGAGGAAATGTTATGGGGACTTTCAAAATCATGACCTGTTTCATGGAATAAGTAAATAGTTGGTAACTCTGAATATTGATTTGGATGATAGATCAATCAGAGGGCAGCTCAGTCATCACAGCAGAATTCTGGGAGACATTGTCACAGTCATCACGACTGTACGGGAGACCTCAGCAGGACACATTCCCTCATCAAATCAGAGCATAGCTGAGAGGTATTCTGGGAGATGGCACTGCAGTGACCACAACTGGTCCAGGAGTTTAGATTAGATTACTTACAGTGTGGAGACAGGCCCTTCGGCCCAACAAGTCCACACCGACCCTCTGAAGAGCAACCCACCCAGACCCATTTCCCTACATTTACCCCTTCACCTAACACTATGGGCAATTTAGCATGGCCAATTCACCTAACC
>NC_057722.1:55145300-55175923 GCF_004010195.1 Chiloscyllium plagiosum | reverse complement strand
AGGTTTATGAAGAAAAACACCTTTGACCACAAGTCGATTAGGAAGTGGTCAGCACGTAGTGTCCTTGAGATCCTTCGGGAAAAGGAGAGGGCGGATCCTGTCGAGCGGTTCCCTGAGCAGACTGTCAAAGCCATTTGGCAGGATGCCTCATCGCCAGAACTTTCCAACAAGCACCAAGACATGGCTTGGCTGGTGGTGAGAAGGGCTCTGCCTGTGAGATCCTTTATGCACGCCCGGACTCTCTGCTGCACCGCACGCTGCCCTCGAAGCGGCTGTGGTGGGGATGAGACTGCCACACACCTCCTTCTGGAATGTGCCTATGCAGAAGAAGTCTGGAGAGGAATGCAGTGGTGTTTGTCGAGGTTCGTCCCAAGCAGCGGCGTGACACGGGACTCCGTGCTCTACTGTCTGTTCCCCAGGATGCACACCGAGACAAACATCATCTGTGTCTGGAGGATCATCAACTCGGTGAAGGACGCTCTCTGGGTGGTCCAAAACCTGTTGATCTTCCAGCTGAAGGAGTTGACCCCGACTGAGTGTTGCAGACTGGCACATTCCAAGGTCCAGGACTACGTGTTGAGGGACGCGCTGAAGCTTGGGGCAGCTGCCGCCAAGGCGCGGTGGGGAAAGAACACCGTGTAACATCTGCCTGCCTAAGAAGAACAGGGGGCCCATCCAGTCATTTGGGATCCGTTGACGCCTCAGCAGAAGAGCTGGATAGTAAATGTACAGACTTGTATATAAGAAAAATAAATTTCGATGTCTGTATGTAAAGCAATGTAATGTGTGCACAAGAATGGCATGACTAATTGTATAGAGATCCAAATAATTTTATGAATAAATTATATTTTTGAAATTAAAATGAAACTGGTCCAGGAGAAAGCCTTTGACAGGATATCGCATACGTATGTGAGAGATGTTCTCTCCAAAATGGTCTTTGGGGAGGGAATCTGCAATTGGATCAGGCTGCTCTACACCAACATTGTCAGTGCAGTCTCAATCAATGGGTGGGAATCAGATAGCTTCCAGTTAGATCTCGAGTCATGCAGGGCTGCCCTCTCTCTCCTGCCTTGTTTGTGTACTGCATAGAGCCATTTGCCAAGTCCAGCAGGAAGGATGCGAGCCTGAGAGGGGTGAGACTATTCCTGGCAGTGGGGGCCTACAGGCTAAGGCCTTCCTGTACATGGATGACGTCGCCGTTTTCTGCTCGGGTCCGCTGTCCGCGCACAGACTCATGTGCATATGTGACCAGTTCGAACGGGCCTCAGGGGCCAAGGTAAACTGAGGCCAGAGTGAGGCCATGCTCTTCGGGAACTGGACCAACCAATCCTCTATCCTCTTCACCGTCAGGATTCACCACCTGAAGATGCTGGGTATTTGGTTTGGAGTGGCTGGGGCGTGCGCCAAGTCTTGGGAGGAGCATATAAGTAAAGTGAGGCAGAAACTAGGCAGATGGGAGCAACGGTTGCTCTCTATCGCGGGAAAAAACCTGGTAATCAGGTGTGAGGTACTGTCAGTGTTGTTATATGTAGCACAGGTCTGGCCTATTCCCAGAATCTGTGCCGCTGCAGTCACCCAGGCCATTTTCCACTTCATGTGGAGATCAAAGATGGACCGGGTCCGAAGGGACACCATGTATAAAGATTAGGGCAATGGGGGAAAAAAACACACCCATTGCTACCCTCGCCCTGATAGCCACCTTTGTGTGTGCCTGCATCAAGCTCGTATCACCTGTCCATCGTGGAGAAATTTATGAAGAAGAAAACCTTTGACCAGAAGTCCATCAGGTAGTGGTCAGCACGTAGTATCCTTGAGACCCTTCGGGAAAAGGAGAGGGCGGATCCTGTTGAGCAGTTCCCTGGGCAGACTGTCGAAGTCATTTGGTGGAATGCCTCATCGCCAGATCTTTCCAACAAGCGCCAACACATGGCTTGGCTGGTGGTGAGAAGGGCTCTGCCGGTGAGAACCAGTGTATTTTAAATGGGTTAATGACCTACAAATATAGTGGATAGAGGAATTTCACTTAAATGCATGGCATACTTACAATCTCAAATGCTAATCTTGGTTTACATTTTGTTTCTGATGCTTTTAATGTTTGTACTGCCAAAGCGTTGAACTTCCAGGAAGCAATGCCGCTATTTGATTCTTCCACTTTTACTGTGGAAATTCAGGCCAGAATGCATGGCCCACTGTAATATAGCCTACTGTAATAGAGCTGAGGTTAAAAATCAGATCATCCGCAATCTTATTGAATGGTGGAGCAGGCCCAAAAGGGCCAAGTGGCCTAGTCTTGTTCCTTGATCATATGTTTGCACGGTATCAGTACTTCAAGTGTCCAACAGTTCAAAATGTCCCAGTTCCCCTTCACCAACCTTCAGCATTCTAGAGTTCTAAAACACTCAAACTGATACAGGTGATAGGAACGTAGGCTATTTTCAGCAATCCTATACAGAATACTTGCTAGCCATTTGGATTTGCACACCACATTCTCCTTAGTATGTGTATTAACCTCCTGAACATTTCCACATGTGAACTGTTAGTTCAAACGATGGAAGATCCCCAGTAGTGTAGCCACAAAAACCAAAGTGAAAAGCAACAAAATAATTAAGACTACAGAAAGTCCTTAATATCTACTGCAGAAAGGATAGTAAATACACATCAGTTTTCTCCACTATTATGAGACACTCTTTTGTCTCTTGGTTCTGTACTGATCAATGTCTATGAGCGGTAGTTTATCTTAATCATTGCTAGGTAGATGTGCGAGGGATCCTGATATGGCTAGTGTAAAAATGGTGTGTGAAGATTGTTCAGCTCTGATAGCTGCTGATCTCCCTGACAATCTTGCATCATGTCAACCATGAAATATCAAGGAAAACGTTTGTCGTTAACACTTTGAAAGTAATATGATGGAACAGAATAGAAGCCACTTTTCATCCTCAAAATTATTAACCATGTGGTGATGGTGAAAGTGTGTTTATAGTATAGCCCACCACTCCTTTTAATTTGATATGGTGACCATCACAGTATTCTGGACCTTGCACCTGAAGTTGCAATCTGAGCTCCTGTTAATGGTGTCAAGCTGTTGAACCTGTTATCATAGTTACCCATTCTTACTTTCATCTAACACATTTCATATTTTCTGAAGCAAAACAAAAAGCAAAACAAAACAAAATCTTTTGCTCAAAACAAAGCAGAAAAATGCATTGAAAAATGAAGTCAACAGCTTGTTCAAAAGTAGAACATCATACAAAGGAAGTTACACTGAGGATCACACGAGATGAATGGTTCAAGCACAAACAATGCACATGCATTCTAAACCAGCATGACATCATACTTTGCCATATTTTTATGCATTTAAATTGATTTGGGTTTCACACATTTTCTGACAGTATTGCAGTAATATTTTGAGACCCACAAAGTGATTAACCACCCAATTTGTTTTCACTCTATGTGATGAATGGTTTGTCTCTAATAGTGTGATTATGTCCCAGTCAGATACCTTGTTGCTGATACTTCAATGATTAATTTTCTTTATCAAATGAGGATCGATGAATTTTCTTAGTCTCTCTTGAGGGCCAAATAATCTGTCATCAGGAATCACTTCTATTGTCTTTAGCTGAGCATTTTCCACTGCTATAATTAGACAGAATAGCATGAGCTACCTGCCAAATGGTTTTACATTTAAGTAAGAATGGGGCAAGATTCCTGCTGGTGCTGAGCTGAAGTTATGAAATAAAACGTTTACAATTTCCATGAGATGTGTGAAGAAGAATCCTTCACCATGTCTCATCCTGAATGCAAATAATCTGTTAACAGAAATATGCTCAAAAGGTAATCTCAGATGCTTTAACAGACCAGAGTTGAATTTCTCTTGGGTTCTCCTGATCAGTGCCATAACCTTTGCAGAAACACCCAGGAAAATAATGTAAGCCCTTAAATGATTGCCTTTCCAGTAATGCTATTTCATCCGGTCGCATGAGGGTAGTTCAAACTTTGACATTGTATAACCCCATTTCCTATTGGGTTATTTCATGAATACCTAACCCTATTCAGTCAATATTTATTAGGAATTAGAACCAATCCCTCTGATACCTGCTATTACAGAGCTGATAGATGTAAATCTTTTATTTAATGGCTTGACACACATACCGTAGGGCATCTATTTCGTGCCTTATCTTCCAAGAATCCAACTTGGCAAAGTTTCTTCTCATTCCGTAACCAATATTCCGCAGAGTCCAATAAACTGTTACTGCACAGGACCTGTCAAAAATGAAAAGCAATTTGTCTTTCTAATACGTACTTGCTGTCACTGAAACAAATGTTCATTTTTAATATAACATTTTCACCATTCAAGTTGCAACTGCTATGGTTTGTATTTAAATCATGGGACAATTTGGATGCTGTTGGGGAGGATTACCCGTGGAATGGTGACACCAGTAGCAAGAGCAGCTGTTGTGCAGCAGAGAGGGTCAAAGCACAGTTGAGCAGCAGTAACAGCAGACTATTGGGGGCACAGTTGGCATTTCTGTGACCGCAAGAGAGACTCCAGAATGGTGTGTTTCTTCCCTCTGTGGTGCTAGAGTTAATAATGCCTCTGATTGGGTATAGGACAGTCTCAAAAGGGATTGCGAACAGCCAGAAGTTGTGGTACATTCTGGTACTCAGGACTTAGGCAGGAAGAGTGACAAGGTCCTGCAAATGGAGTTTGGGAGTTAGATATTAAGTTAAAAATCAGGACACTACAGTATATGGCATGCTTGCCTTCATCGATTGTGTCATAGTATATAAAAAAAACTGGCAAGTTATATTGCAGCTGTACAAAACTTCAGTCTGGCCACTTTTGAAGTATTGCGTACAGTTCTGATCACAACACTATCAGAAGGATGAAGAGGATTTGGAGAGACGGTACAGAAAAGGTTTGCCAGGATGTTGCCTGGATTGAATGGTATTAGTTATGAAGAGAGATTAGACAAAAGTTGTTTGTTTTCATTTGAATGTCGGAGGTTGAAGGGCAACCTGACAGAGGTTTACAACATTATGAGAGGCATGGACAGTTGGAGACTTCTTCTGAGGGTAGAAACCAGGGGACATATGTTTAAGGTAAAAGAAGGAAAGTTTAAAGGAGACGTGAGAGGTATGTTTTTTACATAGAGGGTAGTAAGTCCCTAGCATGCACTGGCAGAGGAGGTCGTAGAAGCAGATACAACAACAACAACATTTAAGAGGCATCTTAAGATACCTGAAAAGGCAGGGCATAGAGGGATATGGATCATGTAAAGCAAAAGGTTTGTAGCTTGGAAAAGTGCCATATTGGTGCAGGCTTGGTGGGCCAAAGGACCTGTTCCTGTGCTGTACTGTTCTTTATTTCTTTCTTCTTTGTTGAAAAGGGCAAAACAATTATTGGCTCCAACCACACGTTGACAAGTGGACCACTGCAGATCTGAGGTCATGGTAGAGGAAACGGTAAAGGAAATTAGAGACATTTGAGAGGAGATTTGAATTCCTTTGCTTGCTGGTATTAATGGGGACCAATAGCAGAACATTTAGAAATTGGGATCTCTCCACGTACTGTTGTTTTAATAATTGCACGATGCCTGCATGAGATGACAGACAGGTTGCCTGCCCCAAAATCATACAACACAGAAAAGGCCGTTCAGCCTACTGAGTTTGCACCAACTTATCTACATTAATCCCACTTTCTAACATTTGGCCCATTACTCTGAATGTTAACAGATTTCAAGTGCTCATCCACATTTTCTTTTAAAAGTAGAGAGTTCCAGCCTCTATCACTCTCCCAAACAGTACATTCAGATTCCCACCACTCTCTGGGTCAAATCATTTTTCCTGAAGTCCCATCTAAACCTCCTTCACCTTGAAATTATGCCCCTCATCATTGACCGTTCAACTAAGGTGAGCAACTGCTTCCTATCTGCCTGATTCATACACCTCAATCTTATTCACTACACTACATTTCAATCATTACTTCACCCCCACCTCTCAGCTTTCGCTGCTCTAAAGATAACAATCTGAACTTATCTAGCCTTTCTTCATAACTAAAATGCTCCATCCTAGACAACATCCTGATGAATTTCCTCTGCACCCCCGCCAGTACAATCATATCCTCCCTGTTGTCTGATGAGGAGAATTGCACACAGAAGTCCTGTAGAGGTCCAAAAAGCCTCCAGAAAAGTAGCCAGTTAACATATGCCACTACAGCATTGGGATCTCAAAATCACTCAAGAGAGGTATATTTTCTTTTGCTCCTATGGACTTTAACTTTGAAATTCCACCTTCTTGACACAGTAATTTGTCTATTTGTTTGCACGGTAGTCTGTGTACATTGTAGGATGTAGGATGAATTTGACCTTTTAAATATGTTAATTTTTTTAACTGAGTGAACTTGAATGATAATTGAAAAGATCTGACTGGCTTCTAATATAGATATACATAGTCAATTTTTGTACAGAATTGGGAAAATCCTACATTTTGAAAAAAACATCAATTCCTGCTAGAATCCAACCCCAGGAGAGAAAAGATATGAATTTATTCATCCTTCTAGACTTGGTTGCTGTAGTCCTGAAACCAATGGCTCAAAATTGTAATATGTTGCAGTACAAGACGGAACAGTGTCATTTAAAAAATATATATTTAATGGTCAGCACCACGCCAACCTCACAACTTGTTTTATTCCATACACCTGAAAGTTCTGCAGTTTTGATGATAAAAAATGATAAACTGATTTCAGTTAATGCTTTCACACCAGGGGAAAACCCTCTTATCTCAAAAAAGCAAGCTGTAACTAACACCGAATAACGTAATTGGTGAGCATCTCCAAGGGATAGAATCATTGAGACAGAGAGATCTTGAGAAGATTTGTAGCTCAGGTTGATGATAAGTATGTAAGTTAGCTCGCTGAGCTGGAAGGTTTGTTTTCAGACGTTTTGTCACCTTGATGAGGTACCATCATCAATGAGCATCTCCCCTGAAGCTCTGGTGGTATGTCCTGCCTCTCTGTTTATAGGTCTCAGTTTCTTAAGGTGAGTGATGTCAGTTCTGGTTCTTTCTTTTCAAGGGAAAGTAGATGGGATCTCAGTCAATGTGTTTATTGATGGAGTTCCGGTTAGAATGCTATACCTCTAAGAATTCTTTTGCGTGTCTTTGTTTCACCTGTCCTAGGACATGTGTGTTGTCCCACTCAAAGTAGTGTCCTTCTTTGTCTGTATGTATGGAAACTAGTGATAGTGGGTCATGTCTCTTGTTAGCTAGTTGGTATTCATTTATCCTCATGGCAAGTTCCTGCGAGTTTGTCCAATATAGTGTTTTTTACAGTTCTCGCATGGTATTTTGTAAATGACATTAGTTTTGCTGGTAGTATATAATGGATCCTTTAGGTTCACTAGTCATTGTTTAAGTGTGTTGGTACATTTGTGGGCTACCATGATGTCTCCTTTGATGCTACAGCCCTTTTCATACTAATTAACATCGACTTGGCCAAAGAAATCACTACTAGGAAAATCGGACCACAAACACCAGACAGCACCAACCTCATCAGCAAATACCACATCCTCAAGCTAGTGGACATGTGCCTCATCACCCACTTCACATTGAATAAAAAAAACCTACAAACAAGTCAACAGAATACCCATGGGATCACCAATATCAGATCTCATTGTGGAAGTAGTAATGTAGAGACTTGAACAAGCTGCCCCCCCATCTATCCAACCAAACTTTGGGATAGTTGACGATAAGAAATATGATTTATAATCATCTAGACAGGAATAAGTTGATTCGGAATAGTCAACATGGTTTTGTGAAGGGCAGGTTGTGCCTCAAAAACTTTATTGAGTTCTTTGAGATAGTGACCAAACAGGTGCATGAGGGTAAAGCGGTTGATGTGTTGCATATGGATTTCAGTAAGGCATTTGATAAGGTTCTCCATGATAGGCTATTGCACAAAGTACAGAGGCATGGGATTGAGGGTGATTTAGCAGTTTGCATCAGAAAGTAGCTAGCTGAACAAAGACAGAGGGTGATGGTTGATGGGAAATGTTCATCCTGGAGTTCAGTTACTAGTGGTGTACTGCAAGGATCTGTTTTGGGGCCACTGTTGTTTGTCATTTTTATAAATGAACTGGATGAGGGCAAAGAAGGATGAGTTAGCAAAGATTGGTAGAGTTGTGGACAGTGCCAAAGGATGTTGCAAGTTACAGAGGGACATAGATAAGTTGCATAGCTGGGCTGAGAGGTGGCAAATGGAGTTTAATATGGAAAAGTGTGAGGGGATTCACTTTGGAAGGAGCAACAGAAATACAGAGTACTGGGCTAATGGAGGATTCTTGGCAGTGTAGATGAGCAGAGAGATGTCAGTGTTCATGTACATAGATCCCTGAAAGTTGTCACCCAGGTTGATAGGGTTGTTAAGGCGGCATACGGTGTGTTAGCTTTTTTTGGTAGAGGGATTGAGTTTCAGAGCCAGGTGGTCATGTTACAGCTGTACAAAACTCTGGTGTGGCCGTACTTGGACTATTGTATACAGTTCTGGTCACTGCATTACAGAAAGGATGTGGAGGCTTTAAAAAGGGTTCAGAGGCGACTTATTAGCATGTTGCCTTGTACGGAGGGAAGGTCTTATGAAGAAAGGCTGAGGGACTTGAGGCTGTTTTCATTAGAGAGAAGAAAGTTGAGAGGTGACTTAATTGAGACATGTTAAATAATCAGAGGGTTAGATAGACAGTGAGAGTCATTTGCCTGGGATGGCGATGGCTAGCATAAGGGGACATAGCTTTAAATTGAAGGGTGATAGATATAGGACAGATGTCAGAGGTATTTCTTTTCTCAGAGTAGTAAGGGCCTGCAACAGTAGTAGACTCGCCAACTTTAAGGGCATTTAAATGGTCACTGGATAAACATATGGATGAAAATGGAATTCTGTAGGTTAGATGGGCTTCAGATTGGTTCCACAGGTCGGTGCAACATCGAGGACTGATGGGCCTGTACTGCGCTGTAATGTTCTCTGTTCTAGCAAGTAGCTGATTGGTCTGGGTACTGCCAATGACAAAGGCATTGTGCCTGACAAAACTATGTGATTGGTTTATAGGTAGCTGATCAATTTGTGCGTGATATTTGGTGAGAAGCCATCAGATGTCTGGAAAGGAAGGTTCAGTCCTGACAAATCACAAAAGGATCATCTTAACACACCCTATTGATCTGCTTTCCCTGCATTTCCCTAATCAAATGATACCTGTTGCTCTGATTCTCTTTCAGATATTCTTCCAATCTTTCCAGTAAAAATGAGTAGTTCCAACAGTCTCAATTACAGTGTGATTTCTATTGCCAAATGTCCATTTTACTATTCTTCTGAAGCTAAGGATAACACTCACTTTGTCTCCTAAAAAGTAAAATTTTAAGTCCTCCTGACTTTGAGAACCCATCCTTAGCAATTGCAATTTCCTTGCATTCTTCTCTCCCTTTCAATTCTCGAGTAATAGCTATTTCTGGGGTGCTACTTCATTAGAAATTGTCAGTTGTGACAGTTTGATCCCCATAGATGTGTAACATATGCTAAAGAGAAGTATCTGGTTTGTTGTTACTTTCTACAACTCTTTTAGAATCTGCAAACTTGTAATCCACATGAAGCAACATACCAAACAGTCTGGTTTCCATTGCCGCAGAATTATTATTTTTCTGCCTTCACCAAAACAGTTGTTTATACAATGCTTGGCAAGGGTGTCAGGTAACCGGCTATCAAAACATGCAGCCATTTTCATTTCAGTGCAAGGATTTATTTTAGAAAAAGATGTTTTTTTTAAGTACATATTACCTGAGCTGGATTTAGGTATTCAGGTCAAATAAGCAATGTTTACAGTCGATACAGAGCTCAAATGTATTAAACAATTATTAGGATAGTGACAGGCTTCATGATAGACCACTGAAATGGGCGGACACATGACAAAGGAACTTTAATGTTGAGAAGAATGATGTGACTTATTTTAGTTGGAAGAGTAAAGAAAAGCAATATTTACAAAATGGTACAGTTTTGTTTTAAAACAGGATGCAGAAATGAAGAGACCTATGGGTATTTGGAAACAAGCCTTTGAAGGTTTCCAAAACTCTCTAATTTCCTTCACCATTTCCCCTACCATGAGCTCAGATCTGCTGTGATCCACTTGCCAACTTGTAGTTGGAGTTCATCACGACAAATTGAGATGGCTGTAAAAAGGCATACAGCATTCCCTGTTTAATTAAGTGAATCGAATAATAAAAAAATCAAGGAATTTTATGTTAAACCAGTTTAAAATAAAAATGACAACACCTTGTAGTTAAGATTGCAGAGGAGATTTAGTAAAATCCCAACAGGGAAGAGGGAACTCAATTACAGGAAGAGGATCAATACTGGCATTGGTCTTCTTAGAGGAGAGAAGATTTTAAAAAATTTAAAATTAAAAAAAAATTAAAAATTTAAAGAAGGTGTGCATAGGTCATCAAAAGTGGTAAGATAGGTGAAGACAATAGGTAGCGGCATACAGCCTGGAACTAGATCTCTTGGTCCAACTTGTCCATGCCAACCAAGTTTCCCAAACTAAACTAGTTCTATTTGCCTGCATTTGGCCCACGTTCCCTAAAACATTTCCTTTTTATGTACCTATCCAAATGTCTTTTAAATGTGGTAACTGTACCTGCATCTATCACTTCCTCTGGCAGATCATTCCACATACTAAACATCCTGTGAAAAAGTTGCTACTCAGATCCCTTTTAAATCTTTTTCCTCTCACTTTAAAATTATGCCCTCTGGTTTTGAACTCATCAACCCTGGGGAAAAGACTTTTGCTATTCCCTATATCTGTGCCCCTCATGATTTTATAAGCTTCTATAAGGTCACCCCTTAACCTCCTACGCTCTGGGAAAAGAAGTCCTAGCCTATCTAACCTCTCCTCATAACTCAAAACTTCCACTCCCGGCAACATAGTTGTAAAACTTCTCTACAGTGTACTCAACTTTAATTAATAGAAGCTTATTGTACATGAGTAGGGAGGTGGTGTTGAACTTGTAGAGACACTTGTTAGACCTCAACTGCAATATTATGTATAGCTGTGGGTACCACAACATATGAAAGATATGCTTGCATTGGAGAGAGTGCAGAATGATTTCCAAGAGTTGTTCCAAGGATGAGAAATTTCAGTTATGAGGGTAGATTGAAGAAATTGGGAGTGTTCATCTTGGAGAGAAGGCAGAAAGGAGATGAGATAGTGGTTTAGGACAGTTGGGGGGTCTATTTATGAGATAGTGGGCTGGATAGAAGAGATAGGGAGAAACACTTACACTTGGGAAAGAAATAAAAATGAGAGGGTATAGATTTAGTCATGTACAAAAGTAGCAAAGGTAATGGAAGGAAAATAAACTTTCACAGAGCAAATAGTTAGGGTATGGAATGTACTGCCTGGAGTTATGGTGGAGGCTGGTTCAATTGATGTATTTGAGAGGAAACTGAATGATTATTTGCATAGAAATGATGTGCAGGGATATAGGAAAAAGGCAGGAGATTGGCACTAGGTAACAGAACTGGTGCAGGTATGATGGGCTAACGGCCTCCTTCTGCACCATAATAATCCTGTCATACGGTGTGATTCAAAATCATAGAAAAGTTTTGCTGAAGTTCACCTGGACAAATTATTTCATTCCTGAAGAAGGGCTTATGCCCGAAACGTCGATTCTCCTGTTCCTTGGATGCTGCCTGACCTGCTGCGCTTTTCCAGCAACACATTTTCAGCTCTGATCTCCAGCATCTGCAGTCCTCACTTTCTCCTCAAATTATTTCAATGGCTAGCCAAAAACATAGATTTAAAGTGTCTGGTCAAAGTACGATATAGGAGAAAGTGAGGACTGCAGATGCTGGAGATCAGAGCTGAAAATGTGTTGCTGGAAAAGCGCAGCAGGTCAGGCAGCATCCAAGGAACAGGAGAATCGACGTTTCGGGCATAAGCCCTTTCCTGAAGAAGGGCTTATGCCCGAAACGTCGATTCTCCTGTTCCTTGGATGCTGCCTGACCTGCTGCGCTTTTCCAGCAACACATTTTCAGCAAAGTACTATATACAATATTTCATTGGTTTAATGAGTTCTGGAAATCATGGTCTAAACAAAAAGGTGGTAGAGGCAGACTCAAACATGTTCAAAAGAGAATTTGATAAATACTTGAAGGAAATAGAAAATACCACGTTATGGGGAATGATCAGAGTAATATTAAGGTGAATACCAAAGATTGAGTTTCAAGATGGTGGTGAAGTAGCAGCAGAATGTGCAGGCTCATACCATTTTTTTTTGTACCCTGTTCACTTTTTAAAAAAATTATTTCAATACTTTTTTTTCTTAGTTTAACCTATTTATCTTACGTAAGGTGTGAGTTTGTGCAGCATGGAGGAGATGAAGGCAGCATGAGGAGGCCGAGCCCAAAGTGGAGAGAGGTCCCCGGCATCGAGTGGCAGTCCTCCTGAGCCGAAATGGCCAGTGGCAAGAGTGGGAGCAGGCAACCCAGGGCAGTGGCAGGAGCAGTAACATGGTGTGAGGCACCGAGAGCAGGCAGGCGGACAGACAGCTGGTGATGAGAGCGGGAATGGAAACAGGCGTGAGGCAGCAGGAACGGGAACAGGGTGCAAGATGGCGAGAGTGGGGACAGGGCATGAGGTGGCAAGAACGGGCAGACAGACAGCTGGCGATGAGAGCAGGAACAAACAGCCTGGGGTGATGGCGGGGGCAAGGTGAAGCCCTTGTGAGGAGTGTGAACCCAGCATGGCCAGGCGCTAATGACCTGTGATGTTGAACTGTTAACTATGTTTCTTTGTATTTCTACTTTTCAGTAAGAAAGCTTAATGTTTAACTTTTTACACATTGTTTTCTTTATTTTTTTGACTTGTACTAAAATTCAATGTCTAGGCACTTTTGTACCGAAGATGGTGGCAAAAGTGGCAACTTGTAAATTTTTCATTGTACTCATGTGAGTCCATGTGACAATAAAACTTATTCCATTTAAAACGGGTTGGTGCATGTATGTTGGGCTGAATGGTCTCCCCATTTCATTTCATATTCTGTGCTTCTCTGATAACATTTCATTAGTCAGAACTTATGTTCTTTAGTATTTAAAGAAGGCACTAAGCTAGAGGCTTCATTATTTATATCTGGAATTATGTTGAAAAAGCTTAAAAACCTCATTATCCTTTTTAAAGAGATCATAATATTAAAAAAAGGTTTCTTACAGTCCAAGGAATGATTTTTTTTGGCTAGCCAGTGAACTAGCTACTAGGAGTTGCTGGTAGTTATCTAACCAACAAAATACCACATAAATGCACCAGCGTGAATTGCCTGATATTCTGCCTCTTATTCTTAGGGTCAATATTACAGGATGTACCTCCTGGCTAGTCAGCAGCACACTCTGCATTAATTATCAGCAGTATCACTGACTCCAAATCGTTCATGTGACAGCTTTCAATTTGGCAGTCTGTTTCAATTTATGTTACTTAACTGAACATTGAATACCAGCAAAAACCCTGAAGTTATCCTGTAATCAGAGTCAAATCATGAGGCTTAAGGGTCAGGAATCAATGTGGAGAACACAGTACTGTATACCACTGTGGTGAGACTTCTGGTTAGTCTGCCCTGCCAGTGGAACAGACATAGTTTGGGATGATGATCCTAGTGTCTGGGATATTGTCCATAAGGTATAATTACCTGAGGATGACTAGTTTGGGGGTTATTATGTACGACATGTTTGACTTGTGTGTGAGGCAGTTCTCTGGATGTTGGTAAACCCCCCCCCCCCCCACCTCCCACCCCCCGAGTGTTAGTAGGAAGGACTTTGCAAGCCTATCAGTGCTCCGTTTGCCGTTAGAATTTTCATCAGGTTGGCATTGCCAACTGTTAGGGATCAGGGTTGCATTCATTGGCATGCCATGTCATAAATACTCAATGCTTAGTGGCAATTCTCTGCAGTGGCAACTTTACAATATTAATTCATAAGAACATGAAGCATTGCCATATCACTATCTTCTCAGAGCAGATCATTCATCCTTTTATGGTACAGGACAATGGTTCCCTTGAGCTATCCATGGCAAACTCTGTCCAGCCTGCCTTCAACCCTCTCTACTTGACAGCCTTCAGGGAAATCTCTATGAAGGCATTGCTAAATCTTGACTCGACTTTTGCCTGGTCTCTGACATCTCCAGGAGTGGATGGACGTGATGAGCAGAGGTTGAGCGACGTTGCTGAGTTACAGACGATGAAATGCTGTCAACGTGCCTTTTGAATATGACACCCACGTGTTCTGCCTTTGCATAAATTTCTAATGCGCTGAGAAGAATGTAATCATGTGGGACAAGCCAACAAGCCAGCCACCAAGTGGAACACCACCACCAGATTATGATAGTGCGCTGACTGATTTCATGATTACCTGCCCTGCATACCCTGGTTGATATTAGCTGCACACACCTTCGTCAAGGTGCGATCAGTACAATTTGTAGTGCAGGTATGAGCATAGTGACATGCATCAATTATAATTTCCTTTTGCAACTGCTAATGGTGGTAGCTACACAACAGGCATTCGACACCCTAGTTGCCTGTGCTGAGCAATCTCCACTCTTTTAATCATAAGGTCAACACTGATGAATTTTCACTTCTAAGAAAACACAAATTGAAACTGGTTCTATTAATAGGTACAAAATGTGAAACATAACAGGTAATCAATTCCAGCCCAGGTTAGGATTGCACAGAACTCTTAATATGTATGAAGAACAGTTCAGTGCTCATAAGAATTAGCTGAAACATTTACCATTTCAGGTAAGTTGTAAATGTCACAATGTTAAACATAGTCAAAATCAATAATCATCATCCAAAAAATATAAATGTAGCAAAGGAGTTGCAGGGGGCTCTATTGTGCCTGATTTTAAGTTGAAGTGACTGGGTTTTGTATGAATTAAAATCTTGCCCTCTTTCAGGGCTTCCTAAAGACATGTCTCTGTCTGTGTGTGACATAATCTCAGCTATTATTTATAGGAGCTGTCTTCCAATGGAAATTGGAAAGGTTGAGAATGTTTGATGGATGTAAAACTAGGGCAGCAGCCAGATTTAATCATGTAGCCAGGAGTGGGAGGAGCGTTCCATTCCCCAGAATATAAAGCAACTTCAAGAAGATAGCTATCCATCACCTTCTCAAGGGCAACTTGGGATGGGACATAAATGCTGGCCCAGCCAGCAACACTCACATCCCGTAAGCTGCTCTTGCCAAGAGGGTGAGGATGAAGGTAGAAGAACATATATCAGGAGCACTGCACCCAAATCATAGATACAATGCAGCTGTATGATCTAATCCACAGCACTTCTGGTCAGGGGAATTAGGTAAATTTACTGATACAATCACACCTTGTGCTTTATGCAATTCCTTCTTCCTAATGTCAATCTGCCTTGCTAAGTATTTACCATTACATGATTCCTCATATCCATTTAACTTTCAGAATCCTGCAGCATTCACATCTATCCACTGTTCACATTCATCCCAATCCTTGGAGAATGTACGATGTGTTTTATTATCATTCTTACAGAAAGTTCTGCCTCCACAGGGTGAAAGTTTAATTTCATTCATTCACAGATTTGTTCTTTCACCTTTTGCAGGAGAAGACAAAATACAAAGTGGGGGGAACTAAACTGGGTAGCTGAGCCTCCACAAACTGCAAAAACAGACCCCCTAGAGATGAGTGACTCATCTGTATTCCTTTTGGACTGGCAGATAACCAGTGACAGAATTATAAATATCCATGCCACACATATGGCAACATCACTTAATTACTGAACAATGGAGAGACTGAGCATAATGATTGCCAAGGTTATGTTTTTTTCTTCTGCCTGTATAACAAACACTGTGGGTCATCCATGAAGGTGGTCTCTCAGAGAATACGTTGGCACCAAGATCTAAAATCTTGTACTAGTGCAAAAACACACATCTGGTCAGAGAGTCATACAGCATGAAAACAGACCCTTCAGTCCAACCAGTCCATGCTGAACATAATCCCAAACCAAACTAATCCCACCTCTCTGCTCCTGGCCCATTTCCCACCAAACCTTTCCTATTCATGTACTTATTTAAATGCCTTTGATGTTTAGTTGGTGATTCACAACTCTTGGGTTTTAAACAGATGCTGGTGGCGGAAATGATAGTGGAATTGATGATGAACAGAAGCATAGAGAATGGAAGGAGGAGTAGGTCGTACAGCTTTTTGAACCTGATCCACCATCCAGCATGATCATAACTGATCATCCAACTTAGCAGCCTGCTCTTGCTTTCCCCCACAATCACCTTTGACCCCTTTAGCAGAAGGGTTAAATCTAACTCCTTCTTGAAAACATTCAAAAGTTTGGCCTCAACTGCTTTCTGTGGCAGAGATTTTCCACAAGCTCTTGGGTGAAGAAATCTCACCTCATCTCAGTCCTTAATAGCCTATCCTTCATCCCAAGAACATGACCCCAGGATTTGGACAATCTGGTGACCAGGGACATCTTTCCTATGTTTATCCTGTTTAGTGCTGTTATAATGTTACAGGTTTCAAGGAGGGTTCCTCCCCTTATTTGTTTCCAGAGAATGCAACACTCTCCAAGCTCAGCAATTATTGAAGATGCTGAACCTGAGGGGCTATGATTGAGAAACAGAATTGCATTTACATCTTAGCTGGGTACTGACAAATGCATCACATACACTCTCCAGAACAGTGCAATAAAGGTACAACTGCAATGCAATCATGACAGAATTAAGAGAACTAGAAAGAACATGAACTATAGACCAGTGAGTCTGACATTGGTGGTGGGTAAATTGGAGGGAATCCTGAGGGACAGGATTTACAAGTATTTGGAAAGGCAAGGACTGATTAGGGATAGTCATCATGGCATTGTGCGTGGGAAATCATGTTTCACTAACTTGACTGAGTTTTTTGAAGAAGTAACAAAGAGGATTGATGAGGGCAGAGTGGTGATCTGTATTGACTTCAGTAAGGCGTTCGCTGAGATCCCTCATGGTAGACTGATTAGCAAGGTTAGATCATATGGAATATAGGGAGAACTAGCCATTTGGATACAGAACTGGCTCGAAGGTAGAAGACAGAGGGTGATGCTGGAGGGTTGCCTTTCAGACTGGAGGCTTGTGACCAGTGGTGTGCCACAAGGATCGGTGCTGTGTTCGTTGCTTTTCATCATTTATATAAATGATTTGGATGTGAATATAGAAAGTGTAGTTAATATGTTTGCAGATGACAGTGGACAGCGAAGAAGGTTACCTTAGAGTACAATGGGATCTTGATCAGATGGGCCAATGGGTTTAATTTAAATAAATGTGAGATGCTGCATTTTGGAAAGGCAAATCAGAGCAGAACTTATACACTTAATGGAAAAGTCCTGGGGAGTGTTGCTGAACAAAGAGACCTTGGAGTGCAGGTTCATAGCTCCTTGAAAGTGAGTTGCAGGTAGATAGGATAGTGAAGAAGGTGTTTGGTATGCTTTATTTTATTGGTCAGAACATTGAGTACAGGAGTTGGGAGGTCATGTTGTGGCTGTACAGGACATTGGTTAGGCCACTTTCAGAATATTGCGTGCAATTCTGGTCTCATTCCTATCGGAAGAATGTTGTGAAACTTGAAAGGGTTCAGAAAAGATTTACAAGAATGTTGCCAGTGTTGGAGGGTTTCAGCTATAGGGAGAGGCTGCATAGGCTGGGGCTGTTTTCCCTGGAGTGTTGAAGGCTGAGGGGTGACTTTACAGTGGTTTATGAAATCATGAGGGGCATGGATAGGGTAAATAGACAAAGTATTTTCTGTGGGATGGGAGAATCCAGAACTAGAGACTATAGGTTTAGGGTGAGAGGAGAAAGATTTAAAGAGACCTAAGGGGCAATGTTTTCACACAAAAGGTGATGCTTGTATGGAATGAGCTGCCAGAGGAAATGGTGGACACTGCTACAATTATAACATTAAAAAGGCATCTGGATGGATATATGAATAGGAAGGGTTTAAGAGGGATATCGGCCAAGTGCTGGCAAATGGGACTAGATTAATTTCAGATATGTGGTCGGCATGGACGAGTTGGACCAAAGAGTCTGTTTTTATACTGTACATCTCTATGACTCTATGTGGCAGACTCGGGCTCAGAGTGGGATGATCAGCTATGGAAAATTCTCAAATGAGTCCAAGGAGTCCTTGAGCACAGTTGTTTGGACTTCAGATGCCTATGTGACAGACATATTAAATTGGGTGAGAAATAGTTCACCTGTTGACTCTTCAGCAAGCTGCCCCCAGCAGAATGGTAGGGTTGAATTGTTGCTGACAGGTGAATGATGATGAAAGGAGACACAGAAGTGAGATTTTACCTCAAGGTACCCCTGGTCTTTCCCATTTCACTTGTGCCCTTCTTGACCATAATGCTCCATCTCCTAATGGCCTGACTATCCCTGGCATTGGTCAGGATGCCACTGAACCTGATGGTAGCAAGTTTTGAGAAGATTTGTTGCTCAGGTTGAGGTTCTGGATGTAGGTTTGCTCACTGAGCTTCATTTTCAGATGTTTCATCACCATAACATCTTCAGTGAGCCTCCAGACGAAGCACTATTGGTGTTTGCTGCTTTCTATTTATATGTTTGGGTTCCCTTTGGTTAGTGACGTCATTTTCTGTGGTGATCCTGTTCTTTTCCTCAGGGGGTGGCAAATGGGGTCCAGTTAAGGTTTTTGTTGATAGAGTTCCGGTTGGAATGCCATGCCTTTAGGAATTCTCGGGCATATCTCTGTTTGGCTTGTCCTAGGATGGATGTATTGTCCCAGTCGAGTGGTGTCCATCCTTATCTGTATGTAAGGATACTAGTGAGAGAGGGTCATATCGTTTTGTGGCTAGTTGGTGTTCATGTATCCTGGTGCCTAGTTTTCTGCCTGTTTGTCCAATGTAGTGTTTGTTACAGTGCTTGCATGGTATTTTGTAAACTACATTAGTTTTGCTTGTCTGTATAGGGTTTTTCAAGTTCATTAGCTGCTGTTTTAGTGTGTTGGTGGGTTTGTGGGCTACCATAATGCCAAGGGGTCTGACCACTCAGACCCCTTGGTATCATGGGGTCTGAGCAGAAAGCAGGAAATACCAGCAGTGCTTCATCCGGAGGCTCACTGAAGATGTTACCTAGTATGGTGACAAAACATCGGAAATTAAACCTTCCAGCTCAGCGAGCAAATCTACATCCTGAACCTGATGGTGCCCTCAGGGATCCCAAATCAAGAATTCATTAATTGAAAGAATGTGAGCACCCAGAACTGTAACCAGCCTCCCTCTACTTCTCCTGAAACCACAAAGCTGCACCATTTAGAAGGAGGTGGAAACACAATTTGAAGAAATTGTATTTTGTTAAGCCTCCAGATTCTTGTTTAGCTCCCATTGTCACAAAGCTAGTATTTATTTTTTGCTAAAGCTGTCCCTTGACTCAAGTAAACTCTGTCCTTGCTTTTTCTCAGAGGGGTAATAAACCAGGGAGGGGTCCGATCAGACTAGTTTGGTACAGAGATGAAAAGGGTGTTGAGAGGCCTTTTGTTTATATGTAAACAGGTGAGACTTCAGACCAAAGTGGTCATGTTTTAGAAGTGACCTGCATAATGAAAGGGCAGTGGTCATCTCTCCAGTTGAGCAGTTTAGTTCAGTCCTGAACTAGTTGGGAGCTCAACGGTGGAAACTCTCTCTTCTGCCCTTCTAACTTCAACCTGTAAGCATCTGACCCTTTTGTGTACTATGTTTTAAAAGGGGTTTGCTTTTTGGGATGTTGTGTATATTCAGAACAGCATAATTAAGTCTAGTTTGGATGGACTGAGTTCTCTAGGGGGTTCTTTATTCTGTTCTTTGTGTTTCATTGTGTAATTTTGTGAATACATTTTTGTCTGTTTTTAACCTGGTAGCCAACCTCGTTAACTTACTCTGGACAAATTTCACTGTACTCTCACCAAAACAAATTGCAAAGTTATGGTCTGGGTTGCCTGCTTATGAATGTTTTGAGTGGCCTGACCTAGTCTATAACACCACTCAGAATCAGACTTTGTTCCCAGAGCGAGTAGCTCTGTCCATCCAACATCCTGATTGAAGTTCACAAGTTGGTCCAACCAGCTTCACAGACCACTCCTGCCTCCGTATTTGAGACCCTAATTCTATGTTTACCCTCTCTCCTTCATTTTCACTTGCGTCAATATCCCTTCCCCATGGTTTAAATCATCCCTCATTGAACTTCTCCTATCTTCAGTCATCTCCACTACTTTCACTGACCTGCCCACCACCTTCCTGAAGCTCTAAGGACATAGTGAAAGAGTCAGTTTGAGCAACATGCTCCTCTAAGTTTAGGGACTTACCTCTTAGCTCCCAGTTCATAGGAATCCCAACCACTCATCGGAAGCCGACCTGAGGCTCACTGTCAGAGAGGTACCTTTCCTTAATTCATTACACCTTTCAAACGGAAAGGATGCAAGAGGTGTTTGGTCATAAAATGGTCACCATAACTGCCATGACTTTGCATGACCACAGATACCATTCTGCTTTGTTTAAACAATAACATTTTTATTCTAATTTGTTTTTTCTATACCTTTCATATGTTCTTCATTTATTTTGACTGATTATAAAGAAAGCCTTATTGGTCTTTTCCTTTGTCACATGCATTGATGTCATTTTATGAACTTACAATCTTATTGTTCGCTACAGTGAATTGAGTAAGCTGATCACTTTAAAATTTTTCAGATAACCAATATCTGGAAGGAAGTTAAATGTTGGCATCTATGTGAAGGGATCCCATGGTTTATACATGGTTTGAAAGATAATGGGAAAGAAGTCAAAAGCAATTAGTTACTTGAGATATCCAAATGATGGAAATCATTAGCTGATTCATACTGCTGCTTTTTAAAAATGTTTCATTCCATTTGGAGAATGATCTCTGTATGGATGCTGTGAACTCATATGAAGTGCAATTAAGTCATTCACAGAAATAATTTTTAGGCTTTCTACCGCTTGTCAGCTGCTGGATCCCACTCTGCTTTTGGAGCTGTGCAATTGCCTGTTGTGTGATATCTATAAGCAATTGCAAGTCCCAGATAGAGTACTTTTGGTGTTGAAGTGGTAAGATTATTTACCTTTTTACATGCTGTGATAGAGCTCCCTGTCACGGGCGTAGATCTCTCTGTTTCACTGCCTGGGATTTTTTCAGAGTGCTCCAAGAGTTGACGCATTTGGGAGGATTCAAAGTCACTGCAATAGAAGACAGAAAATTGACATGAGGTCGTGGCACTAAACTGGTTCATTTTTATTGCAAGTTAAAATTTTTTTTGGAAGCATCAACTTTTCATGTGTGATTTTAGAAATCATTAACATTTTCTGTAATTGTTCAGCATTGCTTAGCATCCTAATTTTTGCCAGATTGCATCTGTTTGTAATTGCCTGACTTTTAATCTAGACGATCCAAAGCTGAATGCAAAGGAGTAAAGTTTTGTTTTGGTTCGTGCTAATGTCAACTCTTGTGACCCAACCAGGAGTCGTGAAACCAGTCCAACAGTATGCCTCGAGTCTACTTAACAATTTTGGCAATGTGATATAGCTCTGCGGCCAATTTGTCCATTTCTAAAGGTGTACTATAGGCTGCTTGTCATAGATACGGCCCTCAGGGGATCAGAAGAACAGCAGGAGGCAAGCAGCCAGTCAGGATTGGTACAGAGCAACTAGGACTATTTGAGTTCTCCTGGTCACACAAAGTTAGCTTTCAGGTGGTCACAGGCTCAGGACTGGATTAGCTTACTGGAAACAGAGTAAGGAACCATGAAGATACAGTTACTAATAAGTACTTCTTTAAAGGAGTCAACTCAGTATCTTCCTTCAATATATTGTCTGAAATTGAAATTGCATCAATGGAAACATCCAACACGACAGTCATTCTGCGATAACACGGCAGCTGCATTCCTCTGCAACCCTGTGGTATAGAAAATGGTGCTATGGAAAACTGCTATAGAAAGTCACGCTGTACAAGACCACAAATACAAAATCGTTATACTCATTCAGTAGCAAGTTCGCATTATCCAAAGTGTCATAATTCGTCAACTGTGTTACAGCCAATTTGTGTTACCGAAATGCACGTTAGACCAGAATGACCTGTATTACTTTTTTAGCCTCCAAGAAAAAGACATATTGGTATGGCACAGCTTATTTTTCCAACTGCGCAAACCCAGTTGATTAACAAAGTGAAGTAAACAGTAGAGCAAGCAGAGGAGAAAGGGGGAAAATAAGATTATTATGTAATAAAAAACCATGCTGCTAAAAACCTCTGAGTCATGCTCTCATTTGATACATCTGGGCTATATCTATTGACACTTTCCAATATTGGCCTGGCTATATTTTGAGATATCAGCAGAAGATAAAATAAAATGGAAAGAAACGTAAATAGCCTTATCTGCTGTCTCCATCATTGCTCACTGCTTTCCACAATTAGTCATTTGCTGTATGTACCTTAACTCATTGCCTGATTTTTCGGTACTATCACTTCCTACTTTCTGTTCTCTCTTCCTTTCCCACTATTTACTTTGTGTGAATACTGTCTGTCTTTCTCCAATCATTGCAGTCACTGTTATGTTACTTATCGTAGGGATTTTTTGTCTTCTTGTCTCTTCTTGATGTTTTTAGCAAATGGAAGTCATTGGCAGTAAATAAAAATCTGATCATTTCAGGTAACCATGTACCTGGTCCATGCATATAAATCTACAGCATCCAACTCCTCCCAGTCATTACTTTTTACAAATCTGTTAATATAAATATTTGACAGACAATTTCCTTGCTCACCTATTTGGTCAAAATTCAGTGAACCCACATTCCCAAATTCAATTTTTTTGCATAGCATTTGAATTGACATATCTCACTAAAATTTACGACTAAGATACAGAGTTCCAACTGACCAATACATGTCAAAAAAAGACTTATAAAAAACCAAATTATATATCAGTATCTTTGTTAACTACCTACACCTATCTGATAGATACCATATGGCTGTCCATGCATTTTTTTTTAATGTAACAGTTTGGTGATGTGCTTCAGGTACTGATTAGGAATTCCACAGTCAGCTATCATAGAATCCCTACATTGTGGAAGCACACCATTTGGCCCATCCAGTCCACACCGACACTCTGAACAGCACCCCACCCAGATCCACCCTCCTACCATATCCCTGTAACCCCAGATATAAGTAAATGAAATGGTTTCAAATTAAATGAAAGTGGGCCTCATCTTCTATTGTAATGAGTTACAAAATTGTTTTGTAGAATCTGCCATCCCCATTTGGTCAGGTCTAGCAATGTGACTGACATTGAACTGCCCTTGAGCAATTAGGGATGAGCAATAAATGTTAGCCTGGCCAATGATAGTCCTGAAGAAGGGCCTGTGCCCGAAACGTCGAATCTCCTGTTCCCTGGATGCTGCCTGACCTGCTGTGCTGTTCCAGCAATAAAGTTTCAACAATGATAGTCCCCTCCCATGAATAAATGAATGAAGCACAGCTCCTCCTATTCATATGTAATTTATATAACTTCAATATGTCAGCTAATTTCCTCTCATTCTTCCACCTAGAGAACATTGACAGTTTGCCAAAGAACATTGACCTTTTTCATGCACTATGCGGTTTCCAAATGCCAATAAAGATATCAAAATTACTAGCAGTGAATCAATATGTATTCAAGGTAGTTTGACATCTATTTTTGAAATCTGCAAAGTCTTTTTTTCCAAAACATTGGTTTGCTTTGCTCTTCACTTTATAAGGACATAAGAAAGGAAACTAATAATAGGCCATTCAGCCCTTCAAACACCTTCTAACCTTCAATAAGGTCATCACTCACGTTCTACTTCAATAACATTTTCTTCCAGTCTACCCCTTAATAACTTTAATCTGTAGAAATCGATCAATCTCAGGCTTGCACACACTCAATGACCGAGCCTGTACAGTCTGACAGTGCAGGGAATTTGAAAGATTCACCACCTTTTGAATGAAGACGTTCTATCTCAATTCTAATGATTTAAAGCACTCTTAATCATCGAAATCAGTGCGGGGGTACTGACTAATTCATACATACTGAAGAGTAAAACATGTTAATCATTTGTACACAATTAAATAGATTTGAAATGATAGAAGCTGATCTGGAATGTATCTGCATCCCAGATTACTTGATCTGATTTAACAATAGGACATTGTCTAGTCTTAGTGGCATTAACCAGTTTTTATTTGTCTTCACTCTGTGTCTGCTCTAATCTGTTACCTCTGATTATCCAGATCCAAATATCAGCATGTTGTATTCCACCAATGTTACTTACAGGCAGCAACACATTTTAGATACATAATTACTTTTGTGTGAAATCACAAATTCTTGGTATATGCTTACTCTTTGCTTTGTTTGAATCAGTGAACAAGAGATTCATTGGGTTTGAGCACGGATATGCAAAGTAGCTGTTGTCAAAACTGGCATCTGTTACATTCTTGAAAGGAAAATGCCTGTTTCAAGCTTGCATTTCTGGGAAAAATAGTGTGTCTAAAGAGGTTCTACTCTAATAAACAACACTTCTTAGTGAGTTTCGAGAAGATTTGTAGTTCAGGTTGAGGCCCTGGTTGTAGGTTTGCTCGCTGAGCTGGAAGGTTCATTTCTAGATGTTTCATCACCATACTAGGTAACATCGTCAGTGAGCCTCAGGCGAAGCACTGTACATGATTTCTGCTTTCTATTTATATGTCTGGGTTTCTTTGGGTTGGTGATGTCATTTCCTGTGGTGATGTCATTTCATGTGGTGATGTCATTTCATGTTCTTTTTCTTAGAGGGAGGTGGATGGCGTTTAACTCGATGTGTTTGTTGATAGAGTTCTGGTTGGAATGTCATGCTTCTAGGAATGAATTCCTAGAAGTATGGCATTCCAACCAGAACTCTATCAAAAAACACATTGAGTTAGACCCCTTCTACCACCCACTGAGAAAAAGAACAGAAATGACATCACCACATAAAATGACAGCATCGACCCAAAGAAACCTAAACATATAAATAGAAAGCAGGAATCATGTACAGTGCTTCGCTTGAGGCCCACTGATGATGTTACATAGTAGGGTGACGAAACGTCTGAAAATGAACCTTCCAGCTCAGCAAACAAACCTACATCCACATTACAATACTTCTCACCTTAAGGATATGTGTCTGAAAGGGTTAATACAGAAGACTGCCATAATCTACTTTGATGCTGTCATATGGGCAAAATGGCTTAGGATTTTGATGGAATAATACCAGTCCTCCACAAGTTGTTTGTGACGATGTCTATCATTGTAACTAGTTGGTAACATGCAACAAATTAGATTTTGTTAACCACAATAGACTCTTCTAGATAGATCAGCAAGTAATTTTCCTATTGCATAAAACTAAGCAGGCCTTGTCCTTCATACTTAAAAGAGCACAGTGGCAGCAATGCTTCATCAATGACCTTTCCGCCATCATAGGGTCAGAAGTAGGGATGACCACCAATAATTGCACAATGTTCAGCATCATTCACAACTCCTCCGATACTGAAGCAGTCCATGTTCAAATGTAACAAGATCCGAACAAATCCAGGCATAGGGCTGAAAAGTGGCAAGTAATATTCACACCACACAAATGCAATGACCATATCCAATAAGTGACAGTGTAAACCCCATCCCTGGACAATCAATGGAATTACCATCACTAAATCTCCTATGATTATTCTGGGAGTTACCATTAAGAAGAACCTCAACTGGATTCCTCATATAAATACAGGGGCTACAAAAACAGGCCTGAGACTGGAAATACTCTGGTGAATAACTCACCACTTGACTCCCCAGTGTGGAGTTTGCACATTCTCCCTGCATCTGTGTGGGGTTTCCTCTGAGTTCTCCAGTTTCCTCCAACATTCCAAAAGATGTGCAACTCAGGTAAATTGGCCATGCTAAATTGCCCGTAGTGTTAGGTGCATTAGTTTGGGGTAAATGTAGGGAAATGAGTCTAGGTGGGTTACTTATCGGATGGTTGGTGTAGACTTGTTGGGCCGAAAGGCCTGATTCCATGCTCTAGGGAATCTAATCACTTGCCTGGATGCGGCTTCAACAACACTCAGGGCAAAACAGTCCACATCCACTAACACATCCAGTAACATCCACATCCCTCCACCACCAATGCTCAGTAGCAGCAATGTGTACATTCTATAAACACGCTGCAGACGATAGCTTAGACGGTAGCTTCCAGACCCATGATCACTTCTATATAGAAGGACAAGGGCAGCAGATACACGGGAATACCACCACCAAGATCCCCTCTAAGGCACTCACCACACATTTGAATCAGAAATTATTTGGAAATATATCATAGTTTCTTCCAGTTGTTGGGTCAAAATTCTGGAATTCTCTCCCTGAGGGCATGTGAGCCTCAGGGCACATGGACTGCAGTGGTTCAAGAAGGCAGCTCACCACCTCCTTCGAGGGATGAGCAATAAATGCTAGCCAATGAGAAAAGCCCTACATTAAGAGCAGCAGCTCAAATTCTAGTGAGCTGGCATGCCCGTACAACAAGACACCACATGATTAATGTAATGAACTTCACAGATCGGCAAGTGTTTCTGTCAACACAGCAGATTGTGAGTGAAGTATCAAGAAATAATCTACAAAGAACACAATGAAAGTTAAAATCAAGCTGACCAATATGATACATACCTACTGGGTGGAGTTCTGAAGATAAACACTTTTGAACTTAGAATATTTCTGACCACTTCCTTCTGCTGACTGATAGCACAGTTGATGGGAAAATGCTACTGCCAGACTTTATTAATTTCAGCAGAATTATCCTGAAAATATTATAACCATTAAATGTTTATGATCATTTATTTGCAAGCCTGTCCGGTCTTTATTTTTCTTTGTGGTTATGATTTATTGGTGGATGGCTTCAGTGATAAATCCATGGTATCTACCCATAGTTAGGAATGACAGGAATAATGCAGTGAAAAGAAGGTTATTTCACAGAGTTCACTCCCTGATCAATAACTGATGGTGAGTGAGCAGTAGAAACAAAAGGCACCACAATAAAATTCCACACAATGCAAATACTTGCTAAACATCAAAAATAAAATCAGAAAGATTTACAAGGATGTTGCTGGGACTGGAGGGTTTGAATTTCAGAGAGAGCCTGAATAGGCTGGGGCTTTTTTCTCTGTAGGATCAGATGCTGAGGGGTGACCTTATAGAGGTTTATAAAATCATGAGGGGGATAGATAGGGGTGAATAGCTGAGGTCTTTTTCCTAGAGTGGGGGAGTCCAGAACCAGAGGGCATAGATTTAAGGAGAGAGGGGTAAAATTTATAAAGGACCCGAGGGGAACTTTCTTTATGCAGAGAGCGGTGCGTGTATGGAATGAGCTGCCAGAGGAAGTGGTGGAGGCCGGTACAATTGCAACATTTAAGAGGCATTTGGATGGGTATATGAATCGGAAGGATTTGGAGGGATATGGGCCGGGTGCTGGCAGGTGGGACTAGATTGGGTTGGGATATCAGGTTGGACCGAAGGGTCTGTTTCCATGCTGTACATCTCTATGACTCTAAATGGGACTAGGTCAGACTGGGATGTCTGATCAACGCAGAAGAGTTAGATTCAAGGGTCTGCTTCTGTGCTGTATGGCTCTTTGACTCTAAAATACCATGCCAAAAACATCTATGGCCTTTGTATCTAACATCTCCGGGGTGTGGGGGGCGGTAGTCAAAGAACAGGAGTGAAAGTTCTCCTTGGCGTAATGAACAGCATATATACCAATATCATGTGGATGAATTGCAGTTACGGAGTTGATATATACATTGAGTTTATAAAGATACCATATACAGAACAACCTCGATTATCCGAATGACACGGGCGGGGAGTATTTTGTTGATGGCTGTGGGGGATGGATGTGAGATCAGATTGCAGCTTCCCCAATGTCCCGCGTTCCCCTTGCTCCAGGCACGCCGCAGCCCCAGACCCTGCATCTCTCATTCGGTAAGTTCTCTTAAACAAGCTTTTATTTAATATGTAGGTACTATGTTTTCGAGAAACTTGTTTCAAATAGAGTGTCATACTTCAAGTGATACAACATAAGATAGAACAGAAGATTTTTACGCCCTTAGGTCTCAGGCTTTGTTGTCATCATAGTTTGTCCAAGCATCGGGACCTTGAGATCTTAAAGATAATCCAAATTTTGGATAATCGAGGTTTGGATAACTGAGGGTGCTCTGTATGCTCAAGTAATAGTTAAATTTTTTTGACGACTTTTTAAGGTTCAATTTTTGGGGTCAACTATTACATGGATACTACCTTTGAGGGGCTGAAATTCATGCCCACCAAAATTCATATCATATCATTTGTAGAAGCCCAAGTGATCTCTAAACAAATAAAGAAAAATAAACAATGAATTATGCTAATTCTGAAAACCTGGAGCAAAACATAACAGCCAGCTGACTGGAAGATCAGGAGCAGAGCAGAATAACCAGCCGACTGGATAGCTGGAGTGGGACGTGACTGACTCATAAACATTGAACTGTTATCTGTGAAGAGCTAGCATTGACTATTTCATGAGATGTATGGAAAATTCCATGTTATTTAGTCAAAAATGGGGGTCGACCTTTACATGAAATCAACTATTACTCGAGTATATACGATAGATCTTCAAATGAAAGCAAATAAAAACAAAGACTGCAGATAATCCTGGTCTTGAAATGTAATATGCAACAACCAAATCTAAAAATATTTATGCTGAGTAGCAGCAGAAGCATTTCATGCAAAAAATGGTATTCACTTCTTAAATAACCACCCAGCACAATTTGAGGACTTTAAAATTTATTAGGTACCATGACGTCAGCAAAAGAGCATAGCCCACTGTTGATCTTAAAGATAGCTACTCTCAAAGGTCTGACCGATCCTATGGCAAGGACTGCCCTTTTCCCAATATCAGTTTGTATCCAAAAACAAAGATGTCTCCAGGCAGCCAGCAATAATGACACCATCAAGCAGTGTAAGCAGCCTATCACATTGATGTATTTTCACAGGCAGCAAAGCAGCAAGTAAAAACCACAGAAATCTTTCACTTTGAATATAAAATTTGAAAATAAAACAAAAATAAATGATTTAGGTCTACATTTGGGGTTAAGGTTGATTCTAGAATATCATAACCATAAAAAATGCCCATGTATTTGGAGATTACCATAGAGATAATTAATACTCAACAAGCATTAACTTACTTTTTTAGGGCCTGTGAAGTAATTATGAACATCGTGCACTTTTAAACACACACTCACATCATTTTAGACAAGGAATAATGTTTCAAAGGTTTCTACAACCAGTTTAATAGCACAGAAATAAAAGCTCTAATCAGTTCTCTATGATTTCTAATTCTAAATAAAAACAAACCTCATCCACATCTTTCAGATAAATTCATTACATCTGACCAAATGACAGCTAACGTACTACTTGTGGACCTACCTATCAAACAATTCTTGCGTAAAGTGTACACATTTCCATCACCTTTTGCTGTTTCTCTGAATCATCCATGTTTCTCCAGCTTGTTTGCCAAAGCCCATTTGTCTTTATCCATGCTCTTTCAGTTTTAATAACCAAAAGCTATTAATCGACAGGACTGTGTGTTACCCCAGTTGCATTCATCTGATCAAAGGCTTTTTATTTTTGACCTTTTTTATGCATTTCTTACATTGATATATTATTTGTGTTCTTAGCTGAAAAGACACTCAATTTTCAATGTAAGTAATTATTTTGGTTTCGCAAAAGGAATGTCCTAAATTGAAAATTGGACCATAATTCATCTCTTTTTTTACAATATATTTTTATTCAGAAAAAATAGATTTTTAAATATTACAACAAATACAAAACAATGCAATTCAAAACAGTACAAAAATAGTACAAACTACACCCAAATAATAAAAAAAAATCCCCAACCCACCCTCCTATACGAATGTATAAACATATATAGAGAAGTATAAAATTTTTTAAAAACTAAACTAGTTATTTAGCTAAATAAATAAATACCTAACAACAAACAAATAAATAGTAATAACTCAACCCAGCCAAACAAAATACTCATACATTCACAGTTCCTCCTCCCTGGATATTGGACTCATGAAACACAATTGTTACGGCTATATAAAAGCCTTTGTTAGTGTGGTAGATAAATCTGTATCCAGGTATTTCAAAAAGGGTTGCCATGTTGTGTAAAAAATCTCAGTTTTGTGGTGTACCATATTTGTGAGAAAATCCAGGGGAATATGCTCCATAACAATCTTCTGCCAACCCGACAGGCTGGGGGGTTTTCCAGATATCCAACCTAGCAAGATATTCTTCCTTGCACAGAATGTAAGAATATTTCTTAAGAATTTTTCTTATGTGTGTCTGCAGGAAATACAATGGGTAGGCCCAAAAGGAGAGAAATAGGGTCCTTCTGCACCCCTACACCTAAAATCCTCTCCATTGCACCCACCACAGCATTCCAATATGTTTGAAGCCTGTCACAAGACCAAAGACAATGGGTAAGAGTGCCCGTGC
>NC_057722.1:55105552-55144142 GCF_004010195.1 Chiloscyllium plagiosum | reverse complement strand
TTCAGTCTCCTGAGTGTTTGTTTATTGAAAATCAGGGGGAGCATCCGTATAGAGTATCGCAAACGAGGGAGAATATTCATCTTAATAAGCACTATCCGACCCAACCATGAGACTGGAAGTGCCTCCCATCTTTGGAGATCTTGTTTAATTTTTTCAAATAATTGAGTAAAATTGGCTTTGAACATCCAATCTAGAACTGGAGTAATGAATATGTCCAAATACACAAAACCCCTCTGTGACCACCTAAATGGGAATCTATAGTCACTCTCAAGAGCCAACTTTTTTGTAAGACCACCCACAGGCATAGCCTCTGATTTAGCAAAATTAATCTTATACCCTGAAAAAGCGCCAAATGCGTGAATGCATTGTATCAGGCAAGGCACTGAGACTGCTGGAGTTGTCAAGAAAATTAGAACATCATCTGCATACAGTGAGATCTTATGTAATTTTGACCCCACTTCTGGAGCTGATATATTGAGATCCCCACGAATGACCTCTGCCAACGGTTCAATCACCAACGGTTCAATCATCTGCCGGCTGCCCCTAGAAATATTAAAATTGCTTGATCGTACCCCGTTGGTAATGACCGCAGCGAGAGGTACACTGTAGAGAACCTTTACCCATTTTATGAAAACTTCGCCCAGACCAAACTGGTCTAGAGTATAGAAAAGGTACGGCCACTCAACTCGGTCAAATGCCGTCTCTGCATCTAAAGAAATCACCAATCCCTGTATTGACTGCTGTTGGCATTCTTGAATTACATTAAGCAGCCTCCTAACATTATTGGATGATCTGCAACCCTTTATGAAGCCCCTCTTTAATAATAGAGGGTAACACAGTCTCCAGCCTTAACGTGAGAGCCTTAAAGAGGATCTTAAAGTCCACATTTAAGAACGAGATGGGCCTGTATGAAGCACAGTCTTCCGGATCCTCCCCTTTTTAAGGATAAGTGAAATATTGGCCTCTCTCAGAGATGGTGGGAGACAATCATGACTGTAAGAATCATTAAACATATTCAGCATCGGGCCTGACAGTATACTTATAAATTCCTTATAGAATTCACTGGGAAGTCCGTCAGGACCGGGCACCTTTCCACTCTGAAGCTGCCTCACAGCTTCCTGCACTTCTTGCTCTGATAATGGGGCATTGAGAAAGGACTGTTGTTCGGGAGTCACACCCAGGAGCTTCAGATCTCTAAAAAAGGATTCCATTTTGGCCTGCCCCTCCTCACAATTCTCAGACTGATATAACTTAGAGTAGAATCTCTGGAACGCCACATTAATCTTTTTAGAATCACATATTAGGTTCCCAGACCCTTCCCTAATCACTGTAATGGTTTGTGGGGCACTTCTCTTTCTGGCGAGGTATGCTAAGTATTTGCCTGGCTTGTCACCATGCTCGTATAACCTTTGCTTTGCAAAAGCCAGTTCCTTCTTTGTTGTCTGCGTGAGCACGGAATTTAGTGCAGACCGCAGTGCCGTAATCCTCTGTAGTTTGACCAACGAGGGTCTGTCATATTAGCCCTTCACGGCTGCCTTCAACCATGCTTCAAGGAGATGTTGCTGCTCACCCTTCTGCCATTTCCTACTTGTGGAATATGAAATAACTAACCCCCTGGCATAAGCTTTGGCAGTTTCCCAGAGAACAGATGAACTATCAATCAAGCCTATGTTGATGTCTAGGAATGCCCGAAATCCCCTAGAGAAATACTCCACAAACTTACTGTCCATGAGAATAAAGGGGTCCATTCGCCAGTACCTTGAATCCACTGTAACATCCTTAATCTTAACCATGAGGTACACTGGAGCATGATCAGAGATGGCAATATTACCAATCGTACAGGATGCCACAGGATCCAGGGTTACTGCAGGGGTCAGAAAAAAAATCAATCCTCGTGTGACATCTGTGCGGATTGGAGAAAAACGTGAAATCCCTATCTGTAGGGTGGAGACACCTCCAGAGGTCCACCAACCCTAATTCCCCACATAAACTCAATAACTATTTAGTTTGTGCAGAGGGTATCAAGGGACCTTTAGGCAACCTGTCTACTGGGGGTCCATGAGGCAGTTAAAATCTCCCCCTATAATGATGTGCTGAGACTTGAGACTTATCAGTTTAGAAAAAGTATCTATCAAGAATTTAAGAGGATGAGCTGGGGGACAATAAACATGTAAAATGCCATATTCTTCCCCATTTATCAAGGCTTTAAGAATTACAAACCTCCCATTTGTGTCTTTAACACATTCCAACAATTTAAATGAGAGATTTTTTCTAACCAATATAGCCACTCCCATACTTCTGGTATTAAATGATGAAAAATACACTCGGTCAAAGCCATTCTGCTGTAATTTCAGATGCTCCTTGTCATCCAAATGTGTCTCCTGTAACAAAGCAATATCCACCTTCTCCTTTCTAAGACTCAAGAGTACCTTCTTCCTCTTAATTGGTGAGTGACTTCCCTTGATATTCCAGGTACACCATTTAGTCAAATCATTAGCCATAATCTTCTGCAATTACATTTCAATTCCAGAGAGGAGGAACTCGAACCACAAATTGCTGAGCCTTAGTGTTGCATGGTCCACTAAATATAAAAACTACATAAACGAAAACCACTACATTTAACAAACATAAAAATTATTAAGAATAAAAAACAACAAAAACCCAAAAACAAACCAACATATAAAGCGCCAATAGCGCTGAGTAGGGGAACTCACCCCTTGCCCGGAGGGGGCAACTATCCGTCCTGAACTGCCCATAAATAGGCATCTAACCATCTCAACCACCTTCACTTCTCCCAGCTAGAGCCGCATCGCAAACACAAGCTAAAAAGAATAAGCACCCCATAGAATATCAATATAAATTTTAAAAATTCTTTTATTAAAAAAAGGGAATAAATACCCCACCCATCCTTTGGTATGTCCTAACTTAGACATTTAAAATGTACATCTTAACCACCATCAGACATAGTTTGAACCAAATTATTATCAATAGAGGAAAAAAAAGGGGAAAAACAAAGCTCCAACCGGATTTCCTCCATTTCTTTTACAGAATGATAAACACATACCCAAGCAACAATATTTATACATACTACAATTGTTTAAATTAGGTTAGTTTGTCCACAAAGTCTCTTGCCTTCTCCGATGTGTCAAAGAGATGCATGGATCCATCTAAGGTGATCTGAAGCACTGCCGGATATCTCAGGGAGTACTGAATACCAAACTCCCTCAGCATTCTCTTGACACCGTCATACGATTTTCGTTTCTGCATCACCACTGCTGAAAAGTCCTGAAAAAACATGATCTTAGACCCCTTGTAAATTAGGGCCTTTGGATCCTTCCCCTGGAATCTGGAAGCCTCCATGACTCTCTCCTTATCCGGGTAATGATGGAACCACACCAGGAAAGGACAAGGGCTTTGACCCAGACCTCACCTCTGCGCTGAAACCCGGTGAGCCCTCTCTATCTTCAATCCTCTCATGCCAGTCTCCAAGTCAAGGAATTTCGGAAGCCAATCTTCAACAAATTCCGCAGGCCGCTCACCTTTCTAACCCTCAGACAGACTGATGATCCAAATGTTTTTTCTCCTGCCCCTTTTTTCAAGATCATCCACTTGGTCATGCAAATTACAAACCTGCGTCTTCAGGGCTTTGATCTCATCCTTGAATGAACTGGCATCAGCTTCCACCACTGTGACCCTGTGCTCCACCTCATCCGTCCTCTTCTCCAGGTCTCCCAGCTGCTGCTCATGCTTCTGCAGCATGAGAGAGACTGGAACCACCTTCTCTTCAATCTGTTTCCCCAACATCTCGGAAGAGTTCGAGAGCTGGTTCACCAGGTCCTAGAGAGTAATCGGCTCAGAGGCTGCTGCAGGCTGAGCTGCAGACCCGGCCTCGGATGCTCATCCTCCCTTTTTAGGCATTTCTGGACAGCTGAAAATACAGGTAAGTCAATTTTTAAATGTTTCTTGAGACTCTACGATCTTTCCAATGCCCAAGAAATCTTGATGATCTGGATTGGGCGAGTTAAAGGACCGTCCTGCTCCTGCTGCGATGCAAAGCTCTGCAGTGTGATCTTCTCAGATTGCCGCCATCTTAGATTCCCTTAATTCATCTCTTTTTAAATGGCCTCATATAATCACTTATATACACAGACCATTCTGGAGATATAGCAAATGAGAAAGCAGATACATTGTGTTATAATATTATATGCCTTGCACAGAAAGCTAATCACAGTTCAAAATGCACACAAGGGCCTGAATCTTATAGGTTTTTTTGCCTATGTCTCAGTAGTACTGAGCTGTATGGGACAGTTTTGTTGCTGCATGTTCTTGCTCTGTATCTTAGCAAGCCCACCTCAGTAATTGCTTACCATATCCTAGGGCATTGACTTAAACACTGTTGTAAGATGGGATGAGGCTAAGGACAGGCAAGCTGGGTGGTCTGGTTCTTGAATAGCAATAGATGCAAGAATGTGCACTTTTATGTGCAATGAAGTGCCAACTGTACCACCTGACTGCTCTTTGAAGTGTCAGTTTCTGTTTGCTCTCCTTCCTATATGCGCAGTGAAGGGCAGCTCCTGTTTACCAACACCTGATCAGGTAGATGGTTAGGCTTCAAAGTTGACACTAGTGCCAGGGATTGTGGGATATCACAGGCGGACACTTCTTCCCGTGGCTAGTGGGGAGAATATGATGGGCGGAATGCATTGCTTAGGAGGTGAGTTTTGGAAGATAGCTTAAGAAAACACATTATGCTTCATGGGAGAATAACCACAATAAAGGGACTTTTTTAGGACTGAGTTGGGAGGAACATTTTCACTCAGAAGATGGTGAATCTTTGAAAGTCTCTACCCCAGAGGGCCGTAGGGGCTCAGTCATGGAGAATATTCAAGACTGAAGTTGCTAGATTTATTCATATTAGAAGCATCAATGGTTGTGGGAGATGGTGCAAGACAATGGCATCGATGTATAAGGTCAGCCATGAACTCTTCAAATACTGGAGCGGGCTCAAAGGGCTGAATGGCCTACAACTTGTATTTTTTATATTCTTATGTTCGACTTAATTCAAAGGTTCCAGCACTGTCCGTTGAATCCTGAAAAGAAGTGTTGAAAACGCAAAGCTTCTTATTATTGATAGAAGCCAGAAAGTCATCACAAGAAATTCAGGAATAATTGACTTTGTTCTGTGGCACACTGATCCACTGAAGTTAACAACTGCATCCAATTTGTTTGATTGCAATAAAAACTAAAGAGAGTCATCGGAACATAACAAGAAAAAGCCATCGAGTCATAGACCCATACAGAACGGAAACAGGCTGTTCGGTCCAACCAGTCCATGCCGAACATAAACTAAACTAGTCACACCTGCCTGTTCCTGGCTCATATCCCTCCAATTCGTGTACTTATCCAAGTATTTGTTTAAAAAGTTGTAATTGTACCCACATCCACAGGAAGTTCATTCCACTTGCAATCACCCTCTGTGTAAAAAAAATTGCACCTCATTTGTTTTTTAAATGTCTCCCCTCAACTTAAAAATGTGTCGCCTAGTCTTGAAATCCCCTATCCTAGGGAAAAGACAACTAACATTAAACCTATCAATACCCCTCATTATTTCATGAACTTCTAGAAGTCACATTTTAATTTTCTACAACATACTGGTAAATCTCATCTGAATCCTCTCCAAATTAAAAATAACGTCCCTATAACTGTTTGACCAGAACTGGACACGATACTCCAGAAGACGTCTCACCAATGTCCTGTACAACTCAACATGACTTCTAACTTCGGTACTTAAAAGGAATGAGCAATGAAGGCAAGTGTGCTAAACACCTTTTTAACCACCCTGTCTATATGTGACACAAACTTCAAAGAATTATGTACCTAAACTCCTCTGTCCTTCTGTTCTGCAATACTACCCAAGGTCCTACCATTAACTGTGTAAGCCCTATCATTGTTTGTTGTACCAAAATGCAATACTTCTCATTTAACCAGATTGAACTCTATCTGCCATTCTTTAGCTCATTGACCCAATTGATCAAGATCCCTTTGTAATCTTACAAAACCGTCTTCACTGTTTACTATACTACCAATTTTAGTGTCACTTTGAAGTAGAAACTGTTTCTTAACAGTGAGACAGAGGAAAGCTTCCCTGGCAGAGATAAAGGGCATTGTACTGGACCAGGCTAGCACAGCCACATTCTGCAGTTTTGTAAAAAAGGGAGGAAAAACATTTTACTCATTCTCATTACCTGCACCGTCTACTCAACTTGTAGGAGTATCTATTTGACTACAGTATCCATCGCAGCTGCTGAATTGGACTGGAGAAATAAAAAACTTCAAGCATGCCAGTTTTGAAACAATATTAGAGATTGGTCTCAGTTTCATCTTCACACTTAACTTCTATCCTTATTTACTTAAAATAATTGAAACTGCATTGTAACTAAATAAAAATAGGGTTTTTTTTATTAAAGTAACTTCAAGCAATAGATGTGTAATAAATTAACATTTAAAAATTGTTTAAAGCTGAGCTGCTTTTTGAAACAAAATTGAAACACTTAATAACTTAAAGGAGGCTACATTTGTGGCTATACAAATTCTTAGTTGATGAATCACTTTGAGGAAACACAAATGAAATGGCCATGCCAATTAGCAAATAGTGAAAGTAAAATGAAGTAGAGAGTCAGAAAGAGACAAGGGTGTTGGGAGAAGAAGTAATACTGTTGACAAACAGAACCTCAAGGAATAAATTAACATAACTTAATTGTCATCCCACAAATACATCACAGGGGAAATGTCTGCTGAAAAAATGTACATTTTCTTTACCAACTTCAATATTTACTCCTCAGTTCTATTTCATCTATTTTTCTCTCTTCTGGAGCAAGCATCACAATCAACTATCACAGCTGCTTTAGACAAAACAGATGGGCACATCTGCTGATATTTATCCTCCTTTCCTTTGGGAAGGAGCTCAGTTCCTGCTCAGTGCATTCTCCCTGCCAAAGATCAGCATTGCTCAATTTGTAGTATTTTTGTCTCTGAGCCAAAAGGTTACAGGTTAAAGCCCTCATCTGGACTTGAATAAACAAAAATTGAGGCTGACACTGAAGTGCATTACAGAGGGAATGATGGATACTTGGACAGTGAAGGGTTTTCAGTGACATTCAAAGTCAAGGCTGTCTTGGTCATTGGCTTAAATAAACATTAAAGATCTTATGGCACAACTGGAGACAAAGTAGGAAAAGTTTCCAGCCATCATCGAGCTTGATATGCTTACATCAAGCAATGCCACAAAAAATCAGACTAAACTTCACATTGCTGTTCATAAAATCTTTTCTGTTCTTTGCCTATAACATATTTTGAGAGACATAATAAAATGTGTTATAAACAACCCTCCTTTCTGTGAATGCAAGTGCTCCTCAGACTCCTCATTATACGTTTATCTACATCCTTGCCTCAAACATCCTATCTTCTGATGCACTAAACCCACGGTGAACTGTCCTTGGAACCCAATCCTGTTACGTGTTTTTGTTGGCAGGAGACTCCAAGCCATGTAATTTTTCAGCTGCTTCCTACTAACTCTTGCCTGTTCTGCGGCTTTCAAGATTAGATTACTTACAGTGTGGAAACAGGCCCTTTGGACCAACAAGTCCACACCGACCCGCCAAAGCGCACCCACCCAGACCCATTCCCCTACATTTACCCTTGCACCTAACACTACGGGCAATTTAGCATGGCCAATTCACCTCGGACTGTGGGAGGAAACTAGAGCACCCGGAGGAAACTCCACACAGTCAGTCGCCTGAGATGGGAATTGAACCCGGGTCTCTGGCAGTGTGAGGCAGCAGTGCTAACCACTGTGCCACTGTGCCGCCCACCAAGCTGTGGACTGAATGATTTACACTAAGAGGTGTGCATCCTGATGGTGAAGATCCTCCTGAAGGACTTGAATAGCACATCTGAAGCTGATCAAAGCCTAAAGCAAAGCCAATTCCCACCTCTGCAGTATCTCACATCACCTCAGGTTTACGTAACATATATACATGTTGGGTGTATCCAGCAGCTTACCCCCAGACTTGCGACAATTTGGTTCATAAAAATGTTTGTGATATATGGGTTAATGCAGAAATATGTGTTCATTAAGTCAATATTGGAATGACGACACTGGAGTTTGTGTTTAAGCATACAATATCAGATCTGTATAGCTTCCTCCTGATACTAGACTCAGACACATACTAATGAAGCATTACGAACAAAATGGAATGGTGTCCTTGGGAAAATAAACAGTTACTTTAATGCTTCAGTACATGTTATATTTTATCATTGACTGAATTAAGAGGCTGGTCTCTGTAAGCTCTTTGTGTACCTTTATTTTATAGTTGTGAAATGAAAGACAATGATAAAAGAAATTATACAGCTGCTACCAACTGAATTTTCCACTTGATTCCCTTCCAGTGCTACACAGTGATGTTTTCAAATAGATGACTTACAAATAAAGTGAGTAAAATTATTCTGTCTTGCACTGAGCACAAAGATAATGTGCTATCGATTTTTAAAATATGTATGAAAATCCTTTATCAGTTAATTTATATCCACTGGCATAGAACATTTGATGTTCCTCTTATGATACATTGTTACACAAAAAAATGGAATCTTCCCAACTGCAATTTCAAATAATAATTGAAAATAATTATTATTTCACTTCCCTGTTTTAGTTAAAAAGAAACTTGACCACCTCAGTAGCACGATGCATATGTAAAGTTTCTGTCTGAACTACACAAACTAGGAAAATGCAGGTTCAGTCACAATCCATGGTTGGTCATACGATTGAGCTGTGAGATGATGGGGACACTTCTGGGTCAACCAAAAAAACAACTAGATTAAAGTAAAGGCAAGTTGAACTGAGCTTAGCAATTACTTATTGAGAATGCATGTGTTTGGGTGCTAAATGATGACAGGATTGTTCACATTTGGACTTTTTACTATCACTCATGATTACGGCCAAACTAAAAATAAATAAAATGTTCCTTGATCAATCTGGCAGAAAAGTGATGGCCAGTTTCAGAAAAAAACAAAATGGATAAAAATTCAAAAAGTACAAGACAGGCTGCATCACCTCATCACTGATTCCATCCTTATCATTGGCTGTTGCTTCAGGCTGAATCGGACTATGCACAAACTTAATGACATATTTTACCTCTCCACCAGTATGATTACCTACCTCTGCCATAATTCATCTACTCCTGAAACACTAATCTATTTTTATGCTACTTCCAGACATGACTATTCCAATGCCTACCTGGGAGTAATGTGCTGAGATTGCCTTGGAAATAATAATTTGAAACGCCAAAGCTGACTGAAGATCATAGTGACAATTTGAGGGAGCTACAGGTATGTAAACAAGTGTTGGAGTTAGAGAGTTCACTGGCAGGTGGATGCATTTGGTAGCTCATGTGTCATTTTGTCCCAATTCTCAGGAATTATTTTGACTGCAGCATCTGGCACAAACAGCTGAAAGAGAGGGAAGGATATTGCAAGGAGGAAAAGAAGGGAATACAATTTCAGTCAAATCAAATTCCAAACTCTCTTTGAGGAGACTGAACATATGAGACATGAACTGTCAGGTCTGCATGGAAGGCAACTTAAAGGCATTTTATGCCATGTGGAAGAAGGTGACACTAAGTGTTACTGTCTCATTCCCAACTTCAATCCAGTGCTTCAAGAGGTTTAAGGCCATGACTGTCAGGAAAGATAATCAACTTTTTAAAAAAAACTTTGTGACCTGGTTGATATACACTATTCAGTTTGTTAAAGAAATGCACAACAAAGGGATCTTATAGACCATTTTACAATTCTATTTTGTTACTCCTTGGCTGTGATGTTAAACTAGAGGAATTCCCAGTTTTTTAAAGATGGTCCAACAGATAATGGGATATTTGCACATAGGGCACCAAAGCTGATCACACATAGAGTCCAGTGCACACGTGAAATGACTGCCCCATAAAGTCAAAGACAATTATCACCTGCATTGCTATCGGCAGAGCAATTAAGGCAAATAACCATGGCTACAGATTCTCCTTCAATGGAGTTTTCCTACTGGTGATGTGAAATGTTTCCATTGTACATCTCTGTAATAAAATTCTTTAAGTTCTCAAGCTGTCTCTATGGCCTTTGGAAGGAGTATCTTCCTAAAATGCCACTTGATACAATTTCCTCTGACTGTAACTGCCTCTCCTTTTTCTTGAAGATGGCATGCTGAAAAAGATACATGCAATATATTTCTTTTTACCTTTTTGTGGGCTGAGACTGCTACCGGCAAGACCAGTATCTGTTACCAGTCCCTAGCTACCAATGAATTAAGTGGCTCGCTAGGGCCATTTCAAAGGGTAGTTAAGAGTGAACCACAGTGGGTCTGGAATCACATGTAAGCGAGACCAGATAAGGATGGCAGTTCCCTTCCCTAAAGAACATTAGTAAGCTAACTGTGTCATGACAATTGAAGATAGTTTCTTAATTACCATTATATGGTCAACAATTCCCCTCTTTCTTGGGCTGTCAATCTGGTCAATATCTGCACTTAATACTTCTCAACCTAACTTCAACGAATTGGAAGCATAAAAGTCAGGAAACTTAGTAGGAAGGAAAGGGGTAGGGTATGGTAAGAGACAGTGCTTTGAGACAGTATCACTGGCCTTTACTTACATTTATGATTAATTGACTGGGGACACATTGGGTGAATTACAGGCAGATACAAAAAAAAGTTGTAAAATTTGGCACTCATGATTTTGAAAGTTAATGGAAATGTCCTCCAGTCCTATGCTACCCAGGAAACACTTTTGGCCTGATTTTACAATAAGAAAAGACAAAACTTTGTCAGAAAAGATGTTTAAAAACACTACTGATTCAATCACAATGTCCTGAATGCTGATTGGTTTAGAAATGGTTCTTTTATATTTATATTAAAAAGATAATCCTTGGAGCTGAGACTTTACAATGCCACATCCACGTCAAAAATGTCCAACTTTTTCTGAAAATTTCTTAATAGTAATGGTTGGAGGGAATTGAATATCAACCATGAATCATGTTCACAAAAGAGTCTAACACTGTTGGTATTGTTATTTGAACAGAATAACATTTACATGATTCACAGTACAGCACTTTAATCAATTTTACTGAATTACATTATACTCTGCGTAACAAACTATCTTAGTGCCATGTGTTAGTCTGAATATGGTATTCAGTGTTGTATATAATAATCATTATTTTTCTAACAATATCGCACAAAGAACCATAACAAATAGGGTACTATATTGTGGATAAAATATATTGTCTTATTCAGGATATATTTCATACATTACTATATTTAAGTCTTGAAGCTATTAAATTATACAGAATGAAAAGGAAGACAAAAAAAATTGTACCTTCCAACCTGTTCCATCCAATTGACCTTGTGGATAGTATAGATTTTTTTCCAAATTAGTTACCACCACCTCCTTTTGTGGTTAGACTAATGTACATTTCCTGAGATAAATTCTTCCCAGCATACATAACATGAGAAACATTGAAAAAAATCTTCTTCACAATGCCGGATGATTCATCCTATTTAAGAATGCTTAACAAAATTGTATATCTGTTCAAATGCTGTGAAGAAGTTAGCAAAGGGAATGTGCAAACCTTTGTATACGATCAACCCCAATTTAAGCCTCACTATGATACTTTCATACGATGTTCATCTTCTCAACATGACTGTAAAGTTTACAACTGAAAGGAATAAACTTTAATAGACTCCTGAGCATTTCAGGAATACTGGAGACCGTAAGTTTCCCCCTGCCAAGTTGTACATTCTAAACATTACCAGTTTTTCAAAATCTTGCCTCTACTTCTAAACAATCAAAGGCAGAAGCATCAGTCTGCAACAATGCATCTCAGTGATGGTTATCACGAAGTAACAGCACATGCACTTCTCCAAGAGGAAAGTAATTTATATTTATTTGTCAGCAACCACATAAACCATACTAATCACATAAGAATGAGTTAAAAAGCACAAATTCCATACTGGAGTTTAGATCATACACATACATTGCTCAGGCTTTCCTTTCACTGACTGTGATGGCATGTGAAAGTCACATTGGAATTACAGTTCCCCTCTGATGAGTCATTTTGTGTACAATTATTCGATATATCACTCACTGTATGTAGTTTGTGCAGATGTTAGAATACTGCTTAATTGGACAGTTTGATGACCACAGGAAGAAGTAAAATTAAAACGTGTATCACTGGCATTGTTATTAATGAGGATTCAAGATCTTGCTTAACATGAGTTGATAGCAAAGCATTAATTAACAGTTGTGCATTTAGATTAGATTAACAATTAAAAATAACAAAGCTATTTAAAGCAATCAAGTATTAAATGCTAAAATATTTTTCAAAAATACTCCATAAGAAGAAACAGCTACATACCCTAATTCAGAAAGCAAGCTACTGCGATCCATCACTTGCTGAAATACTGAAAATGCACTGATTCCAGCCGTAGTCTCTCACAAGAGAAACAAGCACAGTACAACATAGGAAACTCCTTAATGATGATTATACTTCCCACCTCAAATGATTTCAGGATCACACTGGCAAAAAAAAAATTCCCTCTCTGCAGCTCTAAAGCACAGTAGCTTATATATTTAGCTCTGCACAGCCAGCAGCAGTGACACTCTCTTTAAGCAACAGCAAATAAAATGATTGCATGTGACAGGGCTTGAGCATCCCACACAGAGAACACACTGCACTCAGACATGGGAGTGAAACCCCATAACCTTCCACAGCAGACTGCAGGGCACTGGTGCTCAGCTGACGTACATCTTCTGTCCTTGTATATCTCAAATAGGACATTGCATTCTTTATGCTGAATTCTTCTGCTACAAAATAAATTTCATAACTAGATGATGTGAAGAAACTAAATAATTTACTTTTATTCTCAAAAATTAAAAAGCGAAAGACAATCTCCCCTCCAAATGGAGCCTGCCCTTTAAGTTGCCTTTTGAAGGGACAGCATTACCTTCAAAGCTCTATTACAGGGAACAGAGCAATGCAGCTACTATGGGAAGCTCAGCAACATAAGTAGTTTGTTCATGCTCCATCATATTGTCATGTGGATGACCAGATTTCCTTTTGTTCCTTTTATTTTCTCCACATCATACCCTGAAATAAGCAGATACTGAAATCTACTCTAAGCCCTTGCTATTGCCATGAAGCATCTGGAGTCGCTGTGCATGATAGGCTAGGCAGCTGACAAACCACACCATCTCTCCACTCTCCTTGTAACCTGCACCTCACCATCTCAGCATTGTTTACACAATAGATATAGCATTGGCAAAAATATTTGCATTTTTATGCTGCTTTTCACAAGTTTAGCTTGTTCAGAACTATTTTACAGCCAATTAAATCCTTGTGAAATGTAATACCTTTCAGAAATAATGCTACCAATTTGTTCACAGCAAGGTCCAGAACCGCAGTTTAATAACTCTGAAATGATCTGTATAGGTGCTGATTGAGGGTTAAGTCTTGGCCAAGAAAGTAGAGAGAATATTGTGATTTGCACTGAGGAAAAAATAACATATCAGCTCAAAGCAGCCTTTATGTAACTACTTTATTTACATAACCCTAAAGGGAAGATAACAAAGGTGGTAATTTAACAAATCCTCAAATCTTGCAACGTTCTACACTTTTTCCCCATTTAAAACAGTTCATACACTAAAATGCATAAGTGTACATAAGTTATTAGAACGTAATATGAGTAAATAAGCCATTAAGAATATTTTAAATCTAACAGATTAGTTTGCATGGTTGCTAATTGTAGAGCAATTTACATGTCTTTCCTTAAAACTGGGTATTTAACAAAAACATCATTTGACAAGTAGTAATGAAAAGAATAATTTATTCTTCCTCCCTTTCAATATAATTTAGATTATGAACATTGAACTTTGACTTTGACTACCAACTTCACTTAATGCTTAGAACAGTGACATTGAATGATTAGCCTCAATGAAGAACCCTAGGTTGCTTTGGGTGAATTCAATAAGACTGATAAATTTCAGTTCCCCTATGATTTTCACTGTCTTGTTGACTTTCTCTTTAGCCTGTAAGAGCAATTTTGTATCTCAAGAGGTTTATCATGCTCTCACCTTTTCAGATCTCCTCTTTCAAGCAAATAATCTACATGTTACTGACAGAGTCTCTCCCTGATCTTCACTAGATTTGTAAACGCATCTATCTATTTTCAACAACTCTGTACATCTTTTTATCACCTCAGTGGTTTCTCACTATGATTTTCTGACGAGTACTGAATTCTGTATATTTCATGCCTCATGTATCCTTTACTCATCGCCCACTAGGTCCTGTTTTCTCTTGCTTTACATTAATGTAGAATTAAACAAACTGAACAAAGTCCTAGCAGAGTGATTAACGCTAATTCAAATAAGGCAAGCAACCTTTTGTAGGTTGTGAGGTCATTTATAAGAGAACAGAACACTATTTCATCTATTTTGAACAGAAACATGGAAACTACTGTTCAGCTTGTCACTTAGTACCTCTGAGAAGGGGGAGGGGGGGGCGCGGTGTGGTGTTAGAGGGTCAGTTAGCTGGGATGGCCAGTTTGTGATGCAGAGGATGCCAATATTGAGGGTTAAATTCCCACACTTGCTGAGGTTACCATGAGGGCTCTCCTTCTCAACCTGTCTTGAGGCATGGTGACCTCTAGTTAAACCACTACCAGTCATCTCTCTCTAATGAGTGACCAGCTAATGGTCTGGTAAGATTATGGTTACTTTACCCTTAATCTAGTTTACATTCTGTGCAATTCTTTTTGCAGCATCATGCAATACTGAGTGATATGTGACCTTAGAATGCATTTGTCTCCGTTCTTTCTCAGAAATATTCAAATGCTTCTGGTGTCAGCTGTGGATCATTATCTGACACCAACACCTCTGGAAAACCCAATAACTGCAAACCAAATTCTCAAAACATCAATAGTGATTCACTAACGTTTGAAGTATTGGACATAGACTCAATGGTTATCAATTTACTCAAACTGTTGATCAAAACAACTTGTGAGTGATTTTTTTGTGAATTTGATAAGGTATTTGAAACACATGCTACAGGCTTCTCTACACCAGATTCCATTACTGTGAGATAATACCATACCTAAACATCTGTGGTGAGGTATCGCATACTGAAACCAATTGTGTCTTGGGATTATAATGCAGCATGCACTTTCTTCACTTCTCTGGAACAATCCGGAAGTAGTAAGCACTGCAAATGGTACAGTATCTCTTTGTATGCATGAATCATAAGCAGTTCATTACTTTTTTCAGTTATTTCTAATTTGACAACTATTTTAGTGAACACTTCTCCACTCGCTACTTTTCAAAAATCCCTGGTAGACAGTGAGTACCTGTTTTCTCAATCCTTTATTTACTTTTTGCTTATCATCACCACAAATGCAAACAGAACTACCACAATGTGTATGGTCCATTCACTGCTCCCCACCTTCTTAATTGCCCTGTTCTTTCCAGCTTATTCATCTCTTACTGCTTCTAAGTGTTTAAAAGGTACTCACTTGTCCTTGTAAAATGTTATTTTTGCATTGCCCTTTATCTTAACTTTGACCTTCTGATGCCTAATTGTATCACTTTGTCAACCTTGCTCATAGACCAATTTGTGTTTTCTTAACACTTTCTCAATGTAAGGTATATGCTTACTGATCCCTATTGTAAGTAGCTCAGCCCAGATTAACAATATCTTTACAGATATTTCCTTCCCATCAGGGGGACTTTGTTGTCTTCTACAATGATTAATCATAAGTAATAAGTTATATCATTTTATGCCGAACTCTAACTTGACCTAATAGTGGAATATGGAAATCAGAATGGGTGGTCAATTTCACACCAGTTGTGTGCTAGGCAGTGTGACTGAGAGACTTTCTGCGTGCTTCTGAGAAAATAGACACTTGCAGCTATATCAATGATGAAAGTAAGTTGTGAGTCTCTGATTTTCACTTGTTCAGGTGGAATATGAATTATACCTTCAGCCTTATTACTTCCATCTTCCATATGCTGTTGCTCTTGCTCTCTGACTGAGTAGAACTGTTGATCTTCCTACTTGATAACATCAATTTCTCTTTTTATATTATATGTGCATTCAAAAATTTCGGACTCTGAACTAATTTAAGATTTTACCATGACCTTGACCCAGTGAACACCTATAACCTGGACATATACTATGTCTTGGAACAGCACTGCTTCCTTGACTCCTGCGTGCTATTGGAATATGATCAACAATCTCCCAGAATTAGCATTTTGACTGCCAATGAAGGCATTTTAAATTTGTTGGCTACCACAGCAATGTTAACATCTAAATTTACGACTGCGATTCTGAATTTGATTGTCAGTGGATCTCTCCAACCAATTCAGAAGAAGAATTTCCTTGTAATTTGCAACTTTCTCTTCCTGCCATTTCCAAGGCTGTTACCTCATCAGAGGACTCTTTCACATTGTTTGTGACCTTTGCTCAAAGGCTTTGTCTGGTTTTTACTGATCTTTAAACCTTATACAAATGCATTTTGAATGTTGCATGAGGACAGAGCGCAGTAAGGTAAAGACTAACACCCTTATATCATCAGATGATGATGTCATGAGCACGTCCCTTAAAGGTATATCATAAATTTGCTGCAAGGCAATATAACATGCCCCTTTTCCCAAAAAGAAATCCCAAACAGGAATACACCTTTCTACATGTTCATTCTGATGCAACTGAAACTCTTCTCTGGTCTCCCTCTCCACTCACACGGTTATTATTGTTTGAAGTGTACCCTTGCAGAATATCTATGTCAGAACTACTAACATCCGGTGTAGCCACTGCCCAGTTGGCCTTTGTCAGGTGGGATGGGCTATTGTCTGTGGAACACTAGACCTTCCGCTGTTCCTCAGTGGCCTGGAAGTCATTCAGTAGTGAAGCATCCCTGAACCCTGAGGACACTCACTGTCTGCTCTGAGGCCTGGCTGTGACAAAAAAGAGTGTCATTTCCTTCAGAAGGCAGGCAGACTGCTGCTCCTGTCTGCAGGAAATGAAAGCCTCTTTGGGTGCTTTTTAAACATTGCATCCAGATCTTTGTCACTGTGAGGTAATGGTAGGGCATACATTTCCTTCCTGTCTTGAACACAAAGTTCACCAGGCTTCTCAATAATGAATCATTAATTAGTCAGCTGCGGCATGTTCCAGTGTAGCCAACCACACTACCTGAGAGCAGGAAGTGTTTTGGACTTACAGTCCCACAGACACACCTACGTTACCAACAGGAGATTCTGCTCATGGGCTCACAGCTTGTGGCTATTCTTCAAATAATTTTATTCACTCCTTTCCAACAGAGAGGGCAACGTAATAAAATGCTCAGATCTTGCAATATACAGACATCACGTATACTGTTCTTTAAAGCAGTACCATCTACCTCCTTGAGTTGCCAACACATTGTTCAAATGGCTTATCTGAAGGTCAGTACTTCTGACATTGCAGTCCTCCTTCAGCATCAGCTTAAATCATGTGCTCAAAATCAGAAGTGAGATTTGTCTCCAAAACATTACGGTTAAAAAGCACATTGCTCAGTCCTTTGAGTTTGAGACGTTATATTGAGGTTGCACAGGACAATGGTGAAACCTCTTCCGGAATACTGTGATCAATTCTGGTCGCGCAGCTAAAGGAAGAATATTATCAAGCTGGAGAGGGATCAGGAGAGATTTACCAGGATGTTGCTGGGTATGGAAGGTTTGAATTATAAAGAAAGGCTGAGACTTTTTTCACTGGAGTGTAGAAGGTTGAGAGGTGACCTGATAGAAGTTTATCTAATAATGAGAGATGTGGATAGAGTTGATGGCAGTTGTCTTTTCCCTAAGATGGGGAATTTCAAGACTAGGGGGCACATTTTTAAGGTGAGAAGAGAGAGATTTAAAGAAGACATGAGGGGTAAATCTTATACAAAGAAAGTGGTTTGTGTGCAGAATGAATGTCCTGAGGAAGTGGTGGATGTAGCGATAATTACAATATTTAAAAGACATTTGGATGGTTACATGAATAGGAAAGGTTTGGAGCAGGCAGGTGGATTATATTTGGCATGAATTGGTTGGACTGAAGAGTCTGTTTCCCTGCTGTATGACTCTATGATTCTATGACTCTAAATCTGTGACCATGAACTGAACATTTCTGTAGGCCATGGAATACTCTTTGATTTCCTATGGCACAATATTACAGTGGGCTCTGCATTGTTCAATGGTCATGGTAGAGGTATTCCTTAAAGAGAGAGATATTCACCATCAAAGAATCTAATGTGAGAAAGTGAGTGAACTTACACAGGAGTTCTCCCATTTGTCTTTTGTAACCCCAACAGAAGACCTGCAAATGCCATTGAGAAATAGTCTATGTTGTCAATGCCAGTTTTCCAGGATTTTCCCAATTCCCCCATCAACATTGCATCAGATGAATGGGAAATTTCCTCTGTCAAATATCACAAATGACTAGAATTGAATTCAAAATGCTCCTTCTATGTGTTTGCAATTTATGTTTCAAACAGTTAATACCGATTAGCAAAATAGGTCTTGAGCTGTTATTGAACCTGACAATGTGAGTAAAACTAATTATCAACCACTTTAACTGAAATTATTGCAATATATTTATATAATTGCAGCACATTACTGAATCATGCAATTGATATGGTCACTGCTGCATTTTGATTTAGGTTAATTCATATTTCATCCACCAATTGAAACATTAGCTACAAAAATCAGAAGAATGAATTCACTCCAGAAACACTATAGAATTTATATATTAGCACAAGGACACGGGATAATTATTGATAATGGGATTTTTAAATTGCTTCATTTGCATTCTGACATTGCATGAAGTTTCTGAGATGCTGGGTTTGCTGGAAAATATAAAATAATTTTGATGAGTGTTTTAATTCCATTGTTGTTAATGTTTGATGTCCTAGGTTACTGCTTTGCAATGTACTAAGAGAAATCTTGGAGAGTACTTTAGCTATATAATGGGAGAAAAGTTAAAAGAATTTGCTCCCTCTTCTCGATGTTAGATCCAGTGATGAGACGCGGAGTGCCTACTTCAGCAAACCCCACCACCACCTTCCCAGGACCCACTCCATTGAGCTTGCTTTTTGGATTTGTACATGTTGATCCCCCTGCTAGTTGCTAGACCAAAGACGGTGGTGATGAAGCCCTCAACTGGCCATTAACAACACACTTAAGGTTTCGATAAGCATCTGACTGGAAGCCTCCTTGCCCCAGATGGAGGTGGAAAGGCAGTGTTGGCCAGACTCTGCACTCACATATCCCTGACCTCCAAACACACAACCATGTGTGGCATTTAATTCCAGTGACAGAGAGAGCTTCAGGCACCTATCTGAGTCTTACTGGTAGGATTCAAAATCCTGCCCAAAGAACCACTCTATTTCTGAGAAAGAACATATTTTTAATTTGAATTTTACATTTAAGGCCTGTTGCTCTGATTGTTCTTGCATTTCAATGAGCTATACAGCCTACAGTGACAGTACAATAATCCATAATCTGTTTATGTGGCATAACTTGCTGTGCCTGGCTAAACACTTTGTGCCTGTCCCTTCGGGGATAGCAGTTCCTTCTGTTTGCTATTGCAGAACATCGAGTGCAAAACCTGTCAACCATAATCAGCCTGTGTGCTCCAACAGAATGTCTGTGCAACCTGAGGTAAAACCTTTCCAAGCAGCTTTGCAGTATGCAGGAATTTTGAAATTTATATCTGTGCTTGATATTCAATCTCAGATGAGTATCTTGTTCAAATAGCAAACATACAATTGCAGTTCGCAAACTTGCTTTTGACCATCCATGAAATATCCTCTGCATTTTATCACATCTTAGAGTATGGTAAATGACTCCAAATCGAGAAGATGATTTCTTTTAGACAAATGGAAAAGTCTTTGGTCATATTTTGGATTCTTGCAGAATAAGAAATCTCTACTTGCATTTCTGACCATATCCCTTCCAACATGATGACACTAAAAATTTCATCAGTAAAGAATTAACAAATGCACTCAGCAGTCACTTTGATGTATTCTGATTTAGCTTCCTAACTGCCAAGTATAAATGAGTTGGCTTATGTAAACTGTGAGTTAGAATGCGGGAGACAGCTGGAGGTTAGAGGCAGGTCAGGTGGGTCAACAGACAGAGTACAAACAAGGTTCAATCTGGATAAATGAGATATTAAACTTAGGATAATGTATAAAGAATGGAAATAATGTGTGACGTTCTCCACAGATCGTAGGGTAAAGGAGATTACACAAATGTTTTGAAAATGGTATGGCAGGTGGATAGAAATAGATGAAAGGTTTCAGTAAGTCCTATTTCACATTTGGACTTTAGGGAATTAAGTGACAGATAATTTTGAAAATTCTGAAAATTTAGTTTTTATCCAAGTCACCAAAATTGAGTTCATCTTGTACTAGCCTGTCAATTTCGTATGCAAAAACAGATTCCAAAGAACACAGACAGTCCAGGATATGAAAATGATCTTGATTTTTGGCATAAAATACTTTACATTTTTCATAAATAATCAATGGATAGTTGCAGATGTGCCAAAGAAAAGTGTCAGAAAAACAAAGAACTGTGGATGTTGGAAATCTGAAACAAAAGAAGCAATTGCTGGAGAAACTCAGCAAGTCTGGCAGCACTTGTAGAGAGAAAGCAGAGTTAAAACCTTTAAGATTTGGGTCACTGAACCCAAAGCATTGACCCTGCTTTCTCTCCATAGATGCTTCCCTATCTGCTGAGTTTCTCCAGCAATTTCTGGTTTCATGTTGGAAAGACAGACCATTAAAATAGGCAGAAGGTCAGGAGATGAAGGTGTTCCAGCCTATATACATGGATAAAGTCCTTCCTCCTAGTTCACAGAGCTGGTGACTATCAATTTGATTAAGTCCTTCTTTTTGAAAGATTTGGAAAGAATCTGGCAAATGAGTTTGCAAATGGTTAAGAACATGAGAGGCAGTGAGAAGAGAAGGGACCTAGCAAATTGTTAAAGGGACTGAAAGGGGAGTGAACCCATGTGTAGGTAAGAATGATAAGAGAGTGATCCTGCCAGTAGTTAAGGAGAGCAGGAAGGGATTAACCCCACAAGTAGTTAAGGTGAGTAAGAGAAGAGTGACCTGGTGAATAGGTAAAGAAGGTATGGCCTGGTGGTTAGGTAAGGAATGTGAGGAGGGAGTGACCTGGTGATTAGTTAAGGAGAGTGAGAAGGGAGTGACCTGGTGATTAGTTAAGGAAAGAGAGGAGGGAATGACCTGGTGATTAGTTAAGGAAAGCAAGGAAGGAGTGACCTTGTGAGTAGTTAAGCAGACCGAGGGGGAGTGACCCGGTGAATAGTTAAAGAGGATGGGAAGAAAAAGATGCAATTTCATTGCTTGTTTATTTCATAGATTACAAACTAGTAGAGCAGTGAATTTTCAAGGAACTTCGAGAGAGGTTTGAAAATGGTGGAGGAGTTAGAATGGGGGTCTTTAATTATCTGAATATAGACTGAGAATGAGATAGTAGTGGTGTAAAGAACAGAGATTGGTCAGACTTCCCAGGGAGTATTCAGCTGTACTTTCCCTGTGCAATGAGAAAAGAAACACTGGTAGACCTGGTTCTTGGGAATGAGTTGGGCCAAATAGATCATGTATTATTAGAAGAGTGTCTTGCAAATTGTTATCCTTGTATCAAAATGTTACAGGTAGCCATGGAAAAGGATACTGAACAATCCAGGAGAACATGAATTGAATGGAACCCCTTCCTGTTGATGAATTCCGCAGCTTTCTTATATGAGTGTCACACATGTACAGTCAATGGCACCCTGCACTTGGGGGAATGTCAGCTATGTTTTCATATCCTACAACCCAGGCTGTAGGCCTAACCTTCTCAGGGGGAAACTAAATGAACTGATGTGATCTTGCCCAAATGGCAGCAGTCACTGTTCTGATCATGTGTGGATTCATGACTGAGCAATCCCAAATTGGTCACCCATCAGTCCCTGGAAACAGCAGTCACATAGCAATGACCTTCACAGCCAGAGGAGAGAATGGCCTCCCATTCCTGAAGGCCTCAGGCTCCACTCCAGAATCCAGCAGAGTGCCCCAGGACATCTTGATCCTGAAATGACACTGGGCCTTGTACATGCCCAGGAAATTACCTCAAGGCTGAAAAATTCTCGGCCTCCTGTCAATTCCACGCATCATGAGGGGTTCTGAGACTGCAGCTTCTCCCTGAGCTGGGAGCTCCTTGTCATTTGTGGGAATCTGCTGCTGCTCCTGGCCTTACCAATATTCCTGTTCCTCATGTATCTGTCTTTGCCTCCTTAGCTACACAGCCAAAGCAACCAACATGCCACCAGCAGAAGGGCCCAGCACATTTGATGAAAATGGTTCAAGATGGAACAGAAGGAGCAAAAGACATTTTTTAATCTCTGAGTAGCCATACCTTGCATGAGGGCTGAGCACACTTCTTCACACGATGAGACATACTGCATTCTGATAATGGGAGATGTGTTTCTATCCACGTTCAGGCTCAGTATGTGCAGTGTCTTGGAGAACGAGCCACACTGACTGAGCAACCAGCCAATGTAATCAAAGAGGGAGAGCCTACAGTGCTCCAATACCCATTCTATCCCAGACCCATATCAATCTCTCACTGCATTCAATACAAACTATTATGCTCAATGACAGATGATGAAGCGATATTATCTGCTCACATGGGTTCCTTGGAAGTTTCACAAATAATGGTTTCCCTTCATCCAGTATTGGCCTTTTATAACATCATTACTACTCACTTCAGCATCTTTGAGTTACATTAACAAGACACCAAAGACATCACCTTTGGCCAGCATCTGACCCCAAATACCTTCCATCTAAGTGCATAGCAAATGGGCAATGAAATGGATGCAAATTAATAGTATCTGGGATTTGCAAATTACTGTATTTGTTGCTACAAAATCCCTACATCAATCAAGCGTGGATCTTACACTTTCACCCATCAAATTGACTTATTCTGTCTACCCTGGGCATTTGCACCTAGAATACTGAAAATTATTGCAGTTTGTGATGTAAACCATCAGCAGTGAGCGTCCAAAGCCTTCATGTCCCCTCTTTCCTTACATGACTCCAACAATCCATTTACATTCACCCTTCCCATGTGGAGACTCACCAGACTGGACATTGCCTACATTGACCCCCTGACCCCTGAACCCTGGCATTTGATCTTGGTAATGTCCATCATGTTCCTTTACACTCCCCTGTGGAACCGCTGTGGTGGTCACTGCCATTAATTCCAATCCTCCAATGCCATCTGACACTCTTCTGCACAGCCCCCATTCACTTTGAGTTTCCCTTCCTCATTACTGTCCTTATCGCCACCTTTACAAATATCTTTAACAACACAAACAACTGTAAGAACCGCAGATGCTGGAAATTAGAAACAAAAACAGAAATTGCTGGAATATTTCAGCAGCATTTATGGAAAAAAATCAGAGTTAACATTTCAGGTCCAGTGACCTTTCTTCAGAAGCTTTTTTTTACAAATATCTTTGTTGTCCTACTTCCTCAAACTTTGACTCCCCACTCTTTTCAGCAATGGTTCCTCTCTACTCCTTCAGACTCTCCTCGAACCCTCCTGAACAACTCCCAGGACTGTATTCAGCCCAGGCTCCTGACCACTGTCTTTGCTGCACTCTGTCTGATGGTACACAATTCCCCTGACTGCTGTTGCTGGCCCAACAGGACTGACTGCTGAACACACTCCAAACTGCACTGTGACAGTTCCCTGACTGTGAGCAGACCTGGTGGAAAACTGACCATTGTCTAGCCCCAGCACTGAGTGCTGACTGTGCCTGTGACTGATGGTATTAGAACCTCTTTAGTGACATCTGCACTGTTAAAAATAAACAGAGGAATTGTTCCCACTCAGTTTCTGACACGGTCATTTGGTTGCAAAGACACGTTACGTGTACGCTGCGCAGGCAGCTGGCACATGCTGTAGGTGTTAGATTGATGTCTCAATACGTCTTACAGCAAAACGTCCCTGCGCCCCTCTCCCCCTCCCCCCTCCACCCACTGCGGCAGACAAATTCTTACTGACCAGCAGCAGTGTCTGTATGTCAGCCCAAAGGAGCACATCATTACGTTAGTAATGGTAACTTTTGGCTCTGTCTGAAGTGCCATTGTGCTAACAAGCATGGCACATCATGGTAAGGCATGGTGCTGCAAATTTGCAGGTAGGTGCAAAGTCAGCATGTGCTAAGAGAGCAAATGAGCAGCCATGAGATGCAGTCTGGTCCAGTCTGTGAACTGGGTATCTGTCACATGTACAGGGTGTCCCTGCTGCAGCCATTCATTGCCAGTCACCAATACACATGACAATGCAAGTCTGTGCTTCGTGAGTAGCCTGCAAGTGGATCGAAGAGGTGACATCACGATCAGGACGGCAGATGCTGCTGCCAACATCTGTGGACCAGAAGCACATGTGACTGGCAAGTGCAGATTGTGCCTTGAGATGTTGTTTGTTTGTAGGGAACCTGGAGTGCCTTCTCAACACTGTCAATACAAAATATTTTGAACAGACACTTAAGGTATTGCCCACAATTGTGTCTGAGTCCTTTAGTCTCCCATTTGCAACATCATAAAAATGTCACTGAGACTTACACAGAAGCCACCGACTTAACTGCTGGAAAATCAGCCAAGGTTGGTGTGAATAGCATGGTCTTCTCAATTCTAACTGTGACATTTTAGTGGATAGCTTTGTTGTGAATTAGTCCCAAAAGTTACAAGAGACTAATAGTAGTAAATAGTTCTATTAAAATTACGTCAGAATTGAATGTTTTATAGTTTAATTTATAGTCCTGATTAAATACCAGCAGAAGGCTTGCAGCACTTTTTCAGTAAATTAAAGAATTCTGAAATGTACTAACTGAAGTGCGGTAGGATGTAAGATTGATGGTAATAGAAATTATGCAGTATACACAAGCTTTCAAGATATGATTGAGGGCTGTGTGTGGTATTGTCATTGGTTTTCCTGTGTTTTCTTCATGGACTGGATTATATGCTCCCCATTGGTAGTTAGACATACAGAGATTCCAGCAGACTAGGGCCCACCACCATTTTATCAGCTGTGAGGGTGCCACCAGTAGGACAATTAAATTGGAATCAGTTAATGTGTAGTCCATTCCCAATGAATATCACTGTCAGGATTTAAAGGGGCAGGAGAGGCCCATGTAGATCAGAATGTGCTGTAGTAGTCCAGGGATTTCCTGCTTTAATACCCAACTCTCCTCAACCCTCAAACAGTTACCAAGCTCCTGTGCAGCTTGCTTTCTCTAGCCACTACCAGCTGTGGTCATCATTCCTGGTGTCACTGCCAGTACTGAAAATACAGTCTCTTATGGGGTTGCAGCTCTTTGAAAGGAAATGTCCTGACCTGGAGAGGCAGAAATTCTCTCCAGGCTATCAAGAACCATTGATTGTTAAATAGCTCCATGGCAGCTATTCATCCCCTTGTTGGGCTCCCCACTCCTGACATCGTAGCTGGGCCCATGACTTCTTGTAAAACCCTGGCCCATATTTCAGAATTTATTTCTGTCTCACGGTGTTGATGTTTCCCTCTATATACTGGCGTCCTAGAAAATATTTACTCCTAAATTAACATCACTAAAAATCAAACATGCTGCAATTATCTAACATCAGGGCTTGGTCTGTGCAAGATGACTCCTATGTTTCTTGAATTATAACATGAGAAATATTTAATTAGCTGTGTAGCATTTTAACACATCCTGAGATTGTGAATGGTTTGGAGATAGTTTTGTGTTGGTAATGTCACTGGAATAGAAATCCAGAAGGTCAGGCCATTGCTTTGGTGGTAGAAGTTCAGACAAAATTCTTGATTCTAATTCTGGAATGGCGTCAATCATGGCGACCAGGAATCTACCATCAATTCCACTAGTGGTTCACCAATGTCATTTAGGGAAGGGAATCTGTTGTCTTTACCTGGTTTGATCTACATGTGACTCCAGGATGACAGCAATGCAGGTGACACTTAAAGCTCTGGAACTACCCAGCAAGGCACTGAGTTCAAAGGTAATTAGGGATGGGGAACAAGTGTCAAAGATGCTCGCATCCTGTGAAAGAATACTAATGTAAATGCTGGATATACTCAGCAGGACTTTGAGCATCGGTGGGGAGAGAAACAGGGTTGACATTTCAGATCATTGACCTTTCAACAGAATGTGAAGTCAATCTGCTCATCAAGTTCTAATGAAAAGTCATTAACCGGATAAATTAACTGTTGCCCTCTCCACAAGATGCTCCAAGACCTGCAGAACATTTCCAGCAATTCCTTCTTCGATTTCAAGTATTTAGCATTCACAGTATTTTGCTTTTGCAAAGGAATTTAACAGTTTTCTCATTGCCAGCACCCATCACTTCAATGAATTTGTGTAAAGGGCAAAGTTTCAAAATGAATGCTTTCTATCTTTTACCTCTCTCTTGTGATCTCTTAAATATCAGTCTTATTCTAGAATGCTCATTTTATTCCCATTTGTCATTGCAGTCTTTGTGTTTGTTGCTTTTACTAAGTGGGAAGTGTTGTGTAGTGTGACAGAGTTAGGCAAGGCCAGAGGGTAGAACCTGAGGCCTAGTCTTCGACAAAAACCGACCCAGGGCCTGGAGTGCAGCTTTGGGCAGTGTGATGGGAAGGGGTGAAAACAAGACATAAGGCACTTGTGACTGAACTATAATTGGCACCTTCCTAACCTGCAATCTTCTTCCTGACCTCTCCGCCCACACCCCCACTCCGGCCTATCACCCTCACCTTAACCTCCTTCCACCTATCACATTTCCAACGCCCCTCCCCCAAGTCCCTCCTCCTTACCTTTTATCTTAGCCTGCTTGGCACACTCTCCTCATTCCTGAAGAAGGGCTCTTGCCTGAAATGTCGATTCTCCTGCTCCTTGGATGCTGCCTGACCTGCTGCGCTTTTCCAGCAACACATTTTCAGCTATAAGTTAATTAGTATGTTATTTCTCCCATCACACTGCCATTAGGGTCGCTGTATGTGATAGTGGCCTTCACTATTACTTTTGCTGTTATATCTCTTGTCAGCTGATACCATTTCTTCCTTTCCCAATTCCATATTGTTTCAATTCCAACACCTTACTTTCATCCAGTCCTGGAGTCAACCCAATAATTTTACATTTGCACCATACATTCTGATTTGTGGTCAAAAGTAAAGTACATGACATTATAGAGGGTTATGGAAACAGAAGAAAGTCTAGCCAGGTTATGGTGGTCTCCTTAACTACTCATTCACATTCTACTGTTAAGGATTACATTGAGTTGCTTCTAACTCTCCAGTCAGTCATCACATTTGAACATGTATCTACTTTTTTTTTTGGGTAAAGCGTGGAGACCTGTTCAAATTAGGTCTCTCAAAGAGAAATTATTGTCATAAATTGTGAATTATTTGTATTAAATTCCATGTATTTTTGCCTCCAGTGGATTCCTTGTGTTTTTTTTCAATATTTTCCTTTCTCTCAGTTATTTAAAGAATATCAAAGTATTAAGTCTGGAAATTCCTTCAGGAATTTCTATAATTCTATGCATTTCTAGGTTATGGTTTAGATAAGCAAGTGAAGGTTTAGGGTTGGGCACAAAGCCAGGAAGAAAGATACTTGAGGTATTCAGCCACATCAATAAGTATCAGAGTGCAACATATGAAGATCCTTTCACACACATCTATCAGATCTGTTTGATATAGATTAAAAGTTTATTCCTGGGGGATTATATCTGATGAGAAAAACGGATTGCAACTGCCCTTAATTCTTGGTAAAATCAAATAATTTCATCAGTACCATTTAAAGTAAAAGATAAATAAAAGGTCTGAATTATTACAAAGTCAGATTTATACCCACATTTCAATTCCACTTGGCAATAATAGAAACGGGATTTATCACAATGTAGGAAATGCTGGATATACTCAACAGGGCTTTGAGCACCGGTGGGGAGAGAAACAGAGTTGACATTTCAGGTCATTGACCTTTCAAAAGAATGTGAAGTCAATCTGCTCATCAAGTTCTGATGAAAAATCATTAACCGGATAAATTAACTGTTGCCCTCTCCACAAGATGCTCCAGGACCTGCTGAACATTTCCAGCAATTCCTTCTTCGATTTCAAGTATTTAGCATCCACAGTATTTTGCTTTTGCAAAGGAATTTAACAATTTTCTCATTGCCAGCACCCATCGCTTCAATTAATTTGTCTAAAGGGCAAGTTTCAAAATGAATGCTTTCTATCTACAGAGAAAGAGACATCACTTACTGCAGAGTCATTGCTAGCTGCCATCTGTCACCTGAAACTGATGGTGCAACACCTGCTGCTGGTTTCATTTGTATGGAGATTTGTGGAAATTAACAATGTTCGTCTTTATCTTTCACAGAGTTGGGAATATACACTTACACACAAAATAAATTGTTTCAAAGGGGAAGAAAATGTTTGGGGATTAAGAAAGACTTCAGCAGCAGCACAAAACTAGTAACAGCAAATTGACAGCCTGTTTTACACTACACTGACTTTCTTTTTCATTCATTAATAAAGGAGCAGGTAGGGTGTAAGAGGCACTGTCAATTGCCTATGTCCAGCTTGTCACTTGCTAAGTGTTAGAAGCATGAATGGCATGTACAAGCATGGTACCCTGCAGCCAGAACACAAACTAGGCAAAGATTAAACTTCCTTTACACTGAATCAGTATTCCATTTTCCTTGTTGTTGCTCAGTGTCAATTCCATTCTTGAAACCTGCCGTGATCTGAAAAATATGCTGTCGTCAGTTTACTAATTTAATGATAAATAAAACCAAAACAATCTTATATGCTCCATACTTATACTTTTTACACTCCCTTAATTAGTTAAAGAAGAGACCATCCTAATAGTGAATTTAGAGGGTCTAGTGATGGAATGGTAGTGCTCTTATCTCTTAAACAGAAGGCCCAGCTTGAAGTTCCACCTAACCCAAAAGTGTACCGTAACACATCTGATCAGATTGGTTGAAAATTTCTGAAACGGAAGAATGGTCAGGTTGATACGCAGATAATCTGTGTAGTGTCTTCTGTCATTTATTCAGTTCAGGATGATGGAGTCACTAGCTAGTCCGCATTTATTGCCCATCCCTAATTGCCCACAATGCAGTTCAGAGTCAATCATATTGCTGTATGTCTGGAGTCACATGTAATCCAGAACAGGTAAGGATGGCATGTTCCCTCCTTGAAGGACATTCGTGAATCAGATGGACTTTTCCAACAATCGATAATGCACATTGTTAGGTTCTTAATTCCAGATTTTTTAAAAAATTCAAATTCCACCACTCCACACCAGGTTCCCAGCATTACTCTGGGTCTCTGGATTAATAGTCAGTGGTAATACCACTAGGTCATTGCCTCTCCTTAAATCCAATGATGATAAAACTGATTCTTAGTGCTTACACCAATAGCAGCAATTTCTCTCTATCTACTCTGTACCATGCTAGGTTTGAAAAGCAATGATTTTCCCCTATACGCTGATAGCATCCAACTCTACCTCAACACTAGCTCTCATGATTCATCCATGTTACTAAAATTATCAAACTGCATTTCCAATATCCAATAATGAATGAGCAGAAATATCCTCCAATTAAATATTAGCATAACTGAAGCCAATGTTTTTGTTTCCTGCTTCAAACTCCATTCTTAATTGCCAACCCCATCCTTTTCCCTGGCAACAGTTTGAGACTAAACCAGTTTGTTCTCAATCTTAGCGCTACACTTGATCGAGAAGTGCACTCCTGGCCTTATATTTCTGCCATGTCTAAGCCCATCCTTTTACCATCTCAGTAACATTGCTCAACGTCATCCCTGTCTGTTTGTCTGCTGCTGAAACACTCCAGCTTGCTTGAATAAACATGACTCACCTAGTGTGCTCCTGGCTGGTCTTCCACATTCTACTCTACATAGAGTTGAGGTCATTTTAAACTCTGTTCTTTACCTCTTATCTCACAACAAAGCCTATCCCCCTATTCCCCCTGGTGCTCGCTGGTTTTCAGTCAAACAATATTTTGATTTTAAGCTCGCCATCCTGACTTGGAAATACACTACTGTTCCTACAGTGTCGCTGTGCCAAAATCTTGGAACTGCATCTCCCAATGCCCAAACAGCATTGTGGATGTCCTATAGCACTTGGGCTGCAGCAGTTCAAGAAGGCAGCTCACCATTACCTTCTCAAGGACAACTTGGTGTGGACAATAAATGCTGGCACAGGTAGCAGTGACCACATGCCATGAGTAAATTAAAATAAATCTGTGTTTTTAAATTCCTCCATAGCCTTGTGCCTTCCTAATCTATAATCTCTTCCAACTCCACACTGCTCTTGAGAAATCAGTGGTTATCTAATTTTGGTCCTCATGAGCATTCCCAATCATAATTCTGCACCTACTGGTAGCTGTACTTCGAGGATCAAGGCTCTGGAATTCTCTCCTAATACCTCTCCACCTCTCTACTTCACTTTTAAACAAATACTTTTTAAAACATACTTTAATCATCTAGCTTGTAATTTCCTTATGGGATTCGCTGTCACACTTTAGTGCTCCTGTGAAGGACCTTGGGATGTTTAACAACATTAAAGGGCTATGCTCAGGTTATTGTTATTTAGGTTCCTCATGATTTTGAAAACCTGTATCAAATGTCCACCCCATCTTCTCTTTGTTAAGGAGAATAACTCCAGATTCTACATTCTCAACACATAACTGAAGTGGATAATTCCTGAAACTCAGTTTCATAAACTTTTCCTCACCCTTTCTGAAGATTTCAGGTCCTTTCTAAACTATGGAGCTCGGGATTGGGCACAATTTGCCACTGAGGCTGAACCAGCGTTGTAAATATATTAATCGTAACTTGCTGCTTTTGTACTTTACAACTCTAGATTTAATCCTAATTAACTGCTTTCACAGCCTGTCCTGCCACCTTCAAAGAGTTTTTCACATATAACCCAGTCTCTCTGTTCCTGTTTACCAAAATAATTACTTTACAGAGTCTCTTCACTATTAACAGGTGTTCATATTGTGCTAATATATTAAGGCTAACATTGATATGACACCGTAATCTCGGCACTGTGTATTTGTTAAATTTTGGGACTCATGCCTAACCCAACACCCACATGGTTTTGTCCGCCTTTATTTTCAAAGATCTGTACAATTGCACCTATCATTTCTAGTACAATAAGAGTGTTGCTGAATGTTTTCAACAGATAGTGTGAAGGTCACATAGCTCAGATTACACAATATTACCATAAATACCATATGTTACTATCACGTTGAAGGTTACAGAATCCCATTACTTGGTGCAAGCAATTTCAAGATGTGAAGTGCTTTGAAGAATGCACCATCAAACCAATTGGATTGCTGACAAGATTGGATGATAATGCATTTCATTACATAGTAATATGATGTAGGATCCTTTCAAGACCACATAACAATATTATTCGGATCAACTCAAAGATTGCACGCTGAGGTATTTCGCCTTGCAGTGATTCAATAAATGTGTGTAACATGGTGCTGTGTGAGGAAACAATGCTACACCATTCAGGGAAGAAAACATTTCCTACTACATCCAAATGGCCTGTTGCCCCTCACAAAAACCTTCAGGCTACATCTGTGTGAAGCAATTTGAGCTTTTTCAGCGACATATAATGCAGCTCTGAACTCAAAAGCTGCACATCCAATCTTGGAACCCAGGTTTAATAAAGCCATACACTCAATTCAGTGCCTGCATAAATCCCAGATCTTTAATCAAAATTTGGAACTGGGGTTCAAATTGACATACTTGTCAAAAATCAAAGTATTTTGCCTATTTATATTTTCCCCTAAAATATTCCACTGAAATTGATTCACTTTAATAAGTTGTATTTACATAGTGCCTTCAACATATGTACTACTGGTAGGCGTCTCACAGCAGTGTAATTAGGCTACAATGATTTCATGGTTATGTTGCTGGACCAGTATTCAAGGGAGCTGAACTAATGATTCAGTAACATCAATTCAAATCTGACCATGGCATTTAAGGAATTTAAATTCAATCAGTTAATAAAACTGAAATTAAAAAATGCAGTCACTATTATGGTGACCATCAAATGACTGCATTTTGGAATGTAAAATAAAATAGCCAACGCCTTTTTTCCAGAGTAGGGGAGTCCAAAACTAGAAGGCATTGGTTGTAGGTGAGAAAGGAAAGATTTAAAAAGGACCTGGGTGTAACATTTTTTATGCATGTATGGAATGAGCTGTCAGAGGAAGTGGTGAAGGCAGATACAAATACAACATTTAAAGGCATCTGAATGGGTATATGAATAGGACGGGTTTAGAAGGATATGGGCCAAATGCTGGCAAACCAGACTAGGTCAGATTGGGATGTTTGGACAGCTCAGACGAGTTGGACTGAAGGGTCTGTTTCAGTGTTGTATGACCCTATGACTCTAAAACAAAGAACAGAGGATGTTGAACATCTGAAATAAAAACAGAAAGTGCTGGAGAAGCTCATTAGGTCTGGCAGAATCTATGGAGAGAAAGCATGGTTGGCATTTTGAGTCTATTGACCTTCTTCAGGACAGATTGTAGATAGGAAAAGGTGATACTTATGCTGTTGACAGGGCCTGGGGAGTTGACAGATAGGTGGAGACAGAGTCCAGAGAGAGCCTGTGGAAATTTGGCCAACAAAGGGGTGATTGATAGTAAGCCAGTTTTTCTCCTTCCCTGGCTTACTATCAACTATCCTTTTGTCTGCCCCCTTTCTTTCTCTCTCCCTGGGCTCCATCTCCACCCATCCACTCACTCCCTATTCCTCATCATTCACAGTCATAAGTATTAATTCCACCTTTTCTAGCTATGATCAGTTCTAAAGAAAGGTCACCAGACTTGAAATGTTAACTCTGCTTTCTGTCCACAGAAACTGCTGGACCTGCTGAGTTTCTCGGGCAATTTCTGTTTTCAAAAGAATGTAACAAGCTCATTAATGCCCTGTAGTTAAGGAAATTTGTTACCTAATCTCTCTATAACTGGCTTCAAACCCATTGAATGCAGTGGTACCTTTGAAGAAGTAGCAAAGAGGATTGATGAGGGCAGAGCAGTAGATGTGATCTATATGGACTTCAGTTTGACAAGGTTCCTCATGGGAGACTGGTTAGCAAAGTTAGATCTCATGGAATATAGGGAGAACTAGCCATTTGGATACAGAACTGGCTCAAAGGTAGAAGACAGAGGGTGGTGGTGGAGGGTTGTTTTCAGACTAGAGGCCTGTAACCAATGGAGTGCCACAAGGTGCTGGGTCCATTACTTTTCATCATTTATGTAAATAATTTGGATGCGAGCATAAGAGGTATAGTTAGTAAGTTTGCAGATGACACCAAAATTGGAGGTGTAGTGGAGATGTAGCAAAGAAGGTTACCTCAGATTACAACAGGATCTTGATCAATAGGCCAATGGGCTGAGAAGTGGCAGATGGAGTTTCATTCAGATAAATGCAAGGTGCTGCATTTTGGGAAAGCAAATCTTAGCAGGACTTATACACTTAATGGTAAGGTCCTAGGGAGTGTTGCTGAACAAAGAGACCTTGGAGTGCAGGTTCATAGCTCCTTGAAAGTGGAGTCGCGGGTAGATAGGATAGTGAAGAAGGCATTTGGTATGCTTTCCTCTATCAGTCAGAGTATTGAGTACAGGAGTTGGGAGGTCATGTTGCAGCTGTACAGGGCATCAGTTAGACCACTGAAGGAATACTGCGTGCAATTCTGGTCTCCTTCCTATTAGAAGGATGTTGTGAAACTTGAAAGAGTTCAGAAAAGATTTACAAGGATGTTGCCAGGGTTGGAAGATTTGAGCTGTAGGGAGAGGCTGAACAGGCTGGGGCTGTTTTCCCTGGACCATCGGAGTCTGAGGGGTGACCTTATAGAGGTTTACAAAATTATGAGGGGCATGGATAGGATAAATAGACAAAGCCTTTTCCCTGGGATGGGGGCATCCAGAATTAGAGGGCATAGGTTTAGGATGAGAAGGGAAAGATGTAAAAGAGACCTAAGGGGCAATATTTTCACACAGAGGGTGGTACATGTATTGAATGAGCTGCCAGAGGAAGTGGTGGAGGCTAGTACAATTACAACACTTAAAAGGCATTTTTATGGGTATATATGAATAGGAAGGGTTTAGAAGATATGGGCCAAGTGCTGGCAGGTGGGACTAGATTGGGTTAGGAGATCTGGTTGGCATGGACTGATTGGACCGAAGTACATGTTCAGTGCTGTACATCTCTATGACTTTATAACTTCTGAAATGGTCTAGCAAGTTACTTAGACATATACAAACGATTAATAATAATAAAATTAGATAGACATCCAGCATTGAACATGGTAATAACTGATGACATGATAAAGGCACACTATACTGATTCATTCTTGATAAATCCTTTTCATTAAGATCTTCAAACGTGAGCCATAATTTGAAAAGCTGTCTGACAGACTAGTTAGTCAACAGTCTGATATATTCTCACGGAATCAAACTCTTACAATCAAGGATCCAGATTCTTCTATCACAATCTGACATAGTACCAAGTCAGGATACTATGTGGTTCAAAGGGCAACTTGCATGTGGTGATGTTCCCATGTATCTAATGCCATTGTCCTTCTAGATGGTTGAGGTTGCAAATTTGGAAGGTGCCATTGCAGGATAGTTACTGCAGTGCATTTTGTAGATTGTATGCACTGCTGCCACTGTGCATCAGTGCGAAGATAGTGAATGCTGAAGCTGGTGATTGATGTGCCAATCAAATGCTTGCTTCAGATTTTCCTTATTTTTTGTTCTTTTTTTGCCTTTCTGTCCTGGACAGTGTTAAGGTTCTTCAGTGTTGTTGGAGCTGAACTCATCCAGGCAAGTGAAGAGTATTCCATCACATTCGTTGTGCCTTGTGGATGTGCAATGGGGAGATGGAAGATGATTTATTCACCACAGAATTTCTGACCTGCTGTTGTAGCCACATTATAGCTTGTCTCATTCAATTTCTCATCAATGATAATCCCCAAGATGTTGATACTGAGAGATTCAGAGATGGTAATGGCATTGAATGACAAAGGATGATGAACAGATTCTCTCATTTGGAGATGGCCATTGTGTGGTGCTAATATTACTTTCAACTTATCAGCCCAAGCCTGGATATTGCCTAGGCTTTACTGAATATGGGTGTAAACTGCCTGAAGACTGAGGAATTAAAAATGGTGCTAAACATTTTGTAATCATTAGCAAATATCTCCATGTATGACTTCATGAAAGATGCAAGTTCATTAATGAAGCACCTGATATTACCCTGAGGGATTCCTGCAGTTGAGATGACTGATTTTCAACAATCACAACAATTTTCTCTGTGCTAGGCATTACTTCAATCAGTAGAGTATTTGCCTATTGATTCCCATTGACTGTAGTTTCACAAGGGGATGCCACACTCAGTCAAACATTGCTTGAGCTGAGGTGACAGTGGCATCAGCATCAGAAGAAGAGTCAGAAGAAGAATTATACCAGATTGTTAACTCTATTTCTTTCTCCACAAATGCTGTTAGCCCTGTTGAGTTTCTCCGGTGTTCTTTTTACTTATTTCTAGTATAAAAGAAGATGGGTGTGAGAAGTTAAACATCTTAATCCCATGCCATCAGTGGAGTTGTTCTTCAGGGTGGTATCTTAAGACCAAAAGACTGCAGCAACTCAAGGCAGCAGCTCACTACCACTTCTCCAGGGCAAATAGGGATGGGCAACAAATGTTGACTCGGCCACTGGTAACCACATCCCAGGAATGAATAAAAAGTAAAGTGGGCTGCATGCATCCACCTCCAGTGGAGATGTAGTGTGTGTGTGTGTGTGTGGGTTGTCAAACGATGTGAGCATTCAGGATAGCTCAGGGACCAGGGCTTGAAGCATTGATAATCAGTTGCAGCACTTGATGCCCTGGTGGAGGAGTACAGAGGACAAGGGGTGCCCACAGAGCTCACTGAAGCCATCTCATCTTCTCCACAGCATTTGATGCAGCTCTACTTGACCTCCAGAACCCCTTTCAAATGCTCCTGCAGACCAACGGGGAGCCTCAAGGAAGATGTCTATGAATAAGCACTCCAGGGTTCTGGTGGCTCCCATAAAGTACCCTACTGGGTAAAATAGCATAGCACTCACCCTTTTAAGGCAAAGTTTACTCAACAGTAAAAGACAATTACTAAGTACTATCCACCAAAATGGTGTGAAACCTCTAATGTATATGAACAGGAAATTTAAATTTGGCCTATCTCTTAACAATCCTCTGGAAGGGCTCTTGTTGTATCCCAATTTCTGAGTGAGGAAGCCCAGGTCAAAGTCCCGCCTATTCCAGAGGTGTGAACAGGTTGATTAAAAAGGTTTAAAACTTCCTCTGGACCCCCAATTTTCATGTCCCTGCCTCTGGACAAGAGCGACCAGGTTCAAATCCTGCCTTCCCAGAGAGGCGTCATAACATGTCTGAACAGGGTCATTTAAAACAAAAATCCTCTGGATAGCTGGTCTAAGCACCACTTCAATTCTTTTGCTGAGCATGAGCTGAACTGACTTTTCAAACAAGAGCCCATGTGAAACATTTTGGGGAATCTTTAATGCCTAACAGATCTAGAAAATCTCTTTATTCTTAAGCTGTTCTATACCAGTATGAAAATTGTCAGAGGCTTGGTAGAGTTTGTGCTCTGGTCGACTTCTTGAACTTTGTGGTTTGTGGGTTAATGGATATTTTTGTTAGCAGCAGATCAATGTAATTCCCAATATGAATCTGTAGCAATTCAGTAATTGATCCTGTAAGACTACACAAATAATTGCTGAGCTCATTAGCTGATCTAATGTAAAAAAGAATTTGTCAATATAGCTTTGGAGTGTGCTTGTCTAATTGTTAATAGGTACATAGAGTTTCACCCACAAAGTCTCTGTATGTCATGATCAAAATTGGTTTGAAGCATTGTTCCTATTGTTATATAATGTATTCAAACAGCAAACAGATCCTTGACATACTGGGGATATTGAAACGAAGAATCATGTTAACTCTGTAACAGTTCTGTGTTTTCTTTTATCCCCTAGTTTTGACTGGATTGATTGTCTGAATTTTAGTGTGTGCAGTCCTGCTCTTCATTTTAGTGGTATTTGCCATTTCAACAGTTTGGAGACTGCTCCTGAACATTACTGTGACAGGGTTTATCACTAACATCCACTCAGATACCTACAGCTTTCCAGAACAAAGCTTGGAGTTATAGTCATAGAGATGTACAGCACAAAAACAGATCCTTCAGTCCAACTTGTCCATGCTGACTAGATACCCAAAATTAATCTAGTCCCATTTGCCAACATTTGGCCATATCCCTCTAAACCCTTCCTATTCATGTACCCATCCAGATGCCTTTTAAAAGCTGCAATTGTATCAGGCTCCACTACTTCCTCTGGTAGCTTATTCCATACACGCACCCACCCTTTGCGTGAAATCATTGCCCCCTAGGTGCCTTTTAAATCTTTCCCCTCTCACCCTAAACCTATGTCCTGTAGTCTAGACTCTCCCACCCCAGGGAAAAGACCTTGTCTATTTACCCTATCCATGCCCCTCATGATTTTACAAATCTCTACAAGGTCACCCCTCAGCCTCCAACCCTCCAGAGAAAGTAGCCCCAGCATATTCACTTCTCTCTAACCCTGCAACCCTTGTAAATCTTTTCTGAACCCTTTCAAGTTTCACAGCATCCTTCTGACGGAGCGCAAAGCCGGTCGGGAAGGTAAGTGATTACTATATAAAAAACTTACCTCGACGCCAACGGTCTTTTCGCAGCAGAGAGCGGCGGGAGCTGGGCGGAAGTTCAGACGGAGCGCAAAGCCAGTCGGGAAGGTAAGTGATTGCTATTAGAGTGGGTGTGTTCTAAACCCCAGGTCCTACAAAGTAGGGTCTCCCTCCCTCCCTCCTCCTCTAACCTTAATTAAGAGTCCACAGACGTGCCACAAAAAGAGGGTCTAAGGAAGTTTAGATCGAAGAGTGAGTCTTCAGCTCAGGAATCTTTGACAAGGAGGTTGAGTGAAGTGACTACGCCACAGTTGAAGAGGGTGAAGACATGACTGCCCAGCTGGTTCAGTGCGCTACGTGCTTGATGTGGGAGGTCAATGACTCTGGTGTGTCTGGCTCGTATAAGTGCGGAAAGTGTGTGCACATTCAGCTATTGACCGAGCATATTGCAGCGCTGATGAAAGAACTCGAGGACCTTAGGCTCATCCGAGAGAACGAGATCTTTCTGGACAAGACCTTCAGCGAGGTTATTACACCAATCATGCCAGAAGAGAGCAGAAGAGAGCAGACGATGAGGAAGGCAGAGAGGAGACAGGTGCAGGAGACCCCGGGAGAAGTACCTGTCAGGAACAAGTTGAAGCTTTTGGAAACAGAGACTGATGACA
>NC_057722.1:55086796-55102339 GCF_004010195.1 Chiloscyllium plagiosum | reverse complement strand
AGTATCGAAGCAAAGAGGTGCTTCTGCAGCTGTACAGGGCCCTGGTGAGACCACACCTGGAGTACTGTGTGCAGTTCTGCAAATTTGAGAAAAGACATTCTGGCTATTGAGGGATTGCAGCTTAGGTTCACGAGGTCAGTTCCTGGAATGGCAGGATTACCTTACACTGAAAGACTGAAGCGATTGGGCTTGAACACCCTTGTGTTTTGAAGATTGAGAGGGGATCTGATTGAGACGTATAAGATTATGAAAGGATTGGATACTCTGGCAGTAGGAAACATATTTCCACTGATGGGTGAGTGCCAAACCAGAGGACACAGCTTAAAAATACGGGGTAGACCATTTAGGACAGAGCTCAGGAGAAACTTCTTCACCCAGAGAGTGGTGGCTGTGTGGAATGCTCTGCCCCAGAGGGCAGTGGAGGCCCACTCTCTGGATTCATTTAAGAAAGAGTTGGATAGAGCTCTCAGGGATAGTGGAATCAAGGGTTATGGAGATAAGGCAGGAACAGGATACTGATTAGGAATGATCAGCCATGATCATATTGAATGGCGGTGCAGGCTCGAAGGGCTGAATGGCCTACTCCTGCACCTATTGTCTATTGTCTATTGATTGGAGGGAGACCAGAATTACACACAATATTCCAAAAGTGACCTAACCAATGTCCTGTACAGCCACAACATGACCTCCCACTCCTATACAATGCTCTAACTAATAAAGGAAAACATACCAAATGCTTTCTTCACAATTCTACCTACCTGTGACTCCACTTGCAAGGAACTGTGCACCTGCATTCCAAGGTCTCCTTGTTCAGCAACACTCCCCAGGACCTTACCATTAAGTGTACAAGTCCTGCCCTGATTTGCCTTTCGAAAATGAAGCACCTCACATTTAGCTAAATTAAACTCCATCTTCCACTCTTCGACCCATTGGCCCATCTGATTAAGATCCCGTTGTACTCTGAGGTAATCTTCTTTGCTGTCCACTACACCTCTCATTTTGCTGTCATCTGCAAACATACTAATGATACCTCCTATGTTCACATCCAAATCATATGAATAAATGATGAAAAGCAGTGAACCCAGCACTTATCTCTGTGGCACACTATTGGTGACAGGTTTCCAGTCTGAAAAGCAATACTTTACCACCATCCTCTGTCTTCCTCCTTCAAGCTATTTCTGTATCCAAATGGTTAGTTCTCCCTTTATTCCATGTGATTTAATCTGCTAACCAGTCTCACATAAAAAATCTTGTCGAATGCCTTACTAAAGTCCATATAGATCACGTCCACTGCTCTGCCCTCATCAATCCTCTTCATTACTTCTACAAAAAACTCAATCAAGTTAGTGAGACATGATTTCCCATGCACAAAGCCTTCAATTAACTTTTAATTCAAGGAGAAAATGAGATTGGATAGTTTTGTATAAATCAATACAAATGAATAGGACATAGTTTTAATTTGAGAAACAGAAAATATTGTAGTATTAGACAGTCTTTCACACCTGGAATTTAATTTTAATTATTTTTAGTTTGCAATGTTGTTACTAAAGGGGTAAATAATAACGTTAATAAGTCAAATATAGAGTAGTTTAAGACCATCGGCTTTTCGGGCATAAGCCCTTCTTCAGGAAGGGTTCCTGAAGAAGGGCTTATGCCCGAAACGTCGATTCTCCTGCTCCTTGGATGCTGCCTGACCTGCTGCGCTTTTCCAGCAACACATTTTCAGCTCTGATCTCCAGCATCTGCAGTCCTCACTTTCTCCTAGTTTAAGACCACTCAACCTCATTTTCAACAAACCCACCCATTGCAAAATTCTAAATTACATAAAATATACTGTATATTTTCCACTAATACCTAAAGAAATAAATTATGTTTTTTGCTTCTTTAATCTGCTGTGAAAATATTGTTAAAATTTCAAGAGGCATCAATATTATGAGAATAGGAAACATTTTATTCAAGACTTTTGTCCTTTATTAAAATTATAGATTCAAATATTTCAATGGCAATAATTTCATTTGGGGAAAATGGTGCAACATATTTCTAATATTGAGGGTGTCCAGTGATATTTTTAGATGTCATTCTCATTCTCTCATTCTAATCTGTCACCAAACCTTCCCTGACAGTGGATTGTTGTCCAAAGCACTAGTAAAGGGGAACAAAACTTTTCTAACTACATCAGTACAGTTGCAAGCTTATTCCACCTGTTGTGAGTTGGTACCACCAGAATTATTGATGGACTGACAAGTCCAAAAACAAGTTCCCATTCTACTCAAACAAAATACTTCCAGGGCTAGAAGTCCAGGCTTATCAAAGTAGTCAAGATGGATAACAGCCCCATCAAAGCTAATAGGCTTCCAACTATAATAGGAGATACCTTTTCAGGAACCTACTCTTTTGGAAGGAAAAGTAATATGGATGTGACACCAAGACAGAGGAGTAATTCTCCAGAAAAATGACAATTGGCAGAGATCTTATTTAATACAGAGTCAGTACAGAAAATACTATAAGTAGAAATATGAGAAATTTTATTTCTATGAAGCAAAGACACCAATTGCTTTTAAACTATTGCACAAACCAGATGTTGATCCTGAAATTCATGAATCACAATACAACGGGAAATCTCAATGAAGACTATCCAAAGTGTGAGAGATCAAAGGAGGACAACCTATCTTATCCTTCAAGTGCGACAAGTACACCGTCAGGCAAAGTAGCCTTCTGACAGAGTGAATCTGTGATCAGGGCTTGGAGGATGATGGGGTAGCAGGTAAATATGAATGCTAAAAATGTGGCAAAAAGACTTGGAGGAAAATATAGTACAAGGATTTTAAGGGTTTATATCTGGAACTGATTCAATGGCACCTCGTGTTAGTGTGAAAGAAGACATAGCTGAGAAGAGAATGATCAGGGCTACAGCAGAGTAAAACATACATCAAGAGTTTCCCCTCTGAGGAAGTGTGGGAGGAAATGGCAGAAATCTGATACAGATTGCAGATGTGATGCATACCACTCAATGGAATCGATCAGTGAGAGGGCCTGCATCACCAAAGCAAGAACTATATTCAGTTCAAGAAAATCCTCTAAACAAATCTCCTGATGATAGCTGAGACAGACTGAGGCCTTCAGCTAATAACTATTGGCAAATGATGAAATTGCTACAATAAATTCTCTTTTTATGAAGAGGCAGAATCTTTGTACCACAAACTGAGGGACTCCTACTGTGCTTCAACTGTTGTTACAGTGAGTAGCAGAAGTAGGGGCAGAAGAGAAACAAAATTGTCTAACACTTCTCACAACATAGGGATATCCTAAAGTACCTATGACCAATGAGGACATTTGAAGAGTAGTCACTATTGTAATGTAGAAAACCATTCACACCTGCTCCACTGGTCCCACAGATGTCAAAGACACATCTCAGGTTTGATAAGTTCAATTATGCATCACAGGATTGACACATTCCTATGGGCTCACACTTAAAACTGACCACCATTTCAGGTGTCCATTTGGCATCCCAAAGCAAGAGGGCGGTTAGTGAATGAACATCATTTTCAGGACTCCATTGTCTGATTCTCATCAAGTTGAGGCACTGAAAGTCAGCAAAAGTTACCTCAGCATATAAACCGACCATTGAAGATTCAAAAAGCAACCATTACTCAAAATATAATCAGATTTCCTTCATAATTTCTCAAGGCTGTTCTGTTATGCGAGGACTATGATGTATATCTAACAGATAAATCCAATTAGGGCGTACATAATTGTTCACAGGCTTCATGTTGACATTTTCATTTTAAAGATTCATGCAGTGGGACATTATAAAATGTGAGAAACTTTCAAGGTTGTGAAAGTCAACATTCTATACTTTTTTATTATTATCCTAATATAAGCAGCGCTTATTGAAAGGTTAACAGCATGATACACAAAAAACTGCAAGCTTAGTCTCCAAGGCTACCATTTCAAGGCTATCAAACTATCATTATTATCAAAACCCCACTTCTAAAAGAATGAAACATTTCAAACAAGAGACAAAAATGTTCAAAAGTTAAATATTTGATCTCTATGAGTAAGACATAAAGTCAGTTTCAAGCCTTCATTTGCCAACAGCAATGCAAATTGCAGTAGGATTTCACTAACAGTTCCTACTTTACATTTGAGGAACAAAGCGACATATGGCATAGAAACAATGTTCATTTCTGAATATTGAGAGCTGATACTTGGGCTGGTCTTTGTAGAATACATTGTAACTAACTGTTCTTTTTTAAACTGGTGTTCTTATAATTAAATGAATCCAGTGTAACTATATTAAAGCAATCTGAGATCCATCACATAAAAGCATTGCAAAAAGAAAAAAAAACATTTGAATAAGTGAAATGGAACCATGCCTCACTGGGGTAATGATATTGAGTGTTATTTATCCAACATCAGCGATGTTATTGTTCCACCATGTGTAGCCCCCTCTCCCCCACATTCCCCCCACCCCACATTGACACAATTTTTCACAGTTGGTACAGCAATTATTTAGGGAAATACTTATTCACTTTTGAAATTGATATCGTAAAAACAAATTGATCTTTAAACAAGAAATACAGGGCACAAACACACGTGCATGACTTGTACAATTTGTGAACCTAGTATGGTCAGTTATTATTGATCTTTTGTTAAGGCAATAGCTTTTGCAAATTGTTCTTCATGCTGTGGCTCTCAGTTATAAGGCTGCACCTTATTGAACATCATGAGCTGCACTTGAAAATGTGGTGATAGCAATTCTTGAGCCACTGCAATGTGTGTGGTCTAACAGTGCTGTTAGCAAGACAGCTCCATGATTTTAAACAATAACAATGAAGGAACAACAATATAATTCCCAGTCAGGATAGTGTGTCATTTGGAGGGAAATTTGATGTTTCTGTTCCCTTCTGCATCCTTCTGTGTACTTAGAGTCATAGTCATAGAGTCATAGAGATGTACAGCACAGACCATTTGGTTCAACTTGTCCATGCCGACCAGATATCCCAGCCTAATCGAATCCAATTTGCCAGCACTTGGTCCATATCTCTCTAAACACATCCTCTTCATATACCCATCCAGATGTCTTTTAAATGTTGCAGTTGTACCAGCCCCCACCACTTCCTTCAGCAACTCATTCCATACATGCACCACCTATGCGTGAAAATTTGCCCCTTAGGTCCCTTTTAAACTTTTCCCCTCTCACCCTAAACTTATGCCCTCTAGTTCTGGACTCCCCTACCCCAGGGAAAAGACTATGTCCATTTATCCTATCCTTGCCCCTCATGATTTTATAAACCTCTATGAGGTCACCCCTCAGCCTTTGACGCTCCAGGGAAAACAGCTCCAGCCTATTCAGCCTCTCCCTATAGCTCAAATCCTCCAACCCTGGCAACATCTTTGTAAATCTTTTCTGAACCCATTCAAGTTTCACAACATCCTTCCAATAGGAAGGAGACGAGAAGTTGCACACAATATTCCAAATGTGACTTACCAAAATCCTGTACAGCCGCAATATGACCTCCCAACTCCTCTACTCAATTTCCTGACCAATAAAGGAAAGCATACCAAGTGCCTCCTTCACTATCCTATCTACCTGTGACTCTACTTTCAAGGAGTTATGAAACTGCACTCCAAGGTCTTTTTTGTTCAGCAAAACTTCCTAGGACCTTCACCATTAAGTATATAAGTCCTGCTAAGATTTGCTTTCCCAAAATGCAGCACCTTGCAGTTACTTTACAAACAGTTGGCTTTGTATTATTTGAAGATGTCACTTAAGAAGCCGAAGAAATATACTCCAGTTCATCCTAAAGTTCATTGACAAAATTCTGGAAAATGTGTCTTGGAAGCCTCCTCTCAACATGGAAGACATAGATGACAAAATCCAGCATCAGCTCTTTTGTACCAACTCAGCCTCTGGTCAACTGAGGAAAAGACTAATCAGGGGTCAAAAAATGAAACTCAAGAATAAGGCCAAGGCTTACAGGACACAGTAATCTTCATAACACTACATGTTTTAGGAACTTGAGATAGGCACCTCAAAGTTCTGAAAAGGTATCCCTGGGGCATCTCCACAAGATCCTCCAAATCTGAAGGCAAGGAAGTTGAACAATGTCCAGCTCCCTATTTAATTTTATATTTTATTTGGCCCATTTGTAACTGCACATAATATAGACTACAATATTTAATGCCATATATTTTGATCTAAATATTTATTTTTATTGTTTAGGGGGATTGCAATTTTGTAGCAATAGCAGTGTTCCAGCTCTGTGCTTCAAGAGTGCTCTGTGTTTTGGTAGAATTCAACTTTTATGGCTAAAATGGAGGCGTCCTGCCTCTGAATGAATTCTGAAACTTACAGCCTAAATAAATGATTCCCATTTCCATGCCTGCAGCTTTAAGAATGATGCCCACTTTTGTCACTGTTATGTTTTATGCAATTAATTTCCACTGTTTGTAGCTGTAATAATGATCATTATTTATTTCATGTTTTTCCTGAATAATCCTGTTGTCTTTGGTTTGCCTTCATGATGATTCTAATAATGGATCTCTCAACTTTTCTGTAAACTTGTATCCTTATTAAAAACTCCTAACTTTCCATTTTTGTTAAATTTGGTCTGCTTTGGCTTTGAATCAGCTCATTCATCATTAATTTTGGTTTTGTGATGTCTGCAGAAAATTTGGTTTGAATTGCTTCTGTGACTGTTGTGAAATAGCTTCATAAAGGTCAGTACTTCATGACCAAGTCACCCTTTATTTACACATGAACAGACCTTGACTATGTAACTATCTCACACACAGCCAGGCACCAGAGTATCCCTGGCACTCAATCTTTTTATGTCAGCCATGGCTCCCTGATTGGACCATATGAAATCATATTCTATGAAGCCCAGTCGGCTGGCCAGCCTCGTTATACCTGGATTTTCCCCTATAGGAGCTGTGTCTGGTGATGTCCATTGATCTGGTGGTGACACCTGATCTGAGCTACTAGTGATTTTCTTTACTTCTACCTTTTCTAAACTGTAATTTTGCACCATTTTGTAAAGCTTTCCTGGCCCACCAAAGATTTTAACTACTATTGTGTGTTGACTCTCTGACTGGGGATGAGTACTCCAGCTCCAGGGAACTTTGAACACTCTTTCTATTGTATGTGTCTTAACATAATTGAGTTCTTTTTTCTGCTTTGCTAAATCTTGCCACAAGGACTTTCTTCTGCAGGGGTCTTGAATTTTCAGCTCTTCCTATTGCTGGATGTCTGCATGAGCAGACGACTTAAAGTAGTTCCTGAAGAAATATTCAGACCTCCATCACTACTAATATTTGATGTGAGCCAGCGAATGTAATCTACATCACTGCTCACCATGTTTTATGAGCACTATGCACCACTGACCAACAAGATCTAGTTCATTGCATCTTAGCAACCAAATATAACATACACTGATATGATAGCTATTGTTACAGAGACAGTACGATCCGAATGGGAAATCTTACTCCCTCAAGCTCATTAGCTATTCTCCCAGTTTGAATGACAATGCTAAAGGAACTCCTCACTATTACCCTGATACAATATAATGAATAATTGAGTCTGGGCCTCAAAGACAGGAATGTAAGTGAAAGAAAAAATTAAGAGAATACCCAGCAATTACTGAAGAAGGAGAGAAGATCATGTATGATTTGAGCACCAGTGACAATGATCCTGTGAAAATGAAGTAAAAGCTTGTCAGCTTATATTTAACTTAATTGGAACAAGGGAGGAAGATTGTGGAGTCATCAGAAGGAGTTAACAGAATCCTTTTACCTGTGATATTGTGTCATGGAATGGTCTCTGGAAATCTAGTGGACACATCCATTATGGTTAACAAATAATGTTTTTTGTTTTAAATGGGGGTCCTACACAGTCAATTAAGACTCTTGTAAAAGGTTCTTCAAATACAGGAATAGGTATTAAAGGTGCAGGTTTTATTACTGCCTGTGGTTTTCCAATTACCTGACATGTATGAATATCTGGCAAAATTCAACTACATCCTTGTGCAGTCCAGGCCAGTAAAAGCGTTTTGTATTTTAGCTTGAGTTTTTCTCACCCCTAAATGATCCCCATATGGCAATTCATGCGCCACTCGGAACACTTCCATTCTATAACCCACTGGCAATACGACTTGATGAAATTCTGCCCATTTCTCATCTGCCTGAATATGTTTTGGTCTCCATTTCCTTATTAAGACCTCATTTTTAAGAGAGTGGCATTCAGGGATACATTCAGATTATTTTTCCAAGTGTGTCTTTTGATACAATTGCTTTAAATTTTCATCTTTCTGCTGTAACTCAGTTAATTTATCTGAGTTAAAAATACCTGCTCTTGGTTTATGTCAACCATCTGATCAAACAGAGTCTTTGACCATTCCACTTCAACTTTCTTACCTGTACTCTTTGATCTCTCCTGTTTCAACTGGTCACTTTGTGACTTGTTACCACACAGTCCAGAAAAATCCCAGGATATGTGTCCTGCAATAGTTCAGTTTCCTGAGTTTCCACTGGCTTTTCAACCACAGTAGTGAGTACTCCTACCTGTGAACTAGCTATACCGTTAGCAAGGACAAATTGTATTCCTGGAGCTGAGAGTTTGTCCAGTATTCTTACCCGTGACTTCCCCATGCTTCACTGGACACTGTAACCTTACTTTACATACTTGACCACTTCTTTTTTACTGTAAATTCCCATTACTAGTATCTTTCCTAGCAATAGTCTTTCAGAGGTACATATCTCCTCCTGTTTCAACATCAAAGATTGAGAGGATCCTGTATCACTTAATATTGTAACCTCTTTATCCGTTGTTCCTGGCCTATGTGAATTAACTCTACCTTTGCGGGAATATGACTTATGAGGATCTGTCACTTCCTCCGTAACCAACCACTGACCAGGTTGTACATTCTGGTGCAGCTTTCTAGCCTCCACTGTGCTTTCCATTACCACTCCAAAAATAATTAAGTGGCTTGTCCTGTTTTCCTACATCTGGCTTCCCAGTGCTTTTCCTAACTCACCAACAATGTGATTTCATGTGGCTTACTTTATTGCAGTGAAAACATCAGAGCTTTTAAAATTCTCTTTCCCCTTCAAGGGTTTTCTTTTTACTCCGTGATAAGTTTTCCTTATGATCTTCACCAGCCTCTATCTTTCCCTTTCCATGTGAACATTTCGCTTTTCTCCAATTTCTATCTCTCACAGATTGAAATTGATTTTGGAAGCCAAACTTTGATTTATGACCAATTCATAATTATTAGCCATTTCCGCTGCTAATGTTGTCATTTTAACTCTCTGCTCTTCCACATGAGTTCTCACTACGTTAGGAAGTGAATTTCTGAAGTCCTCCAAAAATAATTGTTTCTCTAAGAGCATTGAAGGTTTGCTCTATTTTTAATGTCCTTATCCACCTATCAGAATTGCTTTGTTTGATCCTTTCAAATTCAATGTAGGTTTGACCAGGGTCCCTTCTTAGATTCCTGAAACATGGTCTATAGGCTTCTGGGAGAAAGTGAGGTCTGCAGATGCTGGAGATCAAAGTTGAAACTTTATTGGCAGACCTCACTTTCTCCCAGAAGCCTATAGACCATGTTTCAGGAATCTAAGAAGGGACCCTGGTCAAACCTACATTGAATTTGAAAGGATCAAACAAAGCAATTCTGATAGGTGGATAAGGACATTAAAAATAGAGCAAACCTTCAATGCTCTTAGAGAAACAATTATTTTTGGAGGACTTCAGAAATTCACTTCCTAACGATATTGATATTGAGGAGGAGGAGCTGTTGGGTATTTTGAAAATATTTAAGGTTGTTAAGTCCCCCGGGTCTGATGGGATCTATTCCCGGATACTGAAGGAGGCAAGCGAGGAGATTGCTGTGACCTTGAGAGAGATCTTTGTATCCTTTTTATCGACAGGCAAGGTCCCAGATATTGTTCCTAGGCCAGTGACCCTTACACTAGTGCTAGGCAAATTACTGGAGAAGAGTCTGAGAGACAGGATTTCCTCACATTTGGAACAGCAAGGGTTTATTAGGAATAGTCAGCAGGGCTTTGTGCAGGGGAGGTCTTGTCTCTCAAATTTGATTGAGTTTTTTGAGGAAATGGAGTCGATAGTTGGTGAGGGGAGGGTTGAGGATGTTGTCTACATAGGCTTCACTAAAGCACTTTATTGCTGGAACAGCACAGCAGGTCAGGCAGCATCTAGGGAACAGAAGATTCGACGTTTCGGGCACATGCCCTTCTTCAGGAATGAGCAGAGAGTGTTCAGCAGGAGAAGATAAAAGGTAGGGAGGAGGGACTTGGAGGAGGGGCGTTGGAAATGTGATAGGTGGAAAGAGGTCAAGGTGAGGGTGATAGGTCGGAGTAGGATGGGGGCGGAGAGGTCAAGAAGAAGACTGTAGGTCAGGAAGGCGGTGCCGGGCTGGAGGGATTCGGCTGAGCCAGGTGGGGGGAGGGGGGATGAAGAAACTGGTGAAGTCCAAGTTCATCCCCTGTGGTTGGAGGGTTTCCAGTCGGAAGATAAGACGCTCCTCCTCCGACCGTCGGGTTGTTGTGGTTTGGCGGTGGATGAGTCCAATGACCTGCATATCTTCGGTGGAGTGGGAGGGGGAGTTGAATGCAACCCAACCAACCTGTAGCACAGCATTTCAACTCCCCCTCCCACTCCACCGAGGATATGTAGGTCATTGGACTCATCCACCGCCAAACCACAACAACCCGATGGTCGGAGGAGGAGCGTCTTATCTTCCGACTGGGAACCCTCCAACCGCAGGGGATGAACTTGGACTTCACCAGTTTCTTCATCCCCCCTCCCCCCACCTTGTCTCCGCCGGATCCCTCCAGCCCGGCACTGCCTTCCTGACCTGTAGTCTTCTTCTTGACCTCTCCGCCTCCACCCTACTCCGACCTATCATCTTCACCTTGACCTCTTTCCACCTATCACATTTCCAACGCCCCTCCTCCCAGTCCCTCCTCCCTACCTTTTATCTTAGCCTGCTGAACACTCTCTGCTCATTCCTGAAGAAGGGCTTGTGCCCGAAACGTCGAATCTCCTGTTCCCTGGATGCTGCCTGACCTGCTGTGCTGTTCCAGCAATAAAGTTCCAACTATAGGCTTCTGGCACAAGCTTGTATACACTTAAGATGGTTTTCTTCACCTCCTCATACACCCCAGATACCTCCCCTGATAGTGATCTGAATACCTCACTAGATCTACTTTCATGTTTTGTTTGGATCAACAAAACCCACATGGTCACTGGCCCCTACATTTGTTTAGCCACCTTTTCAAATGAGATGAAAATGGCTTTGACATCCTTCTTTCCAAATGTAGGCAATGCCTGAATATATTTAAACAGTTTTTCACTAGTCCTTTGACTACCCTGGGTTTGCTCATCCTCACTCTCTTCCTTCACTAAGCTTACCTTCAGCCTTCATCTCCATCCTTCTAAGCTGACTTTCCTGTCTCAATGCCAATTTCTGAAGTTCAAACTCCCTCTTTCTCCCTTTCCACTCTCTCCTTTTCTCTCTCTCCCTTTCTCTCCCTTCTCTCTCTTTCCTGTGCTTTTAATCATAATTCAAACCATTTCATTTCTGTTGGCCTTTCCTTGTCTTTTGCCTCCAACTCAAGCTGCTTCATTTTCAATTAAATTTTAGCCATCTCTAAAGATTGTCATGGCATTTCCAGCACGTTTAATTGCTGAACTGTTGCTGTTATTATATCCACTTTCCTCACGGAAGAAGGCAGCTCCAGCACCAGCTGGTCTGCTAATTCCCGCAGCTTGGCCTTAATCACCTTTTGCAATTCCCCCAAAGTCACTACTTCCACCTTCAGAAAACTCTTGGTGACTGAAAGAGCCATTGCTATCCCATGCACTATTTAAACCAACCAAAATCAATACTCAGAGCAAAAGACAATACCATCTACCACTCGCAGCCTTTGAGTCCAACAACTCTAATCCCAGTTTGGAACTACAGAACAAATCTCGCAAAGAGCCCCCATCCTGATATGGACCAGGTCAGACCCCCTCAAAACATTTCAAGAAAGTAGCTCAGACCCTAACTCTGCTAGCTGTTTTAAGCAGGTGTAACGTGGATATTCCAGGAGAGATGCAGCTGGTCAAACCACTTAGTTTTAAACAAAACAGAATTTATTTGCAATATTACTGAATGAAACACAAACAAAAGAGAACAGAATATAAAATAACCCAGCCTATCTGAAAACCCCACAGATTATCCCAATTTAATGATACTGTTCTAAATGCTTGCGACACTCCCCATAAACACCCCTTAGCACAAAAGGTAAAATCAAACCCAGGGTCTTACAGGAGAGATGTCAGAGAGGGGGAGGATCAGCAAGGACCTGCTTCTTTGGGTCCAGCAGCTTCACAACAACTGCCTGCTTTCAGTGAATAGCCAGACTACTAAAGCCATATCAAACCAAACACAAACCAGAGAAAAGCTGAGCCGGGAGAACTGGCTACTCCCCTTTCATTGGACAAGTGTTTTATTTTAAAACTGCCTGAGGCAGTATCTGTTAGCTATAATCAAACTGGCCCTAAAATCATTCAAATCTAGACTTTTGGAATCCCTGCTTTTATGACTTCTCTGAAAAAAAACCAAGGACAGCATAACCTTGTTAAAGGACTCGCATCACCGTACCACTCAAATCCACTCCATCCCTGTCATCCCACAGCTAATCCACCTAACTTGCATACTTTTTGACTGTAGGAGGAAACCCACGCAGACACCAGGAGAATGTGCAAACTCCACACAGAGAGTCATCCAAGGCTGGAATCAAATCCAGGACCCTACTGTTGTGAGGCAGCAGTGCTAACCACTGAGCCACCATGTCATTCATGCTACTTATTCATCTCCCAGCAGTACTTCAACAGATGTGTTGTGCAGGCCTGAAGCAAATACCTTAGCTTTCCACTTTGCCATGTATAAATACACTCTTGACAGAGGGATTTATGATAAATGAATAGTTGTAGCCCATTCAACCCACACAGTCTGTTCTGCCAATCTGTCATGGCTTGGCCAGTGGGTCTTGGCTGATCATTCATTTTAATGCCTTCTTCTCACATGAACGGATTGAGAGCAAGGGGAGAAGAAAGTTAGTAAGTTTGCAGAAGACACCAGAATTGGAGATGCTGTGGACAGCAAAGAAGGTTGCCTCAGGTGACAACAGGATGTTCATCAGATGGGCCAATGGTTTGAGAAGTAGCAGATGGAGTTTAATTCAGTCAAATGTGAGGTGTTGCATTTTGGAAAGGCAAATTAGGACAGGACTTATATACTTAATGGTAAAGTCCTGGGGAGTGTTGGCTGAACAAAGAGACCTTGGAGTGGAGGTTAATAGCTCCTTGAAAATGGAATCTCAAGTAGACAGGATAGTGAAGAAGGTGTTCGGTATGCTTTCCTTTATTGGTCAGACTGTAGGAGTTGTGAGGTCATGTTGTGGCTGTACAGGACATTAGTTCAGCCACATTTGGAATATTGTGTACAATTCTGGTCTCCGTCCTATCGGAAGGATGTTGTGAAATGTGAAAGGGTTTCGAAAAGATTTACAGGGATGTTGCCAGGGTTGGAGAGTTTGCGCTATAGGGAGACGCTGAATAGGCTGTGGCTGTTTTTCCTGGACCATCAAAGGCGTGGATAGGGTAAATAGACAAGGTCTTTTCCCTGGGTTGTGTGAGTCCAGAACTAGAGGGCATAAGTTTAGGGTGAGAGGTGGAAAGTTTAAAAGGGGCCTAAGGGGCAACCTTTTCACACAGACGGTGGTGTGTGTATAGAATGAGCTGCTGGAGGAAGTGGTGGAGGCTGGTACAATTACAACATTTAAATGGCATCTGAATGGGTATATGAACAGAAAGGATTTAGAGGGGTATTGGCCAAGTGCTGGCAAATGGGACTAGATTAGTTTAGGATATCTGGTCAGCATGGACGAGGTGGACTGAGGGATCTGTTTCCATGCTGTACATCCCTATGACTCTGACTCTGAAATAAAAACGACTCCCTCGACATTCAAGAAACTTTGAAAATTTTGTAGTCGGGTATTCATTTTATCTCTTGCTGAATAATTACAAATTGTATTAGTCATGCTTGAAAATTACCTCCAGCAACTCTGAGAAATGTGTCCCATCCAGTTAATCAGCTGTTGTGATGAACAATAACAGACAGTTCATTAAAATAAAATACTTGGCATTTCAAGAAATATGATCCTTATTAATAATAAACTATAGCAAAAAAGAAATTATATCTTCATGTACAACACTAGTCACATAATGACTCATAATCCAAGTCCAAATACTGCCAGCTCTAAAATTCCAGGAAAGCCAAATTTAAAGAAATTAAGGCAATTAAAGTGAAGAGTCATAATGACAGGGATAAAAATAAATGCAGCCTTGGAGAGCTTTAAAAATGACATTAATTCATAAGCAATTTTTCCGAAAGGGCTGTGAAATCATGGAATTAAGTAGTGGATAATACTGACCTTTAGATACAGGCAGGAGTCTGAAAATAAGTGACTTTTGATGGCAGCTAAAATTAAAGAAATGTATGAGATGTTTGAGTTTTCCTCCATACCTCTTCACAGCTTCATCTATACTAGTCCAAGTCTGCAGGAATGCTGTTTCTTGTCACCATAGCAGCTGAAGAAATATAATCCCTTCCTTGTGATCTATTCTCCAGGATCTTGTGTTGCAGTATGCAAGATACCCTCTATGTAACTTGCACAAGGAGTGATATGAAGTGGTCTAATGACCAGCATGTTCATTGGCTGTATATTGCAGACAAATGTTGTTACTGCCACCTTATGGATTCTGGAATGATGCTGAGGCTTAAGTGTTCTGAACCACAGACACATTCATGGCCTCATTGGACTTGTAGCTGAGTTACGGTTGAAGCATGTATCATAGTTCCCATTCCTCCACAAGCTCCCAGGATTGCAGGGTGCTGTGGCCTCATCACGTGTAGCTCATGTCTTAACAATGGGTATGATGTTCTCAACATATGCACTCTTCCTTGGTTCTGCCCATGCCTGGGGGCACATAAGGCAGACAAAGTAAATGGAAAAATGGTTTCTACGTATACCGTCAAATTGCTTCATCGCTTTATAACAAGTATTAAGTTATCCATCAGCCTTCTTTTTTCCATGGATAAGACAGTCACCATTTTCAGTCTCTCAGGACAGTTCTGGCATTATCCTTATAAATCTTCTTAGCATTGTTTAATTTTTAAATAATAATAATGTTAATCTGAATTTCATAGACTGCTTGTTGATAAATTATATTTAGTCTGACTTGTTCAACAGATTAAATAATGTTTCACATGTTGTCACATGTACCTAAGTACAATGAAAAGTTTTGTTTTGCGTGCAGTACAGGCAGATCATAACACACAAGGTCATACGGATCATTGGGTGATTGAACGGAGTGGGGCATACAGAGTTACAGCTGTTGAGAAGGTGTACAAAAAGCAAGATCAACATTAGATTTGAAATTTATAGAGGTTTACAAAATTATGAGGGGCA
>NC_057722.1:55040053-55086779 GCF_004010195.1 Chiloscyllium plagiosum | reverse complement strand
TCACCTAACCTGCACATTTTTGGACTGTGGGAGGAAACCGGAGCACCTGGAGGAAACCCATTAGCATTGTTTAATTTGTAAATAATAATAATGTTAATCTGAGTTTCATAGACTGCTTGTTGGTAAATTACATTTAGTCTGACTTGTTCAACAGATGAAATAATGTTTCACATGTTGTCACATGTACCTAAGTACAATGAAAAGTTTTGTTTTGCGTGCAGTACAGGCAGATCATAACACACAAGGTCATACGGATCATTGGGTGATTGAACGGAGTGGGGCATACAGAGTTACAGCTGTTGAGAAGGTGTACAAAAAGCAAGATCAACATTAGATTTGAAATTTATAGAGGTTTACAAAATTATGAGGGGCACGGATAGGATAAATAGACAAAGTCTTTTCCCTGGGGCCGGGGTGTCCAGAACTAGAGGGCATAGGTTTAGGGTGAGAGGGGAAAGATATAAAAGAGACATAAGAGGCAACGTTTTCACACAGAGGGTGGTACAGGTAAGGAATGAGCGACCAGAGGATGTGGTGGAGGCTGGTACAATTGCAACATTTAAGAGGCATTTGGATAGGTATATGATGGAGGGATATGGGCCGGGTGCTGGCAGGTGGGACTAGATTGGGTTGGGATATCTGGTTGGCAGAGACGAGTTGGATCAAAGGGCCTGTTTCCATGCTGTACATCTCTATGACTCTAAGACTCTATTTGAGATATCCATTCCGAAGTCTAGTAATAGTGGGAAATGAGCTGTTCTTGAACCTATTGTTATGTGTTTTTAAGCTTTGTATCTTCAGCCTGATGCAATAGGTTGGAAGAGATTATAACTGGGGCTGAATGAATCTTTAATGATGTTGGCTGCCTCTCTGTGGCATTGAGAAATGTAGATGGTATCAATGGATAGGAGCTTCGTTTATGTGATGGTCTGGGCTGTGTTCACGACTTTCTACAGTGTCTTATGGTCCTGGGAAAGCAGTTGCCGCACCAAGCTGTGATGCATCCAGGTAGTTGACTTTCTTTGATGCATCTGTAAAAGTTGCTGAGAATCCTTATGGACATGTCAAACTTCCTTAGCCTCATTGTGTCTTCTTGACAATCGTATCCACGTGGGTGGTCCAGGACAGATTGTTGGTTATCGTCACTCCTAGGAACTTCTGTTATTCTTTATTCATTTAGCTTTTGTGAGGGCTGTTCAGCCAATGATTCCTTTAAATAAATTTAGAAGTTTCATTGTCCTGGCTGTTACTGTCCATAATTCAATCAACTGTAGAATGAATGAGTGCTGTGCTGACATTTGTGTGTATAAAACAGATGCTCACTGAATTCAGGCAGGCATGTTGGTTCAACCAAAGATGTCATTTGGTGCATTTCCTGAAGGAGAGGCTGAGCTGATATTCAGGGCTCCAGTGCCAATATTACCCATGTCAAATGAGCAGCTGTCAGTTGAAAATCACAGCAAATGTGCCTGGACTCAATATACTGAGATTGTTTCTCCTCTGTACTAGGTATAATTGCAAAAAGAGATGTAAATTAACAGTGCATCCACAGCAGAAAAAGAAACAGTGCCTTACAGTTTCTCTTCCATATGAAGCAGTGTCAATGCAGATTAACCAAAATTAATGAATTCTTTAAAATCCTGTTGAAGGATTTGTGAAGAACAATTAACCACAACTTGTAGTTATACAGTGCATTAAAAGTAAAAAATGTCGCAAGTTACACAAACAGAATTGAACGCTGAGCCCAGGAGTCTCAGGGAACTTTGTGGGTTTGTCAGTTGGATTTCAGATGCTGTCTTATCCACCAGAAAGTAACTATGCACTCATTCTTATTTCAGGAAATCCCACAGTTAATTGTACATTGTACATGGCAACCCAAAGCTGCCATACAAACATAACTATTGAAGGCCAACTCTTCTCAAAACTCACTGATGTATCCAAGTATAGAGTAGTGGGCCTTACTGAATTATTTATTCCTCTTGTTTGTATGCATTGATTAACCAAGTTAATGTTAGCCTTAACTACTTCTTGAATCTTGGAATCCCAAGCATTCAGAGCAGCATTGGGAATATTTATGAGTTTTATATACATTTACATATATATGTATATATACAACTGCAATTGGTGCTGAGGTTACAATTTATGCTATTGCCTGCATTATGTCAGACTGCAGTGTAAACAAATTATCATCTGTTCCATGTTGGTCAAATCATTTTTGACACTATCCAAATATTGTAACATCCTTTTGTGAAAATCAGTGAAGTGTTGCTGGGTTGCTCACAAAGACATTGAGTGTGTTGAAACCCCTGCCCAAATCTACTGCCTGCACACCAGTCATAACCACTGCTGATCCTCAGCTCAGAGAGGATCAAAGAGGGATGTTCACAACAGTACTGACTGCTTTCTTTTCAGCACCAGTAATGGGTGTTCGGGGGATATTTTACAGAATGAACACTTCCAACAAAATCTTTGTCTGTCAGGTTTATTACACCCATCATCTAGAATGGATCACAGTCATGAGCATAGTGCAATTATTTGATTTCTATAACTGATCAGCATAGCTGTCAAAAGCACAAACTCTTACAATGTCTACATTATAGTTGCTAATATTTACAAATCCCGTTGGTAACAATCATTACTATGGTGAATGTCCTTCTACCTTTTGAAGAGTATTAAAGTTTCTCAACAATATGAAGAAGACACATGGGATGTTAACAGCACTTAAGTACACTCATTCCTTTCAATATTTTGTTTGCATTACATTAAGCATGAAGCACTTGTGCTTCATTAGGGTGTAAATCAGGGAATACCTGAGAAATGTGCTATATGCAAGATGGTCTGTACAATCTTCCAAACGCCTAAGAACTCGAGCTTCTATGACTTCTTTCTTATGAAGTGGTTTATATGCTGCTTATACACTTCCTGACACAGCCACACCTGATCCATTTCTTTACTTGCAAGTTCAGCACTGCAGTGTGAATTAATAAGAAAAGGCTAATGTGCTGCCTGGCACTAAACCAACTGCGAATGTTTCTTTGACTGTATTAATATTTTGATGAGACAGACTTAGTGGCATCATTCATTTTTGCTCTTTATGTTCACATTAAAACAAACTAGACACTATCTTGGCTTCTCTAATTTGCTCTAGTAACGGCAATGCTATTTCTGACTTAGAATGTTATGGGTTGCACCCACAACTTTTAAACTTTAATATATTTTTTAGATTAGATTACTTACAGTATGGAAACATGCCCTTCGGCCCAACAAGTCCACACCGATCCGCCGAAGCGCAACCCACCCAGACCCATTCCCCTACATTTACCCCTTCACCTAACACTACGGGCAATTTAGCATGGTCAATTTATCTAACCTGCACATTTTTGGACTGTGGGAGGAAACCGGAGCACCCGGAGGAAACCCAGGTCCACACTGACCTTCCGAAGGGAGAGTCAAACCTGGGTTCTGGCACTATGAAGCAGCAGTGCTAACCACTGAACCCTTGTGACATCCTGAGAATACATCATTACAGTGGTGTATTGGCTTAAATTACCAACTTGCTATCCAGGCATCAATCACTATTGCAAATCAATCACCTGTTATAGAGACAACATGATTTTACTTTCTATTGAAATTAATGTAATCATTATTGGGTAGTTCCAATACTAGGTGATTGATTTGCAATTCTGGTTTTACACCTAAGGGAAGTTGGAAGTGTATGACGTTCCAAACAAAATGTTAAATTTATAATATTTGCCTGACTATTCTCTTGCCAAATAGCTGGGAATGCCTTCATACATTAAAGGTGCTAAATGAATCGAATAGAAACAGGTCCTTTGGTCCAACAAGTCCACACTGACCATTTGAAGAGTATCCCACCCAAACCCATTTCTCTACATTTACCCCTGACTAATGCACCTAACCTACACACTCCTGAACACAGCAGGCAATTTAGCATGGCCAATTCACCTAAGCTACGTGCCTTTGGACTGTGGGAGGAAACCCACGCAGACACAGGGAGAATGTGCAAACTCCATGCACACAGTTGCCCGAGGCTGGATGCAAGCCCAGATCCCTGATGCTGTGAGGCAGTAGTGCTAACCACTGAGCCACCATGCCACCCATGATGCAAGGTGATAGTGTAGACATAAAGGTTCCCAATATCATGGCTTATATTCATTCCTCAAACAATATAGATTCCCTCATCACTTGTACATTTCCTATTTGTGGCACACTGACTTTGTGCAGATTGTCAGAAATTCATCTGTCAAACAGTTTTTGCACTCTCAAGAAGTACATTCATTGGACAGAAAGATGTTTTGGACATAGAATCCCCGCAGTGTGGAAGCAGGATATTTGGCCCATCGAATCCACACTGACCTTCCGAGGGGAGAGTCAAACCTGGGTTCTGGCACTATGAAGCAGCAGTGCTAACGACTGAACCCCTGTGACATCCTGAGAATATGAAAGGCATTATGGGTTGAATTTTTAATTCTTGAACCCACTAACAGCAGAGGAGGCCACCAGTGGATCAGGAACCTGAAAACTCATGAAATAGGGTTCTCAGTGCATGTTTAACCGAGCTATGGCACCACAATCTCAGTTCTGGGTTCACTGAAAAATTGGTCTGGGTTAGCGCCATGATGATGGGTAGTTTACTGTTGAAGTTTCAGTGACTGAGAAAAGATCCTAGCAAGGGATGGAAGCATTCCACATAAGCAACTGACACGATGGAGTCTCAAAAAGGGAAGACTTCCCTCTGTGTATGCTTAGTTCTTGGAAGCATCCTTGGAGATTATGCTGCAAGCTGTAGGGGCCTTCAGAGAAATGAATCTCCCAGTTGATCGTAAGATGGATCCTGCCAGTGAGTGAGGTTAGTAGTGGCCAAGATGGTGAGCAGCACAAGTATGGTTCCTCATTCAGAACGATAATTCTGAAGAGGGTTCACTGGCCTAATCTGGTCAGGAGAGATGTGGGATTACTATCTGTAAGGCAACCCAGACACTTTGATTTCCTCAGCATTCTCCTCAGACCAACACACCTTGAGCTCTACCCATTTCTTTCTCTCAAGTGTCATGCTCCAGCATATTACAAGCCTTCAGACAACAGTTTAACATTTTTAACAAAAACAGATTGTTAAAATGGCCTCTGCAAATCTGCTCACCTTTGGCAATATCAGCTCTGGTCAATTCTGAGACTAAGCAAGTATTTAATTAAATATGGGTCATCCTGGAAATTCATTTTATTGTAACACTGACAAAGGCACAATAGCATTGAGGGAATACCACCACCTACACATTTCCCACCAAACAACTTACCATCGTGCCTTGGGAATACATTGTTGTTTCTTTCACTGTCACTCAGTCAAAATTCTGGAAACCTTTCCTAACAGAGAGCTGTCAGATTTCAGTTCTTTAAAGACTTTTCCTGCCTGTCAATTTCTCAGCTCCATCCATCCCCACTGTGCTCTTGGCCTATTTAGGAAGCTTGGTTACAGATAGCTTGGGAAATCTATGTGCCAGTAATTAAAACCAGAACCCAATGTTAAAGACGCAATCATTTGTCTTTCAGGATATGCTAATCACAGACTGGCTTGCCACTCTGGGTTTCCTGTGCACTAACAAGCATTCACCAGTTAACCGTGGAAATCAGTAGGTTCTTGCTGAGTTCCTGACATTCCAGCACTTTATGTATCTTTAATTTCTCACAAACACTGACCCTTGGTCAATATGGCAGGTTAAAATTCAGCTCTAGCATTGCAACTTCTTTCTGGGACAGTTGATGAGCAGTAGAGGACTTCCAAAGCAACTTTTCAAAGTGCTCAGTAAAAGTATATTCCAGTGAAAAGGAAGGACTGTAAGAACTGGAGTAATCTGCCATGGGTGTTTAAGGAAACAGAGGCTACCAAATTGAAACAGACGGCATACAAAGTGGTCAATAACAGCTTGAAACTAGAAGATTGGGAAACTTTAAAGGTCAACAGAAAGCCACAAAAGGAGCTGTAAAAAAAAGTAAGATAGAACATGAGAAAAAACTAGCACTGAATATAAAGACAGATAGCACAAGGTTCTAGCTGAAAATGTGTTGCTGGAAAAGCGCAGCAGGTCAGGCAGCATCCAGGGAACAGGAGAATCGACGTTTCGGGCATAAGCCCTTCCTCAGGAAGGGCTTATGCCCGAAACATCGATTCTCCTTGTCCCTGGATGCTGCCTGACCTGCTGCGCTTTTCCAGCAACACATTTTCAGCTCTGATCTCCAGCATCTGCAGACCTCACTTTCTCCTCCAGCACAAGGTTCTATAAATATATTAAATGAGAAAAAAAAGTGGCTAAAGTAAACATTGGTCCTTTAGAGGATGAGAAGGGACATTTACTTATGGGATATGATGAAATGGCCGAGGCAATGAACAGGTATTTTGTGTTGGTCTTCACAGTGGAGGACACTAATAACATGCCAGTAATTGACAAAGTGACGGAGGTAGTTGAGGACCTGGAAACAATCATTATTTCAGAAGATGTGGTGTTGGGCAAGCTAATGGAGCTAAGGATAGACAAGTCTCCTGGTCCTGATTGAATACATCCCAGGACACTAAAAGAGATGGCGGGAGAAATATCAAGTGTACTGGTGGTAAGTTTCCAAAATTTGCTGGACTCTGAGGCAGTCCCAGCAGATTGGGAAACTGCAAATGTGATGTCACTGTTTAAAAAGGGAGGTAGACAAAAGATGGGGAATTATAGACCGGTTAGCTTAACCTCTGTAGTGGGGAAAATGCTTGAGTCTATTATCAAGGAACAAATAACAAGGCATCTCGATAGAAATTGCCCCATTGAGTAGATGCAGCATGGGTTCATGAAGGGCAGGCCATGCTTAACAAATATTTTGGAATTCTATGAAGGCATAATGAGCAAGGTGGACAATGGGGATGCAGCAGATGTGGTGTACCTAGATTTCCAAAAGGCCTTTGACAAGGTGCTGCACAAGAGGCTGCTGCATAGGATGAAGATGCATGATGCTACGGGTAATGGATTCGCATGGATAGAGGATTGATTGACTAACAGGAAGCAAAGAGTGGGGATAAATGCACGCTCTTCTGGGTGGCAATCAGTGATGAGTGGTGTCCCTCAAAGATCAGTGTTGGGACTGCAATTATTCACAATTTATATAGATGATTTGGAGTTAGGGACCACATGTAGTGTGTCAAAGTTTGCAGACGACACTAAATAAGTGGCAGAGCAAAGTGTGCAGAGGACTGTGAAACCTTGCAGAGGAACATAGATATTTTAAGTGAGTGGCAAAGGTCTTGCAGATGGAATACAATGTTAATAAATATGAGGTTATCCATTTTGGTCAGAGTAACAGTAAAAAGGATTATTACTTGAATGGTAAAAAGTTGCAGCATGCTGCTATGCAAAGGGACCTGGGTGTCCTTGTGCATGAATCACAGAAGTTTGGTCTACAGGTTCAACAAGTAATTGGGAAGGCAAATGGAATTTTGTCCTTAGTTGCGAAAGGTATTGAGTTTAAAAGCAGGGGGGTTATGTTGCATTTATACAAGGTACTGGTGAAGCCACACCTGGAGTACTGTGTGCTGTTTTGGCCTCCTTACTTAAGAAAGGATGTAATGGCACTGGAGGGGGTGCAGAGGACATTCACTTGGTTGATTCCAGCTTTGAGGGGGGTTGGCTTATGAGGAGAGGCTGAGTAGACTGGGATTATATTCATTGGAATTCAGAAGATTGAGGGTGGAGTCTTACAGAAATATATAAAATTATGAAGGAATAGATAGGACAGAAGTAGAGGATGTTTCCACTGGCAGGTGAAACTAGGACAAGAGGACATAGCCTCAAAATTAGAGGGAGCAGATTTAGAACTGAATTGAGAAGGAACTTCTTCACCCAGAGGGTTGTAAATCTATGGAATTCCCTGTCCAGTGAAGTAGTTGACTCTACTCCATTAAACGTTTTTAAAGCTAAAATAGCTTTTTTTGGACAATAAAGGAATTAAGGGATACAGTGAGAGGGCGGGTAAGTGGAGTTGAGTCTACAAAAAGATCAGCCATGATTTTATTGAATGGCAGAGCAGGCTTAAAGGGTCAGATGGCCTATTCCTGCTCCTAGTTCTTATGTCCTTATGTACTTGCTTTACTTTCCTTCATATGTCAAAAATGATAAAAGTGAAAGCATCTTTCTATATATCATTCAACACAAGGCACTGCTTGTCTTTGATGTTTGATGCTCTTTGTTCAGTTAAGTTTCTCACAATTTCAAACCCACTTAGCACTGTGCTGACATAGTCTTTGAGTTGGGTAAAGTTTGATGCAAAGGAATCACAGCAACCCAGCGCGCCACACATTGGAACAAAATGCCTTGAAGCTTAAGAAAAGGAATGAAACCAGATGCAGCACTCGGTACCAAACTAGGCATTCACAACAACAACTCAGCCTGTCGACTCTTCAAAATCCTCCTTACTAACACCTGGGGACTTGAGCCAAAATTGGGAGAGCTATCTCACAGATCAGCCAATTAACAGCCTGACATAGACATATTCACAGAATAATACTGACAGATTTAACGTCCCAGACATCACCATCCCTCACAATCTCCTATCCCAGCAGCAGCAGCCACTGTAGTTGTGTTGTGGCAGCACGGTGGTATGCAGTCAGGAAGGAGTTGCCCTGGGAATCCTCAACAATGACACCAGACCCCATGAAGTCTCATGGCATCAGGTTGATCATGGTCACTGATTCCAACCTATTGATGGGAGTAATTACCCTTTACTTTGAGGGTATCATTGGTCATGTAGTATGGCACTAATAAGGTACTAAACAGAATAGGTTTGAAGGAAATAGAAATTCAAAACAGGGCACTCGAGAGGTACTGTGGGTCATCATCAGCAGAATTGCATTCAACCACAGTCTGTCACCTTAAGAGCTGGCATATCCACCTCCCTCACCACCACACCCCAACTTGCCCCCCATCCCTCTACTGGGGACTGATCCTGGTTCGTAGAAAAACATAGGAGAGCATGCTAGATGCAACACAAGTCCTATCTAAAAATGAAAAAAACCATGGGGGCAGCATATGACAGACATGGCTAAACAATCACACAACCATCCGTTCAGTTTGAGTTCTGCAGTCCTGTAATATCCAGTCACGAACACCTGAACATCTAACGGGACGAGAGGCTTCACAAATATTCACGGTCTCAATGATAGGGGAGCCAAGTGCGAAAGAAAAGGCTGAAACATTTTCATGCATCTCTAGCCAGAAGCGATAAGTGGATGATTAATCAAGGCCTCTGCCTCAGGCCCACAGCATTATAGATGCCAGTCTTCAGCTGACTCGACTCACTCCACATGATGCTACAAAATAGGTGAAGGCACTCAATACTGCAAAGATAATGGGCCTGGTCAACTTTCCAGCAATTGCATTGTGCTCCAGACCTAGCTGTGCTATTAGCCTCACTGCTCTGGTGCAGCTACAACATTGGCATCTACCCAGCAATGTGGAAAATTGCCCAGATATGCCAACTGCACAAAAAAAGGACAAATCAACCCAGCCAATTACTGCTAAACAAAAAGCCAAAAGAACTGTGATGCTGTAAATCAAAAATAAAACAAAAATTGCTGGAAAACCTCAGCAGGTCTGGCACATCCGTGGAAAGAAAGCAGAGTCAACATTTCAGGTCCAGTGACCCTTCTTCAGAACTGGAGATTGGAGTCGGAACTGGAGACTGAACTCCAGTTCTGAAGAAGGGTCTCTGGACCCAAAATGTTGACTCTGGTTTCTCTCCACGGATAGTGCCAGAGTTACTGAGCTCTTCCAACAATTTCTGTTTTTGCTCCAGCTGATTACTGTCCTATCAGTCTGCCCTTGATTGTCAACAAATGATGGAAAATATTGTTGATAGTGATACTAAGTGACACTTGTGCAGTGAGGACATGCTCAGTAATACTCAGTTGTACTCCATCAAAACCATGACAGCCTTGGTCCAAATATGGACAAAACTCTTGAATTCCAGATCTGAGGTGAAAATGCCTATTCTTGTTATCAAGGCAGCTTTTGAAAAAATATGGCCTATAGGAGCCCTAGCAAAGCTAACATCCATGGAACTATCTGTTAGTTATAGACATACCTAGCTGAAGGAAGAAAGATGTGGCAGTTGAAGGTCAAACATGTCAGTCCCTGGACATCGTTGCAGGATTTTCTCAAGGTAACATCTCAGGTCCAACCATCTTCAACTACTTCATTAATGACTGACCCTCTGTAGTAAGGTCAGAATTGGGGATGTTTGCTGATGACTGCACAACATTCAGCACCATTCACAGTTCTTCAGATACCGATGCATCCCATATTCATTTGCAAAAAGACTCGAACACCACCCAGGCTTGGGCTGACAAGTGACATTGATTAATTCCCCTGTATCAACATCCTAGGGATTACTGGACTAATTATTTAAACACAGTGGGTACAGGGACAGGGCAGTGACTAAGAATTCTGTGACAAACAATTCACCCACAAAATGCACTGGTCTGGTTGATTGTGGAGGTTGTGAATGTGAAAGGTGGTCGATGACTATTTTTTAGATACTGACATGCATTGGAGAGTCAGGAGCTGCATTGCTTGTCACAGAATTCCTAGCCTTTGACCTGCTCTTGCACTGTTGTAACACATTAAGGCTTCTTAGAAATTTCCAAACCTGAGACCTCTACCACTTACCAGGACATGGGCAGCAGATGCAGAAGAGCATATTCACTTGCAAGTTCCTCATTCACCATCCTGACTGGAAATTTGTTGCTTCTCTTTCTTTGTCACTGGGTCAACATTCTGGAATTCCCTTAGACTTAGGCCAGTTAACTGGCAATTTATTTGTATGAGAAGTCACACAGTTGCATCAAACATCTGAAAATTTAACAGTAATGTTATGCTGTCCCAGCTACTTGACTTTTTGCCTTATTTAATTTTCTTCATAATACAAAAGCAATCCATTTTTCATTCTGACAATCAGGTCACCATATTTACCACATGGCACAAAATATATGTGATATCAATACATCAAACATGTAAAACCTCAAACATGTATGTTTGAGGTTTTAAAACCTTTAGCTATCAAGGTCAATGTACTTACTTCCAGAACCTGGAGATCAGCTTCAGAAAGGTTTTCTCATTGAAGTGTTTGTCAGACTAACCTACTCTGTACACTCTCAAAGCATGAAGAGAATCCGCAAACTCAAATGTTCTGTTTCTGACAGCATGCTCCTTTCTACTTAAAATAGACATGTTTTTCAAAGGGTAAAATCTTAATATATTCTTGTATCAGGAGATATAGTGGGGAGCATTAATAAACCACTGAAACTAGAGATATTTACCAAAGATTTGATTTGTACTCAGCAGGAAAAACATAAAAATGCCAAATTTCAGGTGACATTGATAATTCATACTACAGGGAAAGAAGATATGGATTAATTGGTAAGTTGATGCCGATTGGAGCTACCGCAATGGAGGAAGCATTGGGAAGCTATAAACTCTCCAATCTCCTCAACAATTAAAACATGTGTGAAGCGTGAACATATCCCTTTTGTTTCGAAAGCGTGGTTTCTTATGTATGAACATATGCCTTTCCTAGCTAGCGTTAATGAGCCATAACATATTAATGAACTTCACTGATTATGTTAGCATGGCTGTTAATATAGCTATTGGCAGACTGAGGATTGTTCAGGAAGTGCTGCCCAATCATGGAGTTCTAGAGACCATTGGCTCATGACCAACCTTCTGTAATCTTTCTATTTATACCAATACAGCCCTGTTTCTTTCAATTGGATGTTCCCAATTAAGATGATGTCTGAACCCATTTGAATGTTGCTAAACTGCCCAGTTTCCTCGAATTGTACATTCCAACCCTCAATGGTAGCTATGCAGTGCTAACCATCACTCACACACCTCAACTGTTTTGCAAATGCCACCAACTACCAAGTGAACAGATGATGAATATATTAGTTAATGAATGATTAGATGTAAATTGATGGTAAAAAAATAACCAGTAGGGTGAGAGTTTTAATGAATGTGCTTAAACTGAAATAATGCTCTCACCAAAAGAGTGGAATTGGACTCTGTTTCAATACAGTTAAATTCTAGTGTATGACAGTATGTACCACTGCAACTTTAACACAAGCAGCATTGTGTGGCTCTAAAAATGCAAAGTATAAATTTGCCACAGGCCAGTGGCAAAATCGTCGCATGTAGACAATATTGGTTAGAAGCAGGAATACAAATCCCATTGCATTATTTCACTTGTGATTAGCTTTTTTAATGTTTGGTGTTTCTATGTAGTTGATATATCAGTAAAATTAAATATTGATTGGAAACTATTAGTAGTATTTATTCCATGATGTTATTCAGTGATCCCATTTGGATTCTTGCTATTGCAAACAAAGTGTTTTAGGTTTTTCTTAATGTAACTATATCAATCTCTTTTAAATTTTGTTTGAATACAGATGTTCTGGAAATTCTAGTGTTTAATTTATTTAAGACATTTTTTGCTTGCAGTTTGTATAATTGAAATCATAAAGCTGTTGTTAATCATATTGTCAAGAAAACAGACAACTCGCTTGACTCAGATTAAAATCAACTTTCAATGATGTGGTAGGCTATTTTGTATATCTTTTGAATGCTTCCACTTCTGTTTCTGGAACCATCTGATAAGAACATTGAACTCTGAAGGAGTGATCAGATAAATGGTGAATAATTAAAGATGTTAGTGGCACGCATTTTCACTTTCCATCTGGAGTTCAGTTCTTCTGTCATTGTTTGAACCAAGGCTGTAATGGGGTGAGGAGCTGAGTGATCCTGGTGCAACCCAAACTGAGTTTTAGTGAGCAGGTGACCAGGGTCAATCCCCTGGCTTGATGACAATGTTATATGGGGTATATGCCAGACTGTTAGGGTGCAGCTTGTGTTGGAATTCAGCTCTGCTGCTGCTGATGGCCCACAGTGCCTCATGGACAACTAGTCTCGAGTTAGTAGATCTGTGTAGCAGAGTGGTAATACCAAACAACATAATGGAGGGTATCCTCAATGTGAGGATGGTACTTTGTGTCCACAAGGACAGTTGGTGGTGACTCCTACTGATATTGTCATGGACAAATACATCTGCAGCAGGCAGACTGATAAGGGTGAGGTCAAATATGTTTCTCCCTCTGACTGGTTCCTTCAGAACTGTTGCAGATTCAATTTAGCAGCTATGTCCTTGAAGACTCAGACAATTCTTTGGAATTGCACTCCAGACATTGGTACATGCTTGACTGTATCATCATCTGAATGAGGGAATGGTGTTGGAATGTACACCACCATGACTAGAGCGCATGACAGCTGGACTAACGATCATCAAATGGGTAAAAACAATGACTGCAGATGCTGGAAACCAGATTCTGGATTAGTGGTGCTGGAAGATAGGCAGGTAGTCATGGGGACAGTGCTGAGCTGGAAGTTTGGAACTGGGGTGAGGTGGAGGAAGGGGAAATTAGGAAACTGTTGAAGTCCACAATGATGCCCTAGGGTTGAAGTGTTCCGAGGCGGAAGATGAGGCGTTCTTCCTCCAGGCATCTGGTGGTGAGGGAGCGGCGGTGAAGGAGGCCCAGGACCTCCATGTCCTCATTCTGGATCAGTGGTGCTGGAAGAGCACAGCAATTCAGGCAGCATCCGAGGACAGGCAAAATCGACATTTCGGGCAAAAGCCCTCTTTTGCCCGAAACATCGATTTTGCCTGTCCTCGGATGCTGCCTGAATTGCTGTGCTCTTCCAGCACCACTGATCCAGAATCTGGTTTCCAGCATCTGCAGTCATTGTTTTTACCTCCATATCCTCAGCAGGGTGGGAGGGGGAGTTGGAATGTTGGGCCATGGGGTGGTCTGGTTGATTGGTGTGGGTGTCCCAGAGATGTTCCCTAAAGCGCTCTGCTAGGAGGCGCCCAGTCTCCCCAATGTAGAGGAGACCGCATTGGGAGCAACAAATATAATAAATGATATTGGTGGATGTGCAGGTAAAACTTTGATGGATGTGGAAGGCTCCTTTAGGGCCTTGGATGGAGGTGAGGGAGGAGGTTTTACAGTTCCTATGGTGGCAGGGGAAGGTGCCAGGATGGGAGGGTAAGTTGTAGGGGGGCGTGGACCTGACCAGGTAGTCACGGAGGGAACGGTCTTTGCGGAAGGTGGAAAGGGGTGCGGAGGGAAATATATCCCTGGTGGTGGAGTCTGTTTGGAGGTGGCGGAAATGTCAGCGGATGATTTGGTTTATGCGGAGGTTGGTAGGGTGAAAGGTGAGCACCAGGGACATTCTGTCCTTGTTACGGTTGGAGGGGTGGGGTCTGAGGGCAGTGGTGCAGGATGCGTTGGAGGGCATCTTCAACCACGTGGGAAGGTAAATTGCGGTCTCTAAAGAAGGAGGCCATCTGGTGTGTTCTGTGGTGGAACTGGTCCTCCTTGGAGTAGATACGGAAGAGGCGGTGGAATTGGGAATACGGGATGGCATTTTTGCAGGAGTTAGGTTGGGAAGAGGCGTAATCCAGGTAGCTGTGGGAGTTGGAGGGTTTGTAAAAAATGTCGGTGTCAAGTCGGCCGTCATTAATGGAGATGGAAAGGTCCAGGAAAGGGACAGAGGTGTCAAAGATGGTCCAGGTAAATTTAAGTTCAGGGTGGAATGTGTTGCTGAAGTTGATGAATTGCTCAACCTCCTCTCGGGAACACGAGGTGGCGCCAACCTTCTCCATCTATATGGCTTGAAAATGGCAATAGAAATATGCCACAAGAGAATATCTATGTCTGTTACTGTGTCAATATCAATGCACTTAAGAATTATGTGAAGAACGAGCGACTCACAATCAACCTGTGCTAGAGTAGACTTGTGAAGACAGAGTGAAAGTTTAGCATATTAGCAACACGTTTCAGCATATAGTTGTATGTGCACTGTGCTCAGACATTCTGCTCTACTCAGGTCATTAACCTGCTCTCAGCTTTGAATCCATGGGTGCAGTGCTACCACCTTGTTGCTGACAGCATGCATTATATGTGACCCCATCTGTGTAGTTTCACTGACTGGCTTCTTCTTCACTTGGTGCCTCATAGCATCTCATCACAGCACTAAAGCAAGGTACAGCCTTTGAGCATCATATTTGTTATGGACCAGACCACATTCCCAAAGTATGTTATGGATAGCTTAGATCCTAACTTTTTTTTGAAAGGCACTGTGTTCCAGATAAAATTCAATTGGTCCAGCACTAAGCTTTAATAAAAACACTTTATGCTTACAACACAGTTGAAATACAACAAAAAAAAGAATTGGAATAATGTTAACTTTGTTGAAATACTTAACAAGATGCTTTATTTAACCATTTTGGTAAAACAAACAAGGGCAGGACCTATAGAGTTAAATGTAGGGTCCTGGCTAGCGTTGATGAACAGAAAGGCTGAGGGGTCCAGGTACATAGTTCTTTGATAGTTGCATCACAGGTAGACAGGGTGGTTAAGAAGGCATTTAGCATGCTTGCCTTCACTGCTCAGACCATTAAATATGGGAGTTAGGTTGTCATGTTGAGGTTGTATGCACATTGGTGAGCTCAAGTTTGGAGTACTGTATACAGTTCTGATCACCATGCGATAAAAAGAGTATTATTAAATTGGAGACGGTTCATAAAAGATTTACCAGAATGTTACAGGGACTGGAGGGTTTGAATTATAAGGAGAGGCGTGGGACTTTTTTCACAGTAGCGTAGGAGATTGAGGGGTAACTTGAAAGAGGTTTATAAAATTATGAGGGGCATGGATAAGGTGACTAGCACCCTAGGGTGGGTGAGTTCAAAACTGGGAGATATATTCTTAAGGTGAGAGGAGCAAGATTTAAAAAGGACCTGAGGGACAACTTTTAATGAACTTGGAAGACCCTATACAGACAACAAGCAAAACTAATGTCATTTACAAAATACTATGCAAGAACTGTAACAACACTACATTGGACAAACAGGCAGAAAACTAGCCACCAGGATACATGAACATCAACTCACCACAAAAAGACATAACCCACTCTCACTAGTATCCATACATATGGATAAGGAAGGATACCACTTCGACTGGGTCAACACATCCATCCTACGGCAAGCCAAACAGAGACATACACGAGAATTCCTAGATGCATGGTATTCCAACTGGAACTCTATTGACAAACACATTGACTTGGATCCCATTTACCACCCCCTGAGAAAAAGAACAAGAAATGGCATCCCCACAGGAAATGACATCACCAACACAAGGAAACCCAAACATATGAATAGAAAGTGGGCTACACCACCAGTGCTTCATCCGGAGGCTCAGTGAAGATGTTACCTAGTATGGTGACGAAAAGTGTGAAAATGAACCTTCCAGCTCAGTGAGCAAACCTATATCCAGAATATCAACCTGGGCTACAAATCTTTTCAAACTTGCCAGAGGAAATGGTAGATGCAGGCACAATTACAACATTTAAAAGACATTTGAATAGGTACATGAATAGGAAAAATTTAGAAGGGTATGGGCCAAAGACAGGTGAGTGGGGCTAATGTAGTTTGGGACACTGGTCAGCGTGGACAAACTGGACCGAAGGGTCTGTTTCTGTGCTGTATGAGTCTGTGACTCTATAACCATAAATCATCAACTGTTCCAATATAGGTAGCATCCCATAAGCAATTTGGCACACTCTCTGATCCAGTAAAAAGAAAAACCAAACAAAACAATCTTGCCCCTTTGATTTTTAAGAGAAAGCCTCTCTGTCTAAGACTTCACTCTCACAGAAGAGAACTCAAGCTACCAGCTTCAGCAGTGAGTAAAAACCCATCAATGAACTGAAAGCAAAACTAAAGACTTCTGGAACTGTGTGAGCGTGCCCCCATCCATTCATGATACTTTTACTTTAAAAAAATCCTGGGAGAACACAAAGCTGTTTACCAACTGCCTGTTTGAAGGAGACATTTCGGCGCCACTGTGATAACATTCCTGTGCAAGAGAAACAGGAGAGAACACACCTCTTAAAGGCACAGTATCATCACGCTCTCCAATATGCTATCACTTCTGCTTTGTTTTTAACACCATCATCTATTCAATTTAAGACTTGCAAGGCAATAGTGTGTAACCCAACTCCTGTGGGTAATTAATGCCATTTAAACAAGTTAATTGAGAAATAATGAGAAATAACCCAGAAATAATGTGTTAATGCAGTGGCTAAGAGCTTCTTCTACTTCCAGGTAACCCGGACATCACCAAAACCTCAATTTCCCACTTTTGGCACATCAGCATTTTAAAACCTGCTCAATTAGTTAATTCTGATTTGGCAATTAGTTGATTCTGATTTGGCACTTCCAATTGTTTTGTGCTTGTGGGAATATTCCACATGAAATTGGAATGATGGACGTTACCTACTGCTCGGCAAAAGTGAGGCCTGCAGATGCTGGAAACCAGAGTTTAGATCAGAGTGGTGCTGGAAAAGCACAGTAGGTAAGGCAGCATCAGAGGAGCAGGAAAATCGATGTTTCTGGCAAAAGCCTTTCATCATTGCCTACTGCTCGTGTAAAAGACTAAGTCATGGGTTTTCAAAATCTTTGACAGTGGGCAGTGATATTCGAAAGGGTTCTGTTCTGGGACTCACTTTGTTCACTATGAGTATCAATGACTTTAAATCGAAAGTACAGCTCATTCTACTAGAACGTGCGTTTCATCAACGCGAGCGACAAATTGGGTACGCTGTTCTAAAGCATGAAGTTTTAAAATGTATGTTGATTCTATCACGATTACATCACCAATGCTTTAGTGCTGTTTCTAAAGCGCGATTGTTGTATAATGCAGGGCTGCCCAAGAACACAATCATCATGTTTTTTTTAGATTAGATTCCCTACAGTGTGGAAACAGGCCCTTCGGCCCAACAAGTCCACACCAACCCTCCGAAGAGCAACCCACCCAGACCCATTTACCTCTGACTAATGCGCCTAACACTATGGGCAATTTAGAATGGTCAATTCACCTGACCTGCACAAAGAAACTGGAGCACCTGAAGGAACCCATGCAGACACGGGAGAATGTGCAAACTCCACACAGACGGTCGCCCAAGGCTGGAATCGAATCTGAAAATGTGTTGCTGGAAAAGCGCAGCAGGTCAGGCAGCATCCAAGGGGCAGAAGAATCGACGTTTCGGGCATGCGCCCTTCATCGAATCTGGGTCCCTAGCACTGTGAGGCAGCAGTGTTAACCACTGAGCCACCCTGCCACCCACTATAGAGGAACCGACTATAAAAGGAATGATGTTACAATTAATAGATTACGTTTACTAATGTAGAGGAAAATTCTGCTTTCTTCTTAGTAAAACGGAACACAATTTTGTAAACAGATTTGAAGAAATTTTTATGAAACTTATTTAATGTGCAGGCTAATTTCCATGGAGTTGCTCCTAATTGATTTATGTATCTGAGGGGAAAGATTAGAAGAATCTTTCAGGCACTTGCAGGTCCAACTAGATTTGATGTGAACTTTCTTATTTTCCATTGAGATATGAAAATCTGTTTATTTCGTTCTCCTTGCATGGTTCTTTCGAGAGCAACTAAAAAATGGCCTAACATTTAAAAAGAATTGAAAGCTCCGAGGCAAAGATTAAATTTTAAATTCCTTTCTGCCTCTTGCTCCTAAGCAATGCTGGGTAAGAACAAGAAATCACTGCCCTTCATCCAGCGTTGCCATGGCTGCAAATAGACCATGTGCTGTAATTGTTCTAACATTTGAATACGCCTACAGATTTCTGAGCAGACATACTCAATTTCTTCAACAAAATACTGAAAGTGAGAGCAACTAACAGGAGTTACCTCAGGGCCGTCCTCAACCAATATTCCATTCTAGCTTAACTGAGTTATTGAAGTTTAAATCTTCTCAAGCAACTTCAACTTCCAAAAACCAGTTATAAGCCATGAAATTCTCTGGAATATGTTATTTCATTCAATGGAACAGTGTTTCAAACATCACAACACCAAATACAATTGTTAAAAATAAATGAAATGGGCTTTAAAGTGTTCTGGGAAAGATTGAGTTTGTGAAAAATGCTATAGAAATGGAAATCTTTTAAACCATTTTTATATATCATAATATTCAGAGTTAAACAGTTTCAGTACTAGAAATGAATTGCTTGTTTGACCTTTGCTAATGGGTTTGATTTACCTTCATCTGTTACCAAAATATCTTCACAAAAGTTAATAGTCACGTTTCCTGGAGCTTAAGCTTCATATTTCAAAGAAGGAATTCATTAAAAGGAGTGAGAAAATTATGAGCATAAAGATGATCTTAAGTGTCAAAATGTCAAAAGAAAATTACACTACTAATTACGGAAATGTCAAAAAGAAATCAAGAGGGATGCAGAAGTCTGCAAAAAAGATGAATGACCTCAAAAAATATGTGGCAAAGAGGAAATTAAGTATTAACAATTATGGTGGACAAATGTTGAATATGTTCATATGACATTTCTGTAATGTTTATGTTTATATCAAATGAACCGCCGCATCTGCCAAAACAGTCAACAAAAACACATGTCAAATGATTGTTCATTGACCTTTCTGAGCTCTATATTTTTAGTTGACTATCTGGTTAAAAATTACAAATGCATAATGTTCAGTTTTTTAAGCTGCATTTTTATAAAGGTGTTTAACTGCTCCTGAAATATAGTGTGGTATGATGCAGGGTGTTCACAAATCACACTTGCTTTGCACCAAAAGGTATACTCCCATCCCAAACCATTGTAGATTTCCAAAAAACAGAAGTAGTTGCCTTATCTGAGAAGCAGGAGAGTCAAGAGGTAGGGACCAGTGACATCAGGGAATGTCACATAGCTATCATGAAATACACAGATTGACAAAAGGTGGCAGAAGCTCAGAGACCAAGCAATGACCTTTTACAGTCCTGTACAGGGATACTATGGCAAACGGTTAAGATCCTTGGACATAAAGATAAAATGAAGGAAACTGTCACTTACAATAATCTTAAATTTAATGAAAGGCTCTTATCCATATTTTGAGACAGCAAGCACCCTGACAGGTCAAATCACAGAACTGTTTTCTTGTCTTTGGTATTAGAAACACTACACTTTCTGCATAACATACAATATTGAGGATAAATTTGATGGTATGTCCAACAGTGCAGGCAAGAAGGCAAGTCAGTAGGAGTTGGAATTGAATTGATGCTGTCAGGGTTATTCTGAACTACATTCTTGCTAATCTAACCAATTGAGACATCATCAGTTTATATTATTCTTGCCAAATCCGAAGTGTAAAACATGCAGGAAATGTATTTTATGATATTATAAACTTCAAAAACTTCCTTTCAAGTTGTTGTGATAAACACAAAGTTATGAAAGGTCATAAGATACAAGGAAATGATCATTTCAAAAGCCTTGAATAGGTAAAGAGAGATAAAGAATTACTTGTATTTACATCCCACATTGTCTTATCTTTCAGAAATACCCTGAAATCATCTTACATCAAATGAACTACTGTGAAATATAATGATGGAGCTCAATAAGAAATGCTGCATTGGGTTTTTTTGTTGGATTATTATGTCTCTGTTCAACTCAGGACCGAACGTTTCTGCTATTTTTGGTTTTGGTATGTATCATCTACAGAATGCATTACAGTAATTTATCAAGATTTCTTCAGTAGCATTTTTTGGATGTGAGGCTGTCGAAGCCATGTTATGGATCACATGCTATGAAGAAGGCAACATATAATCAATTGAACATTAGTTCTTTTTATTTCTTTTTATTTACAGGAAGGTTGCAAACCTTGTACTCTATTCATCACTAAGACTGCTTACTTTCACCTCTGAAATTAGCTATCATATCACTGAAAATAATGAACTTCTCTCAGTCCCTGATCAGTAAACTTTAACTTGTGCAGAACTCAGTGTTGTGTGGAGTTCCACATACCATCAACTTCAGCCTCAATTGTATCCTCAATATTGTATTATTATATTATATTGTATTGTATTTTATACTGGATAATTAACCATCCTGACAATTTCTTCTTTTTGTACATTCATTGAAAGTTCAAATCTCATGTTCAAATCTTTTCATGACCTTTACTGAATTGTATTCCTGAGTTTAATGAAGTAGCCAAAATTGTGGTGTAGTCCGATTTCAGAAGTCCAGCTACCTAATCCAGCATCCACCATTTTCATCATGGGCATGGAATGGATAGGTGTTGAGGGTTGTCACACATCTGACAGTTCTGACTTGTAGCTTGTGATACTAAACATTTGATGAAAAGGATTAAACTTAATAAAGTTTATTTGAAAACAGGGTCCTTTTCTGTCCTAGAAATCACACTTAGGGCTCGGTCATTCTGTATGTTATGGCTGGAGTCAATGGATTTCTAATATTCCAACAAAAGTGGATTGACTATTGCACAAGGAAATAGCATTGAAATAGAAAATCAGTCATGATCTCATCAAATGTTTAAAGGGATGAATTGCCTAGTTTTCCTCCTATTTCTTATGTTTACATGTACTTATATTATTCATTGTTAACAGTAAATATTATTGTGCACAAAAAGTGGAAAAACTCAATCAGATTGTCAAGTTGTCAAGTTATTTAAATACTCTCCTCTTTAAATTAAAGAAAGCTGCTGTGTCTCATAGTTGAAAAAGGTGCTTTTCATTTCAATAGATGTTTGTTGACAGAAGCCTGTGGAGTATCATTATAGAATTAATGCTACTTGATTGCTTCTAAAACCTCCAAAAAGGAGCCAGTATGTTCACTGCTTGATTGACATTCAATGTGTCTTTGATGTGGGGTTTATGAATACAAACATTTGGTTTATCAAGGATTAAGCACTTAAAGAGATTTCAAAGTATTGAAAGGATTTATGTCAATGAGAATCTTAAAATATATGTCCTAAATATGAATATGTAGAACTTAATTAATCAAAGTTATCTCAATATGTAAAATAACTCCTGAGATCTGCCCATAGTAGAAACTGGATGAGCAATCTTAGATGGTGTAAGGATAAAGAATGGTAGATGTAACAATATGGATTACCATATGTTAGCACCACATTGGCATTGACTCTATAAAGAGTTATGGGATGAGTAGGAGTTTATGGGTTAGCATGAGAGTTTGAGGGGCCACAGCAGGATGAGTAGCGTGTGAATTCACATGAGTTGGCACAGATGGGGCACAGAGGGTTTGTGGGGAGTGGTGGGGGAATGGGGCAGTAAGAAAAGGGATTAGGACAAGAAAGTAGATTTTGGTTTATTTTATTCCGTTCATCAGAACTGTGACAAAGTGCCAAGGCACTGAAGAATGCTTTTAATAACAGATTGCTTTGTCACCTCTGGCTCCTTCTGCAATACCTCAGGGCATGCCGGGCCAAACTCTGGTTAGCATCTGCCCATTTCCACCCTGACCCTGGAGCAAAAATCGGTCCTCTCCTGGTACTTCCTCCTGATTTGAGCTTATGAAGTTGGAAAATTTCTCATTTCTGCATACCTGGCTCAGGAGCAAACATTCAGTCCTTAAGTCTACACTCCTTTATGTCTTCCACATTATAAAATACCACTATTATAATGTCGATACTTTCTACATTAAAAGACCTGTTATTGCATTAATTCAAAATGCTTATTTCTACATAACCAGCTTTGTTAAGCACCAACATCAATGAGAATGTCAATTTAATCTGAACTTTGTTTGAAGGCAAGTAGGAAGCATTCGCAGCCTTCTTATGGACTGTAAGTCTTCTTCAAACTAAATATTATGATACTGCCAATGAAGTACAATGAAATGCAGATAAAGATGTACAAATCACTCTCCTGAAGCACTCAAGGAAGTGTGTTGACAGCAATAGCAACATTAAGACAAAACTGAGCTCATAGAGGTAAAACATTTCACAGAATTATTAATTAGGCTATCACAAATGAAGCTTGCAATGAAGTTATACACATTAGCAATAAAATAGATAAGCAGTCACAAAATAACATTATGTTTATATTCCCTACAATTGCTGAGGTTAGTAAAACCATCAATTCAGTAAAGATTAGTAAAACACCGGGACTTTTTCCAATTCCTCCAGAGAATTGTAAATGCTGCTATAGACCTTTTACTGAGCAGTTATATGGACTCAGGCACCATTCCAAAAAATATCAACTGAGGTGAAGGCATTCCTTCAGTCAGCAAATATCAAAGATAGCACATCACTGATTTGGTAAAAAAAACTTTGTTCATACAGAGACCTCTTGAGATGAACAATAAGGAGAAGGTAATATCTGCACCATCTTTTAATTCTGCTGCTCTTCCTGCGTTGTTAAAATATCATAGAATGACATGATAAGACCATAAGACAATGGGGGCAAAAGTAGGCCATTCAGCCCATCAAGGCTGACCTGCCTTTCAATGAGTTTGTGGCTAATCTAATAATCCTTGACTCCACTTTTCTGCCTTTTCCCCATAATCCTTGATTGCCATATTGATTAAAAATCTATCTCAGCCTTGAACATTTTTAATGATCCACAGGCCTCTGTGATGAAGAATTACTTGATTTAAAACCGTCTGACAAAAGAAATTTCTCCTCATTTGTGTCTTAAATGCGTGACTGTTATTCTGAGATCACGCTCTCTCGTCCTTGATTCTCCCTACTTCTTTACATCTAAGTCTTCTAAAATTTTGTCTGCTTCAATAAGGTTGCCTTTCATTCTTCCACATACCAATGAGTACAGGCTCAATTTACTCGACTTCTCCTCATAAGACTGTCCTTCCATATCTGGTATCAGTCTAATGAACCTTCTCTGGACGATCTCTGATGCAAGTATTTTCTTTTTTTTCGATAAGGAGCCCAAAACTGTTCACAGTATTTCGGCTGTGATCTGGCAAATACCTTTGTATAACTTTAGCAAAACTTCCCTACTTTATACTCCATTCTACTAGAAATTAAGGCAAGCATTCCATTTGCCTTTCCTATTACTGGCTGAACTTGGATGCTAGTTTCTTTTTATGATTCATGCAAGAGGACTCTCAAATTTCTTTGTTCTGTGGCTTTCTGTAGTCTTTCTCCATTCAAATAATAACCATCTCCTCTATTCTTCCTGCCAAAGTACACAACCTTATATTTCCCGATATTATATCTGCCAAGTTTTTGCCCATTCCCTTAACTTGTCTATCTTGCTCTGCAGACTCTTTGTGTCACCCTCACAAATTGTCTTCCAATCTATTTTTGTGTCATCTACAAACTTCGAGATAGTACACTCACTTTCCCCATCCAAGTCACATTTTGTGAATAATTCTGGCCCCGTAACAGATCCTTCTGACACGCCACTAGTTACAGATTGCCAACCTGAAACTGCCCCCTTATCCCAACTCTGTTTTCTATTAGTTAGCCAATCCTCTAGCGATGTTAATATACTACCTCCAACACCATAGGCTCTTACCTTATTCAGGAGCCTAATGTGCAATGCCTTATCAAACACGTTCTGAAAATCCAAATATATTACATCCATTGCTTCATTGTCATTTAACCTGCTTGTTACTTCCTTAAAAGATTCAAATAAATCTGTTAACCATGATTTCCCTTTTGTGAAGACATGTTGACTCTGCTGGATTATATTATGTATTTCTAAAGTTCAAATGTTACATCCAGATGGTAAGATAACTGGCCTAGAGTTAGCTACATATTGTTTCCTTCCCTTTATGTAAATATGGCTGTTAAATTGAAAATTTTACAATCCTCTGGGGCCTTTTATAGATTCGAAGGATTTCTGGAAGATTACTACCAGTGCAACCACTACCTCGGTCTTCAGAAATAGCCTACCTGCATTTATTGCAGATTTTTGCCAGGGTTAGTGGGAGCAGGATGGAAAGGGGAAGGAATGAAGAATTGCTAGAAAATCAATTTTGACGCTATGTAAGGCAAACAAAACCAAATAACTTTGAAGCAAATTTTACATTGAAACATTGTAACAGAAAGTAAAATGTATTATGCTGCAAAAATCATAACAATACAAACAGATGCATCCTGTACATTGGACTAAATGTTGTGTGTAAATGGCAGAAAAGATTCTCCACAGCTTAGCCCTGTTTTCTCAAATCTCAAATGTCCAATATTCTAGGGGAGAGGACAAATAAAACACCATACAAACATTCTGGAGCTCTCCTTGATATTAATGACTGGGAGGAAACTTCCTTCAAATTGTTCAAAACGGCAACAACTTTTAAATCAAGCTGTACCACGCTTCTGAGTTCAAATGTCTTCATGATCAGGCAGAGGGGTGACAGAGAAGGAAAGAAGACCAAGCTAATCCTAAACTTCAAATCCTATCACATCATGAAACATCCTGCCCATGGTCCCAAAGATCTCTGGCTCAGAAATCAATTTGTTAAGAAAGGTGAAAACCAAGACAGCAACTTGTGATCCTGAAGAGATATTGTCCTCAATTCGTGAGACAGCTGAGGGCAATGTCCAGCAAACATCCGGCTTGATCCAGTAACTTTGGCCATGGGAATCACAGTTACCCAGATTGCCTTAAAAACAGAATACAGCAAGGAATTCTATTGGTCTTCATTCTAATATATACAACACATAAATCACGGAAAGAATTTTAAAAAGCACAATAAAAAACAGGAAAGCATTTTTTTAACATTTATTTTTCTAATCAATCTATTCCAAGATGTTAATATACACACCTCTGAAGAGGGTGGGCCTTGAACCTGAGCTTCCTGGTCCAAGGTTAGGGATACTACCTCTGCACCACAAGAGGACGTTTCTTTCATGAGAGTTGGGCAGCAGGGGCTAACACAGCAATTTTTGTTTTATGCCGGTTCAGGGATAGGAAGACTACCACTGTGCCACAAGAGAGATGGTGGTAAGCATTTTATAAATGTACAAGTGAAATGACTTGCATCTGAATTTCTTAACTTAATTTCAAGTGCTTTGGACTGAATTTCCATCTGTATGCAAGGCTGCATGGATGATGATAACTTGAATTATTTTTGCAGGAAATCATTATGCCTTGCAGTTAGTATGTTAGTGTACCTTTAAGAGACATGTGCTTGATGTCAGCACAGTATCATAGTACATGATCTGATGGTATAGAAGTCTCAGGGTCTATCTTAACTCTGGCCACTTGAAGCATGACATGCTGTTAGAAGCAATGGTACTTTGTGTAGGTGAATACCTTACTGTCAGCTCAGACATGGTTGTGCCTGTGAATATAATATTTGCATATATTAGTGAGTGGTAATAAGCATCTATTGGACATTTCAATACCATGCGACCCAAAGGGATAACATAAGCAATGTCCCACCAGGTAAGGGTACCGTCTTGAAGGAAAGCACATAAAAACCAGAAATGGTCACACAGTGGTTAGCACTGCTACCTCACAGTGCCAGGGATCCAGGTTTGATTCCTGCCTCAGGTGACCGTCTGTGTGGAGTTTGCACATTCTCTCCATGCCAGCGTGGGTTTCCTCCGGGTGCTCCAGTTTCCTCCCACAGTCACAAAGATGTGCAGGTTAGGTGAATTGGCTGTGCTAAATTGCTCATGGTGATAGGCACATTAATCAGAGTTAATGTTGGGAATGGGTCTGGGTGGGTTACTCTTCAGAGGGTCAGTGTGGACTTGTTGGGCCAAATGGCCAGTTTCCACCCTGTAGGGAATCCAATCTAATCTCAGCTGGCCCCACCATATAAAAACAGTGGCTACAAGAGCAGGTCAGAGGATAGGAACACTCCGGCAAGTGATTCACCTCCTGACTCCCCAAAACCTGATGACCGTCTATAAGGCACAGTAGCTTAATGATTGACACTGCTGCCTCAGAGTGCCAGGAACCCGGTTCAATTCTAGCCTCAGGTGACATGTGGAGTTTACACATTCTAGGTAGTTTAGCCATATTAAATGTGGGGTTATGGTGGTGAGTCTGGGTGGAATGCTCTTCTGAGGATCAGTGTAGACATGATGGGCCAATTGGCCTCTTTCTGCACTGCACAGATTCTATGATTCACAGTCAGGAATTCTCCCACTTGGCTGGACGAAGAACAATCAATAAGTTTGACACATCTCAGACAAAGCGACTAGCTTCATTGGCAGCACATCTACTCCCTCCATCAGTAGCAGCAGTGTACAGTGCCTAGAAGATGCACTACCGAAAATCAACATCCTTAGCCAACACCTTCCAAATCCACAACCACTTCCAACTAGAAGGACATGGACAGTAGACACATGGGAACACCACCATTTGCAAATTCGCCTCCAAGCCATGCACCATCTTGACTTGGGAATATATTGAAATTCCTCCACTGTCCCTGGGGCAAAATCCTGGAATTCCCTCCTTAAGGGCATTGTGGCTCAACCCACAACAAGTGGACAGCAAATGTACATGAAAGCAACTCAACACCACCTTCTCAAGGGCAACTAGAGACGGCAATAAATGCTGGCCCAGCCAGTGTGCCTACATCCCACGAGTGAATACAAAATTCAAATTCACTAAAATTGAATCTAGACCAAGAAAGGACTTGAGGGTAAACATTTGTGATTCTTTCAGTGTTTATTAGGTTTGTGAGTGAACAAGAAATTACGTCAGACTTATTTTGTGTTGTATGCTTATAAAAGTTTGAATAACTCTTGGATCAATAAGACCATCTGATGACCTGAAGCAGTTGAGACTGAGCCAAGCATTCATAACAGAACAGCCTTTGTTGCAAAAGATTCCAGAGGCACTGACAGAATAGATTTCTATTTCCATTTAGGTGTTCCTCTCAATCTATGGTGGCAGAGCAGGTACAGAACAGATTTTCGACCTTCAAAGTGTCTTTAATTAAACTGACATCTACCAGACCAATACAATCACTGCACATAAATATGAAGTAGAAAATATTTATTATTATATTTATTATTGTTCTTTCTCCATTGGAAAAGTAATGCAATGCATATCAGCAATTACAGAACAGTGGTCAATATAAGAGTCAACTTACCATTGCAGTACAAATTTCTATGACAAATCATTATATTAGTAGCACACTTATATTACAAGACAGCCCTTAATCATGACATTTGGAGACATCAAAACATTTTTCATTTTTGTTCCTAACTCCTCACACAACTTTTCATGTTCTTCATGAACTCCTATGTTTTAGATGGGTTTACAACCCCCAATAAGTACAGGCAAAAATAATGTACGGAAGAAATCCAACTTTGCCCCCATTTTAAATGGGGAACGCGAATTCAGTAGAGGTGGGTTACACACATCGGCTTTCATCACCCTCAAAATTGATGAAGAAAAATGGCACCGGGTCAGGAATGTTTATATCATGAGCCTAGTTGAGTTTCTGAGCTGAAAATGTGTTGCTGGAAAAGCGCAGCAGGTCAGGCAGCATCCAGGGAACAGGAGAATCGACGTTTCGGGCATAAACCCTTCTTCAGGAGTTGAGTTTCTGGTCAATGGTAACCCCCAGGATGTTGATAGTGGGAAATTCAGTGATGTTAACAGCACTGAATGTCAATGAACAGTGGGTGGATCACCTTTTACTGGAGATGGTCATTGCCTGGCATTTGTGTGGTGTGAATGTTATTTGCCAGTTGTCAGTCAAAGCCTGGATATTGTCCAGATCTTGTTGCATATCAACATGGACTGCTTCAGTATCTGAGGAGTTGCAATGGTGCTGAACATTGTAAAATCGTCAGCAAACATCTCCATTTCTGACCTTATGATGAAGGGAAAGTCATTGATGAAGCAGTTTGAAGATGGTCAGGCCTAGGACACTACCCTCAGGAACTCCTGCAGAAATGTCCTGGAGCTGAGATGACTGACCTCTACAACCACAACTATTTTCATATGCCAGGTATGACTCCAACCAGGGGAGATGTTGCCCCCAACTCCCATTGATTCCAGTTTTGTTAGGGCCTTTTAATGCCACACTTATTCAAATGCAGGGCATTGATGTCAGGGGCTGTCACTGCCACCTCACCTATAGAAATCAGCTTGTTTGTCCATGTTTGAACAAAGGTTGTAATCTGGTCTGGAGCAGAGTGGCCCTGGCAGAACCCAAACTGGGTGTCACTGAGCAGGTTATTGCTGAGCAGATGCTGCTTGATAGCACTATTGATGACATCTTCCATCACTTTACTGATGATCGAGAAATGACTGATGGGACGGTAATTGGCCGGGTTGAATTTGCCTTGCTTTTTGTGTACTGGACTTACCTGAGCAATTTCCGAATTGTCAGGTCATACTGTAATTATACTGGAAGAGCTTAGTTAGGGGAGTGGCATATTCTGGAGCACAAGTCTTCAGTGGTACAACTGGAATGTTGTCAGGACCATAGCCTTTGCAGTATCTAGTGCCTCCAAGCATTTCTTGATAACATGGGAAGTGAACACTGGCATCTGTGATGTTGGGCATCACTGGAGGAGACTGAGATGGATCATCCACTTGGCACATCTGGCTGAAAGTTGCAGTGAATGCTTCAACTGTACCTTTTGCACTGATGTGCTGGGCTCTTCCATTATTGAGGATGGGGATATTGATGGTCCCTCCTCCTCCAGTGAGCTGTTTCATTGTCCAATACCATTCGCAACTCGATGCAGAAGGATTGCAGAGCTTAGATCACATCCACTGGTTATGGCATTTCTTAGCTTTTGCTGCTTATGCTGTTTGGCAAGAAAATAGTTTTGTTTGATCGCTTATTCAAGTTGACATCTCAGTCTTCAGCGTGCCTGGTGCTGCTCCTGGCATATCCTCCTGCACTCTCCATTGAACCAGAGTTGATCCCCTGGTTTGATGGTAATGGTTGAATGGGGGTATGCCAGATCATGAGATTGCAGCTTGTATTGCAGTACAATACTGCTGCTGTTGATGGCCCACACAGCACCTTATGGATGCCCTGTCTTGCATTGGGAAATATGTACGAAGTCTGTCCCATTTAGCAAGGTCATAGTGCCACACAATATAATGGAGGATACTTTCAGTGAAGGCTAGATTTTGTCTCCACGAGGACTGTGCAGTGGTTAACCTTAGCAATGTGGTCCTGAAGAAGGGCTAATGCCCGAAACGTCGATTCTCCTGTTCCCTAGATGCTGCCTGACCTGCTGCGCTTTTCCAGCAACACATTTCCATCATAGATAGATGCATCTACAGTCAGCAGATTGGTAAGAATGAGGTCAAGTATGCTTTTATCTCTTGGAAACACCTTCAGCATTTTCTCATATTTTTGGAGGTCCACTGATTTTCTTATGGTTTGACAATAATTCTAATGTTATTGAATGGCCACTGAGCATTGCATATAATGCATACTGAATGAATGGCTATGAGGTATATATGGAAAATATGGTGGTGGTATGGAATGACAGAAAATTTGAGGTGTCACAGGACATAGAGGTGTCATGTGGGAATGTGAGATGATATGGTGTGGCATGAGGGCATAGAGGTAGAATGGGAAATGTTTGATGGCATGGGTTGGCATTGAGTTTGGGATGAGGGAGTTAAATGTTCAGGTTTACTTTAAGCAATGTTGGAAGTTTTCCAACCAGCCCACCCCTGCACACTCCTCATAGACTCCGTCTCACTGGCCACAAAAAGCAGACCTTACCGGCCCCTGGATGGGGAAGGGTGGTTAGATTACCCATCTTGATGTGTTGAGTCTTTTTCTCTATTTTATTAGAAACATTATACCTCATGCCCCCTTACTCCCCTGCCTCCCCATACATACTTCATGCCATATCCCGTAAACCTCGTGATCCCTCCATGATGAATCAATTCCACTTTATATCTCCATGCCTCCTCCAGAATCATACAGTGAGTAGCTACTATGAACAGATCTCAGGAACTATGTGGAGATGAAAAAAGTGAAGCTTCTCATTCGTACAAAAACAGCATTGATAAAAAAAATTCCCCTTCATGAAATACATTCAAAGATTTTAACTCCTTTCAAATATTTAGCAAACTTCTATCCACTCATCAGATCGATGACAAGTACTTTAACAGCCTTTTTGAACTCACAATCAAAATGCAAGTATAACTTTTGCAGATTGTGAAACTCATATTAGTATTCACAATGATCTCTGCTGTCATCACAACCATTGAAAAATGTCAGCAAAGAATCCTAATTGAAACTACATGAACAGATGGAAATAGATTTTTCTAATCCAAAAGCCCATTGACTAACGCAGTCTAACAGCAAATTTGTTTTTACAGCAAGTCTATTTTTTAAGGTACGTATAACTGGACATTCAAACACTTCAAAATATAACACCGACACAGGCTTCCTGAACATTTTTGGCTTCAGGAACTTTTATGCCTACCTCATAAACTTGGGATTCCCACTCCATGAGTTAAGACCCTTAGAACAGCAAAAATGTGGACTGTTTGAACTCATTATAAATGTAGAATGTTTCGGCTGAGTAGAGCTTCCCACTTGTCTTGTTCATGCTTTCCTCTTTTCCATGTGCTTGGAAATAATGGAACCTTGATGAAATAAGGATGGGACATCTGCATCCAGGCCCTGCTCTCCATTTTGAGTTAGCCAATTCTGTGAAAATCCAGTCCTATTTCTAAAGCCTTTATCACGTATCCTTTACTGTCACACACCCAGAGAAATATAGAAGAGACTCCCAGGTCCCATTCTCCATTCACTCTCTTTATGATTTTATTATTTTGACTGTGTCAATTCTCTTCATTCTTCCTAATATACTTTTTAGAGTTAAGTTTCATCTTCCATGTTTCTGCCCATTCTACCTACTGGGCCACATCCTCCATTACCAGCTTTCTTTCTGTTTCCTATACTTCCAAATTGAGCTGGATTCTCTCAAGTGCACAAAAGTTCAGAAATACAGTCAATTTCTGTATTTGCATGAGAAAACACTGATCAAATAAATCACACCCCTTGCTCGCTAAAAGTCTAGTATTTCTCAAATTGTAATTCCTTTGCTGCTTATAAGTTTAAAAGGATGTGGTATATGGAAAATATCACAATATTTCTCAGATTTGCTCAAAAATATACTCCTTTTCTCTGCTACTGGAGTTAAAGAATCTGGAGTATGGATCAGAATGTGATCTTGTTTTGTTACATGGAGCTGGGTCATAATGATAAACACATATTCTGAATGTTGTAAAAGTTAACATTGGGATATATGCCAAGTATGATTCACAGAAAGAAACCTGTCAAACGTCCACCAAATTCAGGGAGTTGAAATGGCAAACATAAACAGTCATTAATAGATTCCCCCACGATAATCAGTTGTTAGTTGTAGCTTACAAATGACTGATAATTGAGTTGGAATTTGCTGTCAAAGTAACATCAGGTTCATGAAACTCACTTTAATTTATAGCTGAATGGTACGGTGCTGCCTGAGTTGCTCCACTTTGCCATTAAATTTATGAAAGCAGCATTGTGTTCTCAGTCACCTTTCTTTTTGAGCTTTGATGCAAATGCCCATTCACCATGGAAAAATAAATTATGTTGTTACATGTATAGGTGCTCTTTCAAAAATGTCACTAATGGTAATGCCTTCCAGTTAACTTGCATGTCAGTGAAAATGAATTATCAAAATTATAGAACCTACTCCTTTCAGATTTTTAACTTTTGCAGACAATTTTAAAAATGTCAAACTTTTAATTTTATTTTTTTGTTTAAACTTCCTTGTCTCACTTTGTTCTTTTTTAATCTGGCCTTTCCTTTCCCCTGATTTGATATTGAATTAACCCTCTTCCTTCAACCTTCATTTGCTAACTTCGCAGTCCTTAAATCTCATTGCTTTAAGTTATATCTTGTTGGATGCCCCCATTCAGTCAGATTGTAAAAGCCCGAGTACTCTCACTGCAATGTTTTCAGCTCACGTCATATGAAAAACGTTTTGAAGGGTAAAATCTAACTAACAGCATATGCAATTATATGTCCTGCTTCATCAAATCTTGGTTCAATTAGTCTCATCCTTAGTGAATACATTTACTCCTTCCATTTTATTTAAGTCTTATCTCTAAAAAAAATTGTTTTTCTTTGAGCAGAACTTTCTTTGGGGTCTACAATGAAATAGAGCTAATTATAGCGGTGACACTTTGTAATGCTCAGGTGCAGTCAGGATGAAGAAGTTACTATGGTATACACTGATGGGAAGATTTAATGTATAACTGAGAATTAATTCTGAAACTGCTGTGCCTGCTTGGAAACAAGGAATGGTTACATTATTCTGTGAAACATAAATGGAACATATTCCATGAAATGTCAGGGAGACAGAATTTTGTTTTGGACAACAGACAACATATAATTTGATGCACTGATGAAAGTGAACACGTCTTTGGCCAGAAGTCGGGAAAATTCTTGTGGAGACCTACAGATAAATGTATACGTACATGGATAGCCTTTGTACAGAGTTTAGCTGACAGGATGAATTTGTACAGCAGTTGTCCACTGATTGGTGCAAGTGAATAAGAAATATTGCACTAAATTAGAAATATTAATCTAGTCACTTCATTACCTGTATTCTAATGAACACATTATTTCCTTATTTCAATAATGGCAGGCACCCATTTTCTTGCAAAAGAATGCGTTGTTATGTAGATTTTTCTATGTTTTGAATTTCCAGGAATATACAAAAAATGGTTAATAACTCACTGTAACATGAGAGCTTAACAATTTTGGGTATCCATTTGGAACAGTTTGGAGAATCTGATGTCTGAGGGTAACACTTTCCCGCACATGTCGCAGACTAATTGGCACTGCAACCACTATCCCCGTAGAAATGGAGGTAATATTATCTTTTGCCTTCCTGCAGTCAGCAAAAACATTCCAGCAATCAACACAGTGCTCTCACAATCTGCCTGAATAAGAAATAAGTTCAAAGCACCTCAGCTGCAACTTGTTGAGTAACCCTTTAAAGCCTTAGAGAAAAAAAATCATTAGAAATCTAGTGGTGCGATGGTAGTGTTCCTATCCCGGAACCTGGAGGCCCAGGTTCAAGTCTCACCTGTTCCAGAGGTGTGTAACAACATCTCTCAACAGGTTGATTGGAAAAATAAATAAAATAGCTTGAGATCTGGACCCAGCTTGCTTCATAATGTTGGTGCTTTGGAAGTGAATAAAAAATGTGTTGCCTGCAGACGTGTTGACCAATTTTGGTATCCTCTCATTGCATTGCCATGTTTATGTGATTGACATCATTGTAACATACTTTCAATGTCTTTGAAAGCATGTAGGGAATGCAGTTGCACGTACCACTCCAGTAATGCACATGAAAACATCAGGTAGGTCTTCATAATAGCGAAAAATAAATTTCATGATGTTACATGCAATGCAGGGTCCTGGGTAACCACATGCATTTAGTACTGTAAGCAGGGGCCAAGTGAGGAACATCAAACCTACATTCATGGTAATTTATTAATTAATTAATAATTAACTAATTATAGTTTGAGAAGGCTCCTTGAAAATGGATGGAGGCATTATGTTAATAATTACACTAGGGACAGTGCCAGGTGTGAGCTTGCCTCTGCTTTCCAATTCACTCTATAGCGGTTAAATTGCTTTTTTAATTGGTTGGGGTGTCTGTTCACCCCCAAGCGGTTTTACTTGGAGGCCTGGTGACTGGATGTCAGTAGGTGGAAGGGAGGAGATCTTTATCTGCCCATTGGTTATTTAAACACCTCAATTCATCCAGAATCAACTGTAAACTAAGTCTCTCCTCATAGCTAGTACCTTCCAAAGCAGGCAACATTCTGGAAAACTATCTCTGTACCCTTTCCAAAACAGGTAGCATCCTTCTGGTGTGACAACCAGAATTATGCACAATATTACAAATCTGCCCCAGCTAAATTTCTATACAGCTGCAACATGACGTGACAATATTTATGCTCTATGCCCTGACTAATGGAGGCAAGCATGTCATACATATTCTTGACCACCTTATCTACTTTTAAGAAAATGGGGACCTGTATGTCTAGATCCCTCTGTATGTTCATGTTTCTAAAGGTTCTGCCATTTACTGTATACTTACCTCCCTTATTAGATCATCTAAAATGCATCACCTCACATCTGTTAAGATTAAGTTCCATCTGGTGTTTCTCTGCCCAAGTCTCCAGCCTCTCTATATCCTGCTGTATGCTTTGGCAATCCTCCTCACTATCCACAGGTCCCCCAATCTTTGCGTCGGCTGCAAACTTACTAATCAGGCCACCTACATTCTTTTCCAAATCATTTATGTATATTGCAGACAATGGGGTTCCCTGCAGTGATCCCTGTGGAAAATCACTGGTCAGAGATCTCCAGTCAGAAAACATTCTTTCACCACTACTCTCAACTTCTATGACCAAGCAAGTTCTGCATCTATCTTACCAGTTCCCAGTGGATCCCATGTAATTTCACCTTCTGTATTAGTCTGCCATGAGAAACCTTGTCAAAGGCCTTGCTAAAGACCATGTAGATAACATCCACCCCTCTGACCTTATCAATCAACTTTGTCACTTGCTCAAAAATCTCAATCACGTTTATGAGTTAGGATCTCTCCCACGCAAAGTCTGTCACTAATAAGTCCATATTTTTCCAAATGTAAGTAAATCCTGTCCCTAAGAAATCTCCTTCAGTAATTTCTCTAACACTAGTGTAAGGCTCACTGACCTCAGATTATCCCTGTTCTCCTTCTTAAACAATTCTCTAGTCCTCTGGGACCTCTCCTATGACTGAAGAGGATACAAAAATTTCCCCCCTTACCTCACTCACAATTCTGGGGAAGATCCATCAGGTCCTGGGGCATATCTACTTTAATGCTTTTCAAAACACCCAACACCACCTTCTCTTTTATATTGATATGCTCTATAATATCACCAGACCCCTCTCCAGCCTTACTATCCACCATGTCCTTCTCCTTTGTGAATACTGATGCAAAGTATTTGTAAAGGACCTCATCCACATCTTCTAGCTCCATACATAAATTTCCTCTTTTACCATTGAGTAGGTCTCTCCTTTTTCTAGGTACCCTTTTACTCTTTTTATACATATAAAATGCCTTGGGATTTTCATTAATCCTATTTTCTAAGGTCATTTTTTTGTACATTTTAGCCCTTGTTTAAATTCTTTCCTACTTTCTTTATATACCTTGAGCTCTCTGTCTGCCTGCAGTTTCTTAAAACTTATGTATGCCTTCTTTTCCTTTCTAAGCTCACAATTCTTTTTATCATCCATGGTGCCCAAATCTTGCAATCCCTATACTTCATCTTCACAGGAACATGCTGGTTCTGAACTCTAAGCAACTGATTTTCACATGAATGGTAAAGTCCTAGGGAGTGTTGCTGAACAAAAAGACCTTGGAGCGCAAGTTCATAGTTTCTTGAAAGTGGAGTCACAGATAGATTGGATAGTGAAGAAGGTGTTTGATACTCTTGTCTTTATTGGTCAGTGCAAGGAGTTTAGTATTGGGAGGTCATGTTGTGACTGTACAGGACATTAGTTAGGCCACTTTTGGAATATTGCATGCAGTTTTGGTCTCCCTCCTATAGGAAAGATGTTGTGAAAGGGTTCAGAAAAGATTTACAAGGATTTTGCCAGGGCTGGAAGGTTTGAGCTACAGGGACAGGCTGAATAGGCTGGGGCTGTTTTCTCTGGAGTATTGGAGGCTGGGAGGGTAACCTTATAGAAGTTTATAAAATCATGAGGGCATGGGATAGCGTAAATAGACAAGGTATTTTCCCCAGAGTGAGGGAGTCCAAAACTAGACAACATAGGTTTAAGGCGAGAGGGGAAAGATTTAAAAGGGACCTAATGGGTAACTTTTTTTACACAGAGGGTGGGGCCGATATGGAATAAGCTGCCAGAATTGGTAAAATTCCAACATTTTAAAGGAATCTAAATGGGTATATGAATAGGAAGGGTTTGGAGGGATATGTTCCAAATCTTGGCAAATGGGACTAGATTAATTTAGGATATCTGGTTGGCATGCGTGAGTTGGACCGAAGGGTCTGTTTCCATGCTGCACATCTATATGACTCAATGACAGATGTGGATTTGCCCTCAAACAACTGCCCCAATCAATATTCCCCAGTTCCTACCCATTATTGTTGTAGTTAGCTTTCCCCCAGTTTAGTAATTTTATCTGAGGATTACTCTTATCTTTATCCATAAGTAACTTAGAACATACGAAATTATGGTCACTGTTACCAAAATGCTCTTCCTCTGAAAGTTCAATCACTTGGCCGGGCTCATTCCCCAATACCATGTTTAGTTTGTCACCCCATTATTGGCAAGTTCATAATCCCCCAATCCACGCAGCCTGCTATACCTCCTTCCCAAAATCCATAAACAGGATTGCAAGGATAGACCCATTATTTCAGCATGCTCCTGCCCTATGGAACTCAAGGCTTCCTTTCTTCTCCACTTGTCCAGTCCCTTCCCACTAATGACCGTGATTATTCTGAAACTTTACAAGAGTTTCAGAATTTTAAGTTCATGGGCCCCAGTCACTTCCTTTTCACCAAGGATGTGTAATCCCTTCACATGTCCATTGGCTATCAGGGTGCTGTTAGGGCTGTCTGCATCTTCCTAAAGAAAAGGCCTGAACTGTCACCATCCTTCATCACCTTCCTCTGCTGCCTGAGCTCATCCTCATTTTGAACAACTTCTCCTTTAACTCCTCTCACTTGCTTCGCGTCAAAGGTGCAGTCATGGGTACCCTCATGGACCCTAGTTATGCCCGTGCCTTTGTTGGATACTTGGAACATTCTTTGTAGCAGCCCTACTCTGGCACCACCCACAATTCTTTCTCTGCCATATCGATGACATCACCTGTTCTGCTTCCCTCTCCCATCTGGAATTGGAAAGATTTACCAGTTTCACTTCCAATTTCAACCCCATTCTCAGCTTGAGGTCCATCTCCGACATCTCTGTTTTCAATTCTGGGGATAGGTTGGCCAGCAAAACCCACCACAAACCCACTAATTTCCACAGTTACCTCGACAATACATCCTCACATCCTACTTCCTGTAAAGATTCTTATTCTATTCTCCAAGTTTCTCTGCCTCTATCACATCTGTTCTGATGATTCCAACTCCTACAAGGGACCCTCAGTAATGTCCACCTTCTTCCTCAAATGAGGATTCCCCAGCACCATGGTTGACAGGGCCTTCAGCCATGTTTGGCCCATCTCCCGTACTTGGCCATCACCCCTTCTCTTCCCTCCCACAACAGCGATAGGTTTTCCCTGGTCCTCACCTACCTTCCCATCAGTATCTACATCCAAAGGATCACTAGCCACCATTTCCACCATTTCCAGAGGAATGCCACTACCAGATACATCTTCCCCTCTCCTCTCTTGCTAGCATTCCACAGGACACCTTGGTCCACTCCTATCCCCACTCCTAACAGTTCCCCAAACCCAAACTCACAGAAGATGTAATGCTTATACACTTACATCCTCCCTCCTTAGTATCCAAGGCCCGAGACACACCTTCCAGGTGAAACAGCAATTTACCTTCACTTCACTCAATCTAGGTTACAGTATTCACAGCTCACAATGTGGTCTGCTCTACATTGGGAAACAAAGCGCAGACTGAGTGATCAGTTTGCAGAACACCAATTATTTTTTCTGTAAAAAAAGACCCTGAACATCGTGTTGCCTGCTACCTCAACACCCCACCTTTTTTCCTGGCCAATCCCTCTGTCTCAGGCTTGCTGCAGTGCTCCAGGGAGTCTCAGAACAAGCTGGAAGGTCAGCATCTCACTTGGGAACCCTGCAGCTTTCAGGATTCAATATTGAGTTCAATAATTTTGGGGCCTGAGCACCTATACCCATGTCCTCATCCCATCTCCACGCACCAGACCTTGTCATCACATGCGCTGCTACCACAACTATTCCATTGTCAGGTAGTAATAGTTCCAATTAGCAGCTTTTGATTCTCCCAGACTGACCTTTACCAATCCCTTTGTCTGCCCAACTGGTTCTCTCTCTCCCGGGCCTCCATCTCCACCTATGGTTTACTCTTCCCCCCTGCCCCACCATCTTCAGTGTATATACCAATATTTTCCTAACTACAATCAGTTCTGAAGCAGGTTCACTGAATTAGAAATATTAACTCTGCTTTCTCTCCACAGGTACTGCAGGATCTGCTGAGTTTTTCTCCCAATTTCAATTTGTGTTTCAGATTTCCAGCATCTGTAGTCCTTTGGTTTTTTTTTGCCTAATATGGCCTCAACCCTAATTGGACTGTTATATCTGCTCCTCTATCACCCACTAATTGTTGCAAGGCTTGTAGTATAATTGCAAAATGACTGTATTCTTCTTATTCCTGAGCTTTACCCATGTGGCCTCACTAGATGAGCCCTCCTCGGCATCCTCATTCAGAATAGCTGTGATATTCTCCCCAATCAATAATGCAAATCCCCCACCTCTTCTACACCTCTCTCTATTTTATCTGAAACATCTAAATCCTGGAATGTTAAGCTGCCAGTCTTGTCCCCCTCGAAACCATGCCTCTGTAATAGCTGCAACATCATAGCTATATGTATTAATCCAAGCTCTAAGTTCATCTGCCTTAAATGTCATACACCTTGTCTTAAAACAAATACATTTCACTCTATTTATAAACTAAATGAATACATCTAAAGTAATGAACTAGCTGCTTTTAAGTAATTGCTATTTAGTAACTCCGGAGCTTAATGATAAATTTAATGATTCTGATGCTGTCTAAATTGAAAATAATTTGTGATGTGACAATACAGATAGGTTGTGTGCAGGGTTCAAATTATCTACCTCACAGAGAACTTGTCAATTCAAATTTACTCATAAAAATTTCCTTTCAATAAACAATTAATTTTCCAGAATAATCTTTCATTTTAATGAGCATTTAATATTGTGGACAGTGGAACATCTGCGACAGTACGTTCACCACAGAATTTCCTCCTCATAGTTTAACATTATTAAGTGTTCATTACAGAGCAGTAGATAACTGGACTAATTTTAATGTACTTTTACTTTGCCTGAGACTCACACTAGTTTTGCAGATTCGTAGTAGCATGGGTCTCATACAGAGGGATGAAAGCTGAATGTAAAACTGTTAGGATTTGCTGAGAGTATTGGCTCTGAAGAATCTCTAAAACAGGTCTTCACATAACCAATTTCACTGGCTGTCAAATACTCCCTCACACACACTGGGGACAGAGTATCAAGTATAGTATGATTATATTCAGTATCATGTTACTACTTAAATAGCTGGAACCTAACTGTAGAAATATTTTAAAACACTGACAGCTTTCTCTTTATTGTGAATGTAACACCAATTCATTTAATAGATATCCAAAGCTTTTGTATGGATATGTGTTATCATACTCACATTTACATAATGTAGCTGGCAGAGCCAATACTTTCCGAAAAAATCAGATGTCAGGACCCTTTTCTAGGCGCCATCCCTGCACAGGTTTGAGTTACCGGTCAACAGGAATCTTCTGGGAGACAGTCAATTAACAGACTTACACCTTGCTCAGAGTCTGAATAAAGACGGCAGGTAGGTTCCAGAGGCAATAGACTCTTAGGAGGACACACAGAACTAGATGGATGGTAGCCCCAGTGGTAAAGGCCGCTGCTGATGCTGAGGCAAGTAGTGGCTGGGAGGGCATTACGAAAGTATTGGTCCCTTCGGGAACCTGTTTAAAATCTGAATAAACATCTCAACATGAGGCCTGATACCTTTCTGCATGCAAGCTCCTCCCAGTCTCCAATGGGGAAATTGGTTCAACACTGGGACAATCCTGGTGGAGTTAACATCTTCCTTCAAACTGGTGCCTTTTTTTGGTCTAGCTGACCACTACTTGCAGAGGAGGTAGCTGCTGCAACGTCATTTCCGTCTCCTGCTGTGGGAGCTAGGAACATGTCAGGAATCTGTTCCAAAGCGTACGTTTCCATCAGTGTTTTAATATTGATATGACTTTATTCATTGATAAACTTGACTTATAACACTGTATAGTGCACAGTAAACTGACTGCGCAATACTCACCAAGGGAATCATTTGAATCTCAGTTACCCGACAGAAAACTGTTGGAATTGAATCACACACTAGTTTTGCGTTGTCCACCTCCTCTAATTTTATTTTTTATTTATGTCCAATGAAACGTAAAACCAAACTGGGTGAAAAAAGTGGTAAGACTCAGCAAATAATTTTTCTGCTCAGCAGGTAAAGTTCAAATTACTCCTGAATGTTCATTTGGGAATACTTGGTTGCATCCTTACACCCCCGCCCCCCAAAATACAGAATCTTTGTAGGGTTAAGCTGTATTCCAATAATCAAAATGGATACTTCAATGTAGAATTGAGGCTGTGTATGATACAGAAAATTCTGTGGCAGGACTCAAATTATTCATAGGGAATTCTAGTGTCCTGGGCATCAGTTATCACTCAGCAAACTCAATAAAAAGTCAGAAATTATTTATTTTATTTATTTACGTAAAAATGACAGCAAGTGATAAAGTAATTTACTGAATGTGAAACACATTGGACCTGATCTCTCCAGAAATAAAATCAAATGCTGTGCATATAAGAGCAGGCTATTTCTCTCCTGCTGTGGACCTTGTTCTCTCCTATGATATTTTAATGCTAACACTTTGCAGTTATGTTCCTGAAATGGGCATAATGGTGAATGTGGACAACTTGCATTTATGAAGTGCCTTTAACATAATAAGATATTCCAACACACCTCACTGGAGAGTCATCAAAATAATTTTGACAATGAGCCACAAAGATGATTAGGGGTTTAGATAGGGTTGACCATGAGAACCTTTTGTCATGTATGGAGTCAGCTATTACAAGGGGGCATAGCTTTAAATTAAGGGGTGGTAGGTACAGGACAGATGTTAGGGGTAGATTCTTTACTCAGCGAGTCGTGAGTTCATGGAATGCCCTGCCAGTAGCAGTGGTGGACTCTCCCTCTTTATGGGCATTTAAACGGGCATTGGATAGGCATATGGAGGATAGTGGGCTAGTGTAGGTTAGGTGGGCTTGGATTGGTGCAACATCGAGGGCCAAAGGGCCTGTACTGTGCTGTATTTTTATATGTTCTATGTTCTATAAAGGCCATATTAGGACAGATGACCATAAGCTTGGTCCAAGTTTTGAAAGGAGACAATTCCAGAATTCGGGTGGCACAGTGGCTCAGTGGTTAGCACTGCTGCCTCAGAGCACCAGGGTTCTGGAGTTTCAGGTTCAATTCCAGCCTCGGGTGACTGCCTGTGTGGAATTTGCATATTCTCCCCGTGTCTGCGTGGGTTTCCTCCGGGTGATCCGGTTTCCTCCCACAGTCCAAAGATGTGCAGATCAGGTGAATTGGCCATGCTAAATTGCCCATAGTGTTAGGTGCATTAGCCAGAGGGAAATGGGTCTGGGTGGATTACTCTTCGGAGGGTCAGTGTGGGTTGGTTGGGCCGAAGGGCCTGTTTCCACACTGTAGGGAATCTAATCTAATCTAATCCTACAGTGCATGAAGAGGCCAGTCAGCCCATTGAGTCTGCATCAATCCTCTAAAAGCATCCTGCCCAGACACACCACCCTACAGTTACCATGGCTAATCCACCAACGCAATTTAGCATTGCCAATCACCTAACCTGCACATCTTTGCACCATGGGAGTAAACCCACACAGACACAGGGAGAACAAACAAACTCCACATAGACAGTTATCCAGGTTGGAATTGAACCCAGGTCTCCGACACTGTAAGGTAGCAGCTCTAACCACTGAGCTACTGTGCTACCCAATGCTTATAATTTGGTGACTAAAGTGCAGCCACAAATAGTGGAGTGATTTAAAATTAACAAAAAAAACACACCAAGTCAGTACTGGAGGTCAGTAAATACCTTGTGTCTTGTCAATTTGTTGGAGATTACAATGACAGGGAGAGGCTGTGCCATAGTGGGAGCTGTGTGCAAGGATGAGAGTTTTAAAATCATGGAATTGCTGGTCTGGAAGCCAATGTAGATTATTGAAAACAGGGACGATGGGTGAAATTAACTTAATGCGCGGCATTTTGGAAATGCAAATCAGGGTAGGACTTATACACTTAATGGTAAGGTCCTGGGGAGTGCTGTTGAACAAAGAGACTTTGGAGTGCAGGTTCATAGTTCCTTGAAGGTAGATTCGCAGGTAGAAAGGATACCGAAGAAGGCATTTGGTATGCTTATTTTTATTAGTCAATGCATTGAGTAATAGAAGTGGGGAGGTCATGTTGTGACTGTACAGGACATTGATTCGGCCACTTTTGGAATACTATGTGTAATTCTGGTCTCCCTGCTATAGGAAGGATATTGTGAAACTTGAAAGGGTTCAGAAAAAATTTACAGGGATGTTCCAGGGTTGGAGGATTTGAGCTATAGGGAAAGACTGAATAAGCTGGGCCTATTTTCACTGAAGCATCAGAGGCTGAGGGGTGGCCTTATAGAGGGTTACAAAATCACAGGGGGCATGGATAGGGTAAATAGCCAAGGTCTTTTCCCCAGGGTGAGGGAGTCCAAAACTAGGTGATATAGGTTTAAGGTGAGAGGGGAAAGATTTAAAAGGGACCTAAGGAGCAACTTCTTGACATAGAGGGTAGCACGTGTATGGAATGAGCAGCCAGAAGTTGGTAAAATTCCAACATTTAAAAGGAATCTGGATGGATGTATAAATAGGAAGGGTTTAGAGGTATATGAGCCAAATGCTGCAAATCGGACTAGATTAATTTAGGATATCTGGTCAGCATGGACGAGTTGGGCTGAAGGGTCTGTTTTCACACTGTACAGCTCTATGACTCTATATCAGCAGCAGAGTTTGGGTGTGTTCTAATTTACAAAGGTTGTTCGATAGTAAAAGTTAGATAATCAAAGTCAAGACTGAGCATACGGAAAACCAGTTAAACTCAATGTAGAATCTACATCCAGATCGATGGGCAAAGCAGCTTATTAATTAAACATACAGACATGTGAAGAAGAAGAAAAAAATTTCAAACAAAAAGGAACTGAATTTTGACACTAAAACTCAAAATAACATAGGCTTTACACAGAAAAAATCAGCAAAAGCACAGAGTAGAAAATGTCAGTTTGCAAAAACATGATAAGTCCTTTAATTCTATTGAAACAAACAATTAAAATTTACTTATTTAAAACCTAATCACATTTTGATAAAACTGTAGAACTATAAAACTGTATAAAACAAGAAATTGGACTCAGGTATTATAAAATCACAGAGTGCACCTGCAAATTTTGTTCACTTGTAAATTTTGGTGAAAGCTATTGAATGGAACATTTCCTTCAGGCTGGCCAGCAGTTCGATCACATCACTTTGAGCAATTCTTAACAAGATCAAAACCAGTGGGAACAAAGAGGTATTAATTTGACAAAGAATGATCATACTGTGTGGAAGGTCGCAGTGTGCTGTTCTTGGAATCAAGGAAGTAGAAGATGTATTCTAAATGACAAGTTTTGAAATTCCAATGGCAAATAAAAGATTTTGTTAGTACTTGAACCCTAGAATTGATAACAAAATTAATCCATGAATAAAAATATGCATTTATGATTTACTGTCCTCTGAAAACATGACAGAGAGATATAAGCGATTAATGATATTGTACACTTATAAAGAAAATTTAATAGAACCCCTTCAATGTATAAGCAGCCCATTTGGCCCATACTGACATCCAAACAGCATCCCACTCAGACCTATTCCTCTATAACCCTACATTGTCCCATGGCTAATCAACCTAGTCTGCACATCCCTGGACATTATGGGCAATTTAACCTGGCCAATCCACCTAACCCACACAGCATTGGTCTGTAGGAGGAAACCAATGCGGACAGCAGAAGAATGTGCAAACTCCATACCGACAGTCTTCTGAGGGTGGAATTGAACCCGGGTCCCTGGTGCTGTGAGGCAGCAGTGCAAACCACTGAGTCACCGTGCTGTCTAACTCTTAATCAGTATTTTCTAATCAGACAGAATCTTGAGTTTATCTGAAATTAACCAATAATTTGACAATCAGACTTTTGTACTTGACAATTTTTGTGATAATTCTCTTTAACAGACATATTTGACATGAATGTGTCATGCCAGGCAATTATTACATTCTTATCTGAAACACCAACTATTCTTTGTTCAAAAGGGATTTGTTTCCCCTGCTATGCAGTGTAATTAATTCAAGACTCTAATAGGTTAAGTGATTGATTCATTTAAATCTTCCATGTGGCTTTTAAAGGCATTAATTTCTTCATTTCTAAAAGCCCTGTGGGAAATCTTAAGCTTTAATTTACAACTATTAAAGAGTATAATGAGTTTGCCAGGCAAGAGTGAGATCTCTCTCCTACGCTAAATATGTTTGCCTTGTTAACTTAATCTATAGCTTAACAGTGGCCTAGTTGGTAGTTGTCTTGTTTCTGACTAAAACTTAAAGATTGTGTTCTTCTAGGACTTAGCACTAATATCAGGACGTCACTGTCTTTTGGAAGAGATCCTAACACAAGATCCCAACTTTCTCTTCAGATAGTTACAAAAGATGTTTTTAATAGAACACCTACAGTGTGGAAACAGGCCCTTAAGCCCAACAAGTCCACAATCACCCTCCAAAGAGTATCCCACCCAGAACCATTCCTTACATTTACCTCTGACAAAGCATCTAAACTACACATCCCTGAATACTATGGGCAATTTAGCATGGCCAATTCACCTAACCTGCACATCTTTGGATTATAGGAGGAAACCGGAGCACATGGAGTAAACCCAGGCAGAAACCCACAAGAATGTCCAAACTCCACACAAACAGTAACCCAAGGCTGGAATTGAACCCAGGATCCTGATACTGTGAGGCAGCAGTGCTAACCACTGAGCCACCATACTGGTGGCCACATCTGTTAGACCAGAGACTGAATATTTATTTCTGATATCCTGATTGTTATTTCTCCTTTTATGGATGGAAACTTTGCACCTCAAAGCATTAACTGAAATTGAGACAAGCTCTGCCCATTAGGATATACTGATTATCCCAGATTTACAAATGCTTGTACTTTCCAACAGGATTCGATGTCCGTATTCATTTTGAGGATCTGACATGCAAATGTTCGCTCGTATTTACAAGCAGCTATTTTATATTGTACTGTACTGTGTTCTGACTTGTCTACAAATCCACTTGCAAACATACTCAGGAATGAAATCTGTTCATAACCTAGGATTTGTCTGTAAAGGACTAGTTCTGAGAGTATCTAATGAGTTGTTCAGTTATCTCAAGATTGTTATGAGAATGTTTCAGCGGTGGTACTGTGTACTTGCTCTCAAGTATAGCTTGAAGTCTTACAAATGACTCTTGTGACCCACAGAATATAATGTAACTAGCTATAAAGAACTATGTAATACATCTGTTCCGTTTATTAAGACTGAGCCTATATTCTGCTGCATCCTTCCCTGCTTGATCCCCAATGGTTGTTTTTCAGACTGGAGGTCTGTGACCAGTGGAGTGCCACAAGGATCGGTGCTGGGCCCTCTACTTTTTGTCATTTACATAAATGATTTGGATGCGAGCATAAGAGGTACAGTTAGTAAGTTTGCAGATGACACCAAAATTGAAGGTGTAGTGGACAGCAAAGAGGCTTACCTCAGATTACAACAGGATCTGGACCAGATGGGCCAATGGGCTGAGAAGTGGCAGATGGAGTTTAATTCAGATAAATGCGAGGTGCTGCATTTTGGGAAAGCAAATCTTAGCAGGACTTATACACTT